>NC_138029.1:39620775-39944624 GCF_964106645.2 Podarcis pityusensis | reverse complement strand
GGATGGCCCCTGTCTTTTTCCAGAGATGAACTCACTGATATGTGAGATTTATGTTGTGCACTTCCCCACTGCTACAAGAAAGAGTAGAGTTGAAGGAGTGTGGGAGGGGGAGGTCAATGAGGCTCTAGTCCGGTGACAACCAGCGTCATGACCAATGTGCTACAAGTAGGGACATCAGGGAATTTCCAAGGAAAACAGAGACAAGAGCAGAAATGGCCAGTGTTCATGTATTCATCCCATGTCCAGAATGGAAATTGATCCCGTGAATATGACCGGTATTTGCAATTGTTGCTTTCGGTCCGCAAATGATACGTAATTGATAATGTTTCCCCATTATTTGTGTTGCGTTTCGTTCATGCTAAAATGAATGGGGCAGAATAATGTAAAGAAAATGATAATGTTCACAGATAAATTCTGTAATTATGATAGGGAGACAAATAACATAGTTTTTGGTGGAAGATGAAGTGCAGCAGAATGGAAACATTGTTGCATGAGACAAATGCATGTATTTTGATCTGAGATAAGGGATAGGTATGGATAGCCAAGACCATAGACCTGCCTTCTTCTGTTCATGGTGCCACTGCTGAGCTTAGGCATGTAGTTTTGTCATTCATTTCAAGTGGATGGTCATCTTCAAAATAGACCTGCCTACCTACTGAGAAATAAATGTGCCATTATCAGAAAGCAGTAGCAATATGGCTGTGGTAAAGGTAGTTCCTTGTAGTTTGTTTGGAATGAGACAAACCATGAGCCTAGGTTGGCATATAAGGCTAAGCCAAACTACCATAGTATAGTGGCAACAGGACCAGGGAAGGAGCAAAGCACCAGCACATTGCTTATTCACTTTAAGCTATCATTTGGCTCAGTGTTTCATGTGAATCAGGCCAGTGTGAGTGTTTAAAGTTTCCGAGTAACCCAGAGGTAAAGCAATAAGAAAGTAGAGCACATAAGAAAAAAATAAAATTATACAAAAATAGCACTGTCAGGGGCACACTGCTAACACTTTGATCTAGAGGATGGGTCCTTGAACTTTAAAAGTCTTTAGAATTATTGAAAACATTTCTTAATGGTGAGATACATGTTGGGTGCAAATGTCTGTCAAAACTCCAATGGCCTCTGAAGGACAAGTCATTCAGGGAGGTTGTACTTTGGACCAACATATTGCAATTCTCCCCCAAACCACCCATCCCTGTAGGGTTCCAAAGAACAATATAGCAGAATGGACCTGAACAGCAAATTAGATAAAGGTGAGGGTAGGAGGGGAATGGCAGTGAGAAACATCTAAGCTTTAAACCCACCTTCAAGCAATTCCTAAGTTGAATATGGGCACTTCCAGACTGCTGCTATTTTCAGGTGGGATTCAGTCATATACATGCAGGTCTCGCTTACCAAACACAATGCGTTCCCAGGAAATCATTCATGAGGCTAGGGTTCGCATTATGAGCTGATGATTTCCATTATTTCCTTTGTGAACATATCTTATCCACAATCTCTCTTCCCACTCCCACCATGGTTTCTTTCGACCAGCAAAAGAGAGTCAAAGGGAAAACAGATTTGTCCAATCTCTCCTGCTCTCTTAATTGTCCAATCTCTCCCCCTTCCCTCTCTTTGCACTTTCTGCCCTAAATATTTGCCATTGACCAGCAAAATACAAATAAATTAGGAGGTGGGCAAATTCCAGCTGTTCGGATATCTGAATTTGAGGAATGTGTAGAGATGTTTGAGCATAATTCTTTATTTTCAGATAAGTGAATTTTCGCATGGTGGGAACTGTGGGAACTGGCACATTCAGGTTGGGCAATTATAGTTGTTTGGCATAAGAAACCCAGTTCTTAAAACATTGGACTTTTTGTGATGGATAAAGTGATGAGGAAACACCCTGGAAAGTGTGGGATGATACTTGTTTTGATGCAATGTCATCTCACCTCCTGGCAAACAAAGGAGGACGAATGCTCACCAAATAGCCAACATTGTCTAATCTCCCTGCAAAGAAATCCAGATGAATGCTCAGTTAACAGGTTTTCTAGAAGTGCCCTCTGTGCCTGTGCCTTTCATCATGAAACTGCTTTTGCAGTGGAGCATGCCGACTGGTGTTGGCGAAAGCCCATCTGTACAAATCCATAAACATTGCCTCCTTCAGCCAACAGGACAATGGAAATGCATGTCTGAGCACACACTACATCGTGCCTGTGGACCATGTTTTGCTCCTGCGATAAGGCTTTGCAAAGCCTCTGAGACTTGGAGGCTCATGTGGGGAGGTGTGTGAATAAGTCACTCAATGGGGCTGGGCCTTGTACCAGGCTTGCTTTTGTACAAATATTTTTTCCCCTCCTGCAGCTTTGGCATCTCTTTCTTTTGCATTGTTTCTCCAGAAGTTATTTAATGCAGCCTTTGGGGGCCATGGTCAGGTCAATGGTAACAATGCCAAAGATAAGGATAAACGATTGTGTCAGTGTGTGTGAGCACTCAGGGATGGCTCTGCCGTAAGGCCCCGTGCTCCGTAATGTGCCACTCTTTGTTCATTGCACCCAAGGGCATCTGCATGGAAACTGTATCCGTACTGCTTACAAGCTTGCCCGCCGCTGCTCTTTTCTTCTTCGCTTGGCATCCTGAGCCTATATAATTCAAGACACAATTGCCCATTCAGCAATCGCCACCAAGCATTGCAAAGCGAGAAACAGAATGCTGGAGGGGAATGAAGGAGGCTGTGTAGAGAGGAACTATCACACCGTGAACAGCAAAACCTGTTCAATGGTCATTCTTCTCCCCCATCGCACCCCAGAAGAAAGATAATCAGAGCAACAGTCATCCGGCCCCATTTGCTTCTCTGTTAGCAAATTGCATATACAGTGGTATCTCGGGTTAAGAACTTAATTCATTCTGGAGGTCTTTCAATTTCATTGTTCTGCATGGGACAATGACAATAAAGATATCAGATATCGTATATCGTTCTTAACCTGAAACTGTTCTTAACCTGAGGTACCACTTTAGCTAATGGGGCCTCCCAGTGCCGCCGCACCGCCGCCACACGATTTCTGTTCTCATCCTGAAGCAAAGTTCTTAACCCGAGGTACTATTTCTGGGTTAGCAGAGTCTGTAACCTGAAGTGTCTGTAACCCGAGGTACCACTGTATGGGCATGTTGACAGCCAAAACTGCTTGGGGGAGAGGACAGGAGTAGATCTATCCAGGGACATACATGGTGAGTAGAGAACTCTTGAGGTCTGCAGGGCAATCCTGGCTGGATGATAGGGGTGGTGTTGCTTCCAGAAGTGGCTTTCCAGATGGTGTGGCGCCATTAATCCAGCTTCCCAGCAGATCAGTCACTGTTGCTTACTAATAATGGGAAAGCAGATGGGGAGCAAACACATTGGTGGAGCCAATCCAATACTTGGGCTGGTGCATTTAACTTCCCCACCGCTTTTTCCCTCTCCCTCCTGGTAAGCAACAGTGACACACCCTCTGGGAAGCTAGCATACAAGCACTGCCCCACCTGGCACAGATCCACTTCACACTCAAATAAGTTGGGACTGAAGAACAGACATGCATTCTGTCTCTGAATAGTAGCGGCAGAGAGCAGTTCACAGGCACAAACTCTCAAGCTTGCCAGTGGTGGGAAGGAAATGGAAGGGAAGTGCATGGCAAGCATTTAAGCTCCTTTCAGCATGACACTTAAAAGACACAGAATTTGTTCTGGTAGAGGCACACCCTCAGGCATAGTCTTTCTGAGATGCATAGCAGAACTGTGAACAAATCAGGAACACATGCATGTCCCAAAGGGAAAATGTGCAACTTCTCTCCTTCCCTGAAACCCATAACTGTGGAATGGAAATAATCACTGATGCATCCTGTATACTGGGCCTCGGCCAGTATACCTGAAGGAGCATCTCCACCCCCATTGTTCTGCTCGGATGCTGAGGTCCAAAGCCAAGGGCCTTCTGGCGGTTCCCTCATTGCGAGAAGCAAAGCTACAGGGAACCAGGCAGAGGGCCTTCTCAGTAGTGGCGCCCACCCTGTGGAATGCCCTCCCATCAGATGTCAAAGAGATAAACAACCACCTAACATTTAGAAGACATCTGAAGGCAGCCCTGTTCAGGGAAGTTTTTAATGTGTGACATTTTAATGTATTTTTCATTTTTGTTGGAAGTACAAATAATAAATAAATTTTGTTGGGGTACAAATAATAAATTATTATTATTATTATTATTATTATTATTTAACTATAACATGCTTTGGATAAAGGTGACCAAGGCTGAGTGCTTCTCATAGGAGTGGCCAGCAAGGGTGCACCACTGTCCTCCTGCCAGTGTGAACACACTGGCAGGAGCATGGGATTGGCTGCACTGGTGCATACACACAGGACCAACTTTGCCACCACCCTGTCCCACTTCCACACCATCCCTCTAAGTGGCAGAAGCACCTCCGCCAGGACACTGCCCAATCCTGCAGGTTGGTCCTTCACAGAGATACTTCTGTTTGCTCCAGTCAAAACATTAATGAGCACATCAGATGTTTGGAACCAGATTGGTAGTATTCTCAATGAAAAAGTAGGCATGTAATAAACTTATTCAGCAAACCAGTTAAACAGGACAATGTAAATCAGGTGATGCTGTAGCTGAAATGATCAGGGTCACTTATCTTTCCACACTACCTAAATAATTTGAGAATAGTCAAGGTTTTGGTTAGTCAGCATTTGTCAAATGCTATTGCTCCTATGACGACTGCTGGTGGTCAGATGCAATGCCTGAACTGAGGGATATTTAATAGACATGGTGCTTAGTTCCCAAATTCTTGGTTCTGTTGTTCCCAAGCTTCCATTGAAGCACTAGCTTTAGGCCTTCAGTAGCATACTTGAAGCATGGCTGACCTATCAGCTGCATGGGTAGAACTGAGTTGGTGCTAGACTGTGAATTTAGACTACGCATATAAAAAGTATTCTGTTTCAGAGAAGGCACCATTTTCCATTAAATAATTAAATAGACACCCACCCACCCCCAATCCTACTAAATTTAAAATAACACAGTCCATTTATTCTGGCAAAAAATCATTTGGAAATTATGTTTGCCAAAATATTTCTGTGGCTCTGATCTTTTTCAAGTGGCTGCTTCTCAATAAAATCCAGATGCCACCCATCCATAAGGCCCTACAGGCTGCTGTTTATGTCCATGAAAGATGCCTTTGTCATTCATTAATCTCTCCAAAGCTGTGGCAGGACATGCCTAGTGGCTCCCAACAACATGCAATCCGTGGCTTCAGCCTGCCAAGTGTTGACACAAGCAGACAAAGATAGCATTCATGTCCCAGGTCTGAAGAAGACTAATGTGCTACAAAGATGCCACCTAAAAGTTTGAATTCCCCAGTAAATCAAGATATGAGCAATCAACCTTCAGTGTTTGCTTTGTTAGGGTAGCATTTCGGTGGCTCCTCTCCTTCTTAAGAATGGGTAATTAATGTTGGACTTGGCAATATCTGGCCCTATTGTGAATCATCTGGGAAAATCTTTGTTTGCTTTTATGGGACTGGGTTTTGGCTGACCCTTTCTGTAAGCATCCTTTTTAAAAGAGGAAGCTCACAAAAGTCTGTCTTTAAAGTTAGATGATCCTACAGTGCTCTGTTGCCATCTAACAGTTATTAAGCTCTTTCAGGTGTTTGAAAACAGTAAAGAACTGTGGCTTCTGGGGCATATTCAGACGCAGTACCTAGGAAGACTCCAGTGAAGGCTTTGTCTATGTAATCACACATTGGCCTGATGTGGTTATGAGTGGACCGAGCAGCTTAATTTCAATTTTGCTGGACCACAATCATAAATTCATCCAGTCCCATTTTGTTTGGACATTTTTAAAACAATGCATGAATAAATTGTATTTAAATGAAATGCATTTTGTATGCACTTTTTTGTACATAAAACACCTATTTTTCAATAAGGTTTCACACCAAAACTGCACTGCAAAATTCAGATAAGTGCATAATCCAACTGGGAATTTTGTTGTGAGCTGTAAGCAAATACAGAAGTGTCATACCAGGTCAGTGTGCTGCAGAAAGCAGACCAAATGCATTCCTCCCCCATTCCTAAATGTGGTTTTAAAATGTGACAATTACTCAGAGGGAGAAGTGTGATGAGTTGCCACATTTATGTAATCTAAACGTATCAAAATAAGAATTATTTTCACAACCATACCTTTTATAATGAAACACGCGCAGAGTTAGACTGCCTATTCTTGCTTCCTGGATACTTATTTAGTAGTAGGATACAATCTAGCAGTCGTTGCTCTTGCATCATGTTGGGCTATCTTTTTAAAGAGAGATGGGAGTCACATGATAGAAACATCCCATGATGTTCTTTCTAATTTATTTTGACCCAGTGTCATCTCAGTTTTGCAAGTCATCTTGATTACATTCTCCAACTGAACATCACAACTTTAGACTTTTGAATTAATGTTGTAATTATTCTTACCCAAACCCACGCAACAGTTTTTGGTTCATATCAGTTTCACATGTGTTTATTTGTAAGTCTGTTCCATCCTGCTTCCACATTAATCTGCTGTTTCTTAAAAATGCACATGGAGGACATAAATATGTATTTCTGGAAGTATTCCCCCCCAAAAAAAATGCCTTTCTAAATTTCTCTCAAAATATGCATTTCTTCTTCTCTCTCTCTCTCTTTAAAAAAACTTATCATAAAATATTCATCTTTGTACTACATTGGAACATTTTAAAAGCCAAAAACTGCAATGCAAAACCCACAGAAGTACAAAATCCAAAGGATAACTGTGTTGTGATCTCCGCATTAGTCTGGGAGATGCAGAGCAGATCAGTTCCTATCAGAAATCACAAAGAACAAATTCCTCAAGCAACCCTAGTTTTCTTCAGGCAGATGATTCCTTGTTGAATTGCTTTTGTTGCTAGGATTCCCATCTTCCCACTCACGTTCAGCTTAAAGCACCAGTTGTTTTGCCTTCCCTTGATGACGTCATTTTGAATGCTTGAAAACTCAAAACATTCTCCCACCCCCATCCCCTCAAAAAAACCCACATGTTATAATCAGTTTGGTGAAATATATAGGGTTGCATCCAGTGTTGCTGTTCTACTTCCACAATGAAACTTCCTCCTTCTCTCCCCTGCAAACCTCTGTGCACCCTCAAATTCTGTTCCAAAAGGCTGGGGGATATTCTGGGAGGGGTGAGCTCAAGGAAGGGAGAGGAATTGGAAGCCCCATTCCATAAGTGGAAGATCACTCATGTAGCATTGGATACTCATAGTGTTGAGTTTGGACTGAGAAACCCATATTCAGATGCCCATTCAGCTTTGAAGGTCACTTGACTCTAACTAACCACACATGAGAATGAAATGGTAGGATGAACAGGACTGCTTTGGGGTTGAGTGACAGGTGACTAAAAACAAAAACAAAAAACCTCCTAATGTTTTTTCAGATGCAATATACAGAAAAGAAACTTCCTTCCCCCCTCCCCCTCCCCAAGAGAGTACAACACAACATGGAAGGATGAGTGGAATGTATAAATATGCCATTACACAAACTAGATCCAAGTAGAAGAGAAGAAGGAGAGTTTGGATTTGATATCCTGCTTTATCACTACCCTAAGGAGTCTCAAAGCGGCTAACATTCTCCTTTCCCTTCCTCCCCCACAACAAACACTCTGTGAGGTGAGTGAGGCTGAGAGACTTCAGAGAAGTGTGACTAGCCCAAGGTCACCCAGCAGCTGCATGTGGAGGAGCGAAGAATCGAACCCAGTTCACCAGATTACACATCCACCGCTCTTAACGAAGCTGGAGGTGTAACAGTGACTAGCTAAATGCCTCTAGGATGTCCAAAGGCAATAACCATCCCAGTCAGATGTGCAGGGTATGAATACAACAACAACAGCCCCTATTTGTTCACACCAGGCATCTGGGATTCAGAGCTTTACAACTTGGGAACACAGAGGAATTGGTTATCATCGCTAATAGCTTGTCTATAGACCTCTCCTTCATTAATTTGTCTAATATTTTTAGAAGTCATCTAAGCTAGTTCCCAGGGCAGGAATGGGGAACCTGTGACCCTTCAGACATTGTTGGACTCCAACTCCCATCGGCGTCAGCCAGCTTAATGATTATGCAGTGTCCGAAATTGTACATCTTTTTTTCTAAACTGAATCTGCTGCCTGGCAATTTTAATTGAATAATTCCTAAGTAATAATTTTATGAGTAAGAAAAATAGCTACCACTTCCATAGCAATTTGTAATAAAGGAAACAGTTCCTATTTGCATCTGTGGGAATGATATCATAGTTAAATTACACTGTTTGGATAGGATAGACTACTTACTGATATGTTTGTGGCGCAATGCACATGTAATAGCTACACTGTGCACATAACTGGAGATTTACTTATTGTGTCAGATTTAGCTTATGAAAATGGATGGTATGGTTCCATGGCAATTGAGCCTTGGTGTAGATAGTAAAGCATTCAAACAAATGAAAAATGTGTTATGAGTGCTATGAGTAAGTGCAATCTACGTGCATGTATTTTGTTTGTGCCAGCTGGCCTTCATTGCAAGAGACCTTAACCAAACTTTTGCTGTTGAAGCCCAATTCTCCAAAAGTAATTTCAATCTCTCCTCTTTTCTGCTTTAGGGATTTGATGCCAAGAACTCTCGATGGGCAGATCACCATGGAGAAAACTCCCAGCTACTTTGTCACCAAGGAAGCCCCGGCTCGCATCTCTGCCATGTCGAAGGGCACCAAGCTCATTGTGGTGGTGAGAGACCCGGTCACCAGAGCCATTTCTGACTACACGCAAACTCTGTCCAAGAAGCCTGACATCCCCACCTTTGAGAGCCTGACCTTCAAAAACAGGACTACGGGCCTCATTGATACCTCCTGGAGTGCCATCCAGATTGGCATTTACGCCAAGCACCTGGAAAACTGGCTCCTGTACTTCCCCATTGGGCAGATCCTCTTTGTCAGTGGGGAGAGGCTAATCAGTGATCCAGCTGGTGAGTTAGGCCGAGTCCAGGACTTTCTGGGCCTCAAGAGGATCATCACGGACAAACACTTCTACTTCAACAAAACCAAGGGTTTCCCATGCCTGAAAAAGGCTGAAGGCAGCAGCAAGCCCCACTGCTTGGGCAAAACCAAGGGGCGGACCCACCCCAACATAGACCAGGAAGTGGTCCAGAGGCTGCGGGAATTCTACAGGCCCTTCAACATGAAGTTCTACCAGATGACTGGACATGACTTTGGCTGGGATTGAGGCTGGGGAAAATAATAATTTAAACAAATAAAAAGGAAAAATATATTTTTGTACATATCAAAAGAGAAGGGAAATTAATATTTGTGCTAATGTCTGGTGGTTCCAATTAATATTTTCATTTTGATGAACATATCATGGTTTTCTGTTTTTCTTGTTTTGTTAGTCAGGATTTATAGTATTCACTTCCACAAGGCTGTCCGTTGAGATCTGGCCACTGCGTCCAGTATGGGTCTGCCTCTTTCCAATTTTCCATTTGACATCTTTGAGGTTTTTATGAAGTAATTTGGCACTATTTGTCTATTAATTCTGGGTTCTGTGCCCAGATTTTTAACAAAATGGCATTAGTCGGTCACATTAGTCGGTGACCAAAATAATCAGGTTTGGAAGATATTTTCCTAGTTCTACTGCTCTGGCATGACATGCTGTATGAGACTCAGATGTCAGCCTTATAAAATGATATGTCATAAGAGTCTGGAGTGGGATCCGTTTTTATTTCACTTTTTTAATTTGAGAGAGAGTTTCATGATGTGAATTCAGTAAACAGCTCGAGAGGGGACTGTTTGATTTACAAAATTCTTCACTCCTTTCTTCCCCAGCTGACTTCATAAAGACACTACAGCATCCACTCCCGGCATGTACCCTGATAGTGCCCAGCACAACCAGGAAGAGAAGGGTTCTCTCTAGCCCAAATACAGCATTATAATTTCCCAAGATGTAACAACGGTTCTCTGTTTCATCTACTGAAGCTAAAGCACACCCTTGGGAATGGGTCATTAGGCATTTACTGAAGAGTGGTGTGAGGCCTTGTCCAAACATATGACTCCAAACCTAGATGTTTTCTCAGAGAAGATCCAATATCCAAACTAATTAAGATAAAGTATCTTCATTATAGTTCGAAAGGCTTTTCAAAGCCTTATCCCTCTACCCCCAACAAACCCACCTGTTGTCTCCGTAAAACCTTGTATTAGCTCAGATTTCTCTACCCAGAGCCCAGTGACAGCTGGGCTGAGTGGAAGAGTCAACAGTAGGAAGAGAGAAAACGAAGTCATTTTCTCTGTCATCTCCCCCACTTAAGCACAAGGGGTCATGAGGTTACCACTCACTACCTTCAGCCAACCCACTCGGCCTCCTGTCTCTGCTCAGAATGGCTCATCTCTAGCCTTAAGCCCTTTCCTGGCAGTGTCTTGTGCCATAAAACATCTGGGTAAACATTCAATAATCACCCAAACAAAGGGAAAGTAGTTAATTGGTCACTTGAGAATGTAACATATGACAATGCTGGCTTGCTCCTGCTCACAGCAGTTCTTCTGTCTGAGGGCCTTCTGAGAGCTTGATTCATCCCAAATACAGTGATCAGCCATTGGGAAAAAGTACTCTGTCTGGGGACTCTAAAAGGGAGGGGGACCATCAGCACTAGCTGTGTTATTATTCTTCCATGTGCCCTGAAATGGAGACTGGTTTACAATACACTTGGTACACTGGGTACCAAGTAATACCATGGCCCTCTCTTGACCTGGTTCATCTCCCACATCCAAAACTACAGCAGTGAATCATTTCCCATTACTGAAAAACAACAACATAGAGATATTTCAATAAACTTGAAAGCCTATGTCACCTTTTAACTAGCTAACAATTAATGATATTGGTGACAATTTAGGCCCATTGTTCCTGATAAGTATTTTCAGCCGTCCATGAAGCTGGAAGGGTGACAACTTGATCCTAATCAGGTTGCACAGCTTTGCAATGTATGAGAAACATCTCTATATCCCAACTATATCCCAGTGTCATGGTTTGTAATTGGCCTGGCACAACTGATGCTCACGGGGACCTGGCAGAACAATATGAGGGCTAGGCTGAAATTAGAACTGGAGACCTGGGGTAATTATACTTTGGTTTCTGTTGATATTTGTTAACACTGCAGGTCTCAAACTGCCGTCCCTCAGGTATCATACATTGGTGTTTCTGTCACATTTCAAGTTCTATGGGCCAAACTAGAATTGACCTTGGCTGACACATTTCTTTTCATGTGTCTGCCCTGTTTAAATACAAAGCGAAGGATGAAAGTCTTCTTTTAACAGTAAAAGAACACATGGGAAAAGAACAGCCAGCCCTCCCACCACCGATACCTTCTTTTCCCTCTATCCATTGCTCCAATCAGTGTTCTCCACTCCCGTCTCCCATCCACTAGAGCAGCCAGCTACAGGGCATCAAGGCGCAGAATGGAAAAGGATTAGGTAGCCCTTTCACACATACTCCTTTTACCCAGCACACCCATGTCACGTGTGAACAGGGTGATCACTTAAATGTCCCATCACATCTAGTTTAGCCCTAATTTGTCCTTCTCATATTTTTTTTAAGCATCCCCCCCAAAAAAAAATCAAACTGATATAGAGCATGTCATACACATTATGTACCTCTTTTTCATGCTATATCCTAGCAAAAGAATGGGGTTTTGTAGCTAATTGAAAGCTCTCTTCAATGACAGCAGTGAACACATGACCAGAGGATGTGTGGATGAGTTATTTCACGCACCATTTCTTCAATCCAAACATTTTAGAACTCTGCAAAATCAGGATTCTAAAACAGGTTTGGAGCCTCAATGAATACAAAAGACTCCATGCTTCAGACAGTTGGAAGGCAACAAAAATGGTGACAAAGCAGCGCAGATCGAACACGCTCATTGTGTTTGCTCCTGCCACACATTTACTGATGCCTGAAGTGGGTTGAACGATTTGAAATCTCTCTCAAACAGGAAGTAAGACACTGTTTCTTTTTAGATGCCGAGGTAGATCAGTTCCATAACGACCTAATAACTGGGGATGGCCGAGTTTGTTTCCTGTAGAATTCTCTTGGGCTTCAGTTAGGGTTTCCAGATTAAAACATGACCTCTTTTGATTGGGACACCTTGGAACAGCAATCTCTACACATGACATGGAGCTAGCATGTTCTCAAGTGATAGGTGACCACATTGCCATTTTACAGAATTGTGATATACAAATAGGTGAGCAGCAAAAGGACCAGAGAGGTTGTCTTGTTTGTTTATGTGTGGGGCCATCTTTGTGTAGAATAATTGCAGCTTCCATTCATTTCCAGACAGCTTACAGCCAAGTACCAGCTTGTAGTTTGCATATCACTTTGTGGCTGTTTTCTCTGTTAATACAAGGCTGAATTAGGGCCTTGGCGCATATGGGCTTTACTGTGTCCCTGTGGAGTGATGTTTCATAATAACTAACCCCAACCAGTTTTGTATTGAGAAGCGCACACTATAACACTTCTATGCAGACAACCTGAAGGATGCAGCTTGTCAATATTTCTCCAAAGGGTTGTTTCTTGCCGGCATATATTCAATGAACTAAAAAACTATGTACAAAAGTAAATTAAAAGCCAGATTGTAAAGGAGCCTGTTGAGCGAGTCTTTTACCTCTTAGCACACCTGGTGTAATAAATGCAAATGGATATGGCATTAATTTATATTTTGTGGAATCTATGACTCCTACTCAAGAGCATACTTTCTGAAGTTATTTATTTTAAATAGTTATTACTTTATCTCTCCATTTCTATCCAGTATATAAGGTATACCATATAAGGCCTGCCAAGAAAGATACCCATGTCTTTTTTATTAACAGAAAAGAATTCTTCTTTCCTTTGTACATACTATTTTATGTTATTTCTTTGCATTGTAATCCTCTCATTTCCTCACTTTGATGCTATTTCTGTATGAGCTGAAATACTTTTTAATTTAATTTAAGGCTGAAAAAGCACATGTTTTAATAAACCTTACGGGTATTGAGAGGCACTGTGCTGTCTTTTTTGGCTTTGACACAAAGCGTGGGGGAGAGAGATGATGTGAACCTGGGCTATTTTGTAGTCATCACAGTTTTAATAAAAATTCTCTGATGTCTGATTTTTATATACATAGTAAATATGAAGACCCATTTAAATAGAGGGAGTCAAAGCTGCAGCCTCAGAATGCTGCAAACTGGCATCACTTTACTTGTGTGATGAGCAGAACAATGGTGTTGATGCTGAAAGCAGATGCCAGAGAGGGCTTAGCCCTGCCTTGCCCAACCTAATGCTGTCCAGATGTTTGACTCCCATCAATCTCAGCCAACATGGCCATATTTTCAGGAGTGATGGGAGTTGCAATCCAGCAACATCGTGAGGGCACCAGGTTAGGGAAACTTGGCTTAGCCAAAGTCATAGAAGAAAGAGATACCAAACAACCAGTTTTTAACAGCCCAACCAGCAAAAATATATTGCAAAGTGTGTGAAATGTCAATAGCATCTTGTTTCCAGATGCTATCAGGCTTCACCCATGCCTGACCAGATCTTGTTAAACACATTGGCTCCACTTCCACCCCCGTCTGTTTGTTTAGAATTCTTATATATACTATTTTAAATCGTGCATATTGATGTATACTTTCCATAAAAGAATGCGTCAAAAAAAATCATATGAAACATACATAATAATTAACAACTATTTCACTCCATTTAAAAGTAGTACAAGAAATGTCCAGGCAGGAGAAAACAGAATAAACATTGTTGTGATACCTATCACTTCATTCTTCTGCATTCTTTATGCATTCATTCATTTCTTCACAAAGCATTTATAGACCACTTCATTGTTTAAAAATCTCTAAGCTGTGTACACTATGAGCAAAACACCCCCAATGTCAATTAAAACAAAAATACAACCAATAAGTAGACAGTACAACCAATCTTCTGGGGCAAAAGAGAAAATGTGCTACAGAAAGTCAGAAAAAGGTGGACCTCATGAATAGTGTTACTGAAGTTGTGCATTTTCAAGGGCTGCCCAGTTCTTCAAAGGGCTACGTGTTGATGCTGGCATGTCCACAAATCCAGTGGTTAATGAAGCAGGAATCTAGTGGAACAGAGGAAGCTGCCTTAAATAAATCTGTCTAGTGGTCGGTTTCAATTAATACCTACTCCTTCAGGTATGGGGAACTTGTGGCTCTCCAGCTGTGGTTGGACTACCAACTCCCATCATCCTCAGTCTTTGGCCATGGTGACTGAGGCTAATGGAATTTAGAGTCCCAGAACATCTGGAGAGTCACAAATTACCCACCCCAAACTCTCTGCACTGACTGGCAGCAGTTCTGCAAGGTAGGGATTTCCCTAGGTCTACCTAGAGATGCTGGGGATTGACTGGGGAGCATCTGCATGCAAAGTATGCGCTCTACGACTGCCCCGAGGAAGCAGATGGTCACACTTCACTTCGGAAATGTTTCAGCAAAAAGCATATTCAGTGGTTTGGCAATCAAATATCAAATTTTCAGTGTGGTGAGGTAAAACAAGATTTCTATTTATTTTTTTACTTGCACAGATTAAATCCCAAGAAAATACACTCCTGTACCTCAGAACATTCTATTAAATTCCTGCCGTTTCATATAAATCTTTATCCTTGGACAGAAAAACATCCTATTACTTTTCCTGAGCTTCTGCATTTTGTCTTTTAATTATTGCTATTGAGAGTTCATAATGTAGGCTCAGCATTCCTCCCAGGTAATATTTATCTAGATTTGGACTGAATGACTTGAGCTTATAATGCAAACATAAGAAATCCTCATTAAGGCTTTGGGGAGGAAGGGACTTGACTGGAATATAGTACAACCGGGGGGGGGGAGTTTTAGAAGGAAGATTTTTCTTTCTCTTCTCTCTTTTTCAACATCCTCCATTTTCAGAACTGGCCCCAGACATTTTGCTGCCTGAGGCAGAACAGCAAATAGCATCCCTTCTCCTAAAGCATGAATCTTCATACCCAAGAAAGACCTGGGGTTTTTTGATACCTCAGAAAGAAAAAAATCCCATGAGTGCCTCTCCCTGGGAGAAAATGACAACAACAAAACAACAGAAAATATAACCATTTGCTGCCCTCTGATGACACTCAAAATCATTGGTCTGAGGTGGTCACTCAGTCTAATGGTAGGTCCATCCGTGGCCATTTTATGTATGGTTATATTAATACAAAAATGATGGCCTTCTTAGACTTTAGCAATGCCATTCTTAAAGTTCTTATGCCACCAGTGTTTGTGAACTCAGGTTCTTCTCTGGACTTAAGCAAATCATTGTTTCTCAGCATAAGTTCCTTATGGCAAATTGAGGACAAGAGTGTACCAACATTTCCCCCATGATTTATAGTTTTTCTTCCTCCTGGCTGAGATTGCTTCTGATCTTTCCTTCTGAGCTTCCCTTCAGTGTGTGTGAGAGAGGGGGGGATTTTTCTCTGAGATGTCATATCAAAGGGTGTGTTGTTTATCACCCTACATTGCCCCTACCCCCAACAGGAGAATTTCTAGAGGCAATTTTTGCCCAGCAGAAAGAGAAGAACAGATTACTGGAGCAGCAGACCAAGAAATACAACAACCACATACCCCCTACCTCCCAGCCACCAAATAGAACAGCAGAGCCTTTGAGATCAGAAGCTAGGATGGTACAGATGGAGGCACCCTGTGTGCAAGTGTTATATGGGTCCTGGCCATACACCACTGCCCAGATCTCATGCCTCCCTTGCCCTGAAGTATTACAATAGGCATCCCCACTTTGTTCCTCCTTGAAGGTCTGGGTGCAGCACAATAGTGCATCTCTATGACTTGGCCGAAGCATCAGGAAGCCTTCAGGCTGTGGTTTCATGTAATGAAACCCTCTGAGCAATTCACATTTTTCAGCATCATTCAGCAATGTTATGTTTTAGATGAGATGTAGTGACTCCCCTGCCTTTCTTGTTAAAAGAGGGGAAGATATGCAGGAACCCCCAAACTGCCTCACAAAGATCCCGAGCCTTATAATCTTCGAATTACCAACCTACCTTTTTTATTTGCTTCCAATTTGCTATCATAAACCCCATCTGTTTCCCTTGGCAGCTCCCTCGCCACATAAAAATGCAGCACTGCGATGATGCCTGTGGCTTATGGATCCAAAGCCAGGATCTTAAGGGAGAAAAATGATGGGAGCACATTAAAGATTCTCTTTCTGAGAAAAAGGCTGCAAACTATGTTTGATGAGGTAAGTAAAATTAGTTGGAGGATCTACCCAGTACAAAGAGTTCCTCTCTATGTGCTTTGCAGCACTCTTAAGGATTATCTGTCAGCAAACCACAGGGGCTTCAGACCCAAACATTTGAGCTTAGGAAGGGAATGCTTTTTTTTTTTTTTTTTTTTTGTGGCACAGATTGGTGAGGCACCAGTTGGAGTCACTTTATGCTATGTCACATACAAAAGCCTTGATGCCTCACATTACATTACATTAGGGTGGTCCTAATTTATAGAAGACTGTACTTTGCTTCAAGAGTGGGCATCTTATGACCTTATGAATGTTGTTGGTCCACAATTCACATTATCCCTTACCATTCCTAGTTATGTGAATTGCTAACTGCAGGGTGTGGATTCATCCAGTTTGGGACCATGGCAGGAGCTAAGGGTTAAAGCACTCTTTCTTCTGCTACAGTCCCCCCGTGGCCTCTATTTCTTTCTTTGTTAAAATCACAGAATTGCCAGTTGCATGAATAACATCACATTCAGTTTGGCCCTTTGAAGACTGCATAGTGCATTATCAAGAAGGTCCAGGATTAGGGGGAAAAGAAGGGACAAAGTAGTCAGCCCAAGAGTGAGGGATAAACTGATCTCTAATATCTGCTTCTGCTAGATGTTGTGTTTATCAAACAGTTGATAAAAGGATGATTCAGGCATTTGAAAACATACATAAAGAACTCCCCAGCCTCAGAGATCTACCATAAATTAAACACCACCCTGTTTAGTTTTGCCTCTCTGTATTCTTCCAATACTGCCATTTCCTCCAGTGAATTATAGCCAGGGGAAACAGAGCTACATGTTGGCTTCCAATTATTTTAGCCTGTGGCAAGCCAGCAATAAGAACATATAAGCACTGTTGGATCAGACCAAAGGCCTGCCTAGTCCAGTATCCTTTTCCCCACAGTGGCGAATCAGATGCCTATGGGAAGCCCACAGGCAGGAGATGAGAGCTGTTCTTCCCCAGAGACTAGTATTCTGAGGCATGGAGTATCTTATTCTGGAGGCAGCATCATGACTAATAACCACTGATAGCCATACCCTCCAGTCATTTTCTAATCTGCTTGTAATGCCATCTAAGTTGGTGGGCCATCACCCTATCTTGTGGTAGAGAATTTTATAGTTTTAACTATGCACTGAGTGATAAAGTACTTCCTTCTCCTGTCATGTTCAGCTGCCAACGTCTGCAGAGTTTGGTTTCTTGGCATACCACTGGGGGGGGGGGAATCACCTTTGTAGTGTGCCAACAGCCAAATCCAATGCATGCCAGGAGATGTGCATGAGTCACAAGCCAAAGACTGAAGCAGCTGGAGCCAACCTGGGCAAGATATTTTTTCCCCCCTATGGCCACAACATACTGAAGTGATCGTGAGAGGAACAGGGCACAGCGGAGCCAAGGGAGTTGCTCACATACCAGGATGGATGAATCATGCGGCTTTTGCCGTGTAGGTCTGGCTCACACAACTTGCAACTTGCCAAGCTGAACGTCGACCACCAGGCAAGGGACCCAATAAGCCTGTTTTGAATAACTCACTGGGACTTCTCAGACACGTGGCAGCCCCACTTTACAAGGCTGGTGGGCTGTGTTTGGACTGATGAGGCATCAGTTCTGGAGGCCTAATTCAGGCTGGCTTTGACAATGCCCTCGAAGGAGCTCTCTACGCTTTTGTCCCTGTCGGCAGCATAAGTCAGCTTGACCTGCATCACAACTGGATGCGGGAAACCATTATGGCGCAAGTCCCATAGACTGCAAAATGAGCAGAGCATGAGAAGATGCTAAATAGTTTATTACAGTTGTGAACATGGGAAGGAAAGGGGATGGGGTTGAGATGACGTTCAAAATACAAATACAATAGTCCTTGTGTGAAGTGGAAAAAGCAGGCTAGAACATACAGTCCAGAGATGAATATTCCATCGGCACTTAAGCATAGCATTGGCACTGAATATTAAAACAATGAATAATAAAAACAGGCAGCTATCAAGGCTGTGCATCACATGTAAACTTCTGTGAAACATCCAGCAGAGTACGAAAGAGTTGATCCTTCAACCTCACCCATACTTGCTCCTTTCAAATAAGCATTACATTACAGCTTCAAACCACTAGCAAGGTAAGGTGTTGAGGGAAGGAAACAGGATCCAAACTCATGTGGGAAATGGTTACCACTTAAAATGCCCCATTGCTAACTAATTTGCAGCATCTGACCTCAAGCATGGTTCAAACACAATATCACAGTGGCAAGGACAAGAAGGTGGAGTCGCTGTCCCACAACTGAACAACGCATGTGCATGCAGAACATATAAAGCTGTAGAAGGGAGTATAAAGACCTCCATTGTCCCTTTCAAGCCACTTTGATGCACAATCAGGAAACCCCCTCAGAAAAAAAAAATGGGCTATGGTATCTGCCACTCCCCAACTCCCTCTGGTGACATGGAGAGACATTCTCCAGGCTCTTTGGTCTCTGTGTTTAGACTCACTTCACCCTGAAATGTGCCGACATGGAACAGCAATGTCAGGAGGCCATGAATAAAAGCTTTCATCGGCTGTCACTTCCCATTACAGCAGGCATGACATGGAAATGCACTCGCAGTGGCCTTGGTGGTTTGGGAATTCTGTCAGGGCCTCGCAAAGGGGACTTTTCCATTGCCTACCAAGAAACAAAGTAATTGGCTGTCATTTTTCCTTTTGCTCCATTGATCCTTTCGAATTTTAACCAATCATCTTGGCTCATGGGAAGTCAAGCTTTCTGTCTTGAGCTAACTCGGCCTCCTTCCTCTGTCCTGCTGCACAGAGGGTTTTCCTGAAGAGACGGGTGGAGGCATTCACAAACCTCAAGCAGTCGTTTCTGGAGTAGACCTACAGATTCCAATCCCAGTAGGCTCCATACAGCCTCCTTGGCTGAGCTTTGTAAGCTTTTACAAAAAGAGTTTCCAGAAGAGATACCAAGAGCTAAGGTCCAGTCTGCTTGGAATGAGCAAGAAAAACCCCCTGGTACTTGCTGTCAGAGTAGTAGTTTGACCCTTTATCCCAAGAGCGCTCTGCTCTAATTTTTTCAGCATACCAGCTGTCCACCTGGATGCCAGCACCAACCCACTAAAAGCTCTCTTCTTTACGGCTTTATGGAGTTTGGAAGTTTCAGAGTGTACATTACATGGTTGGCTACGTTTTATTTTATTTTTCTGCCCTGCTTCAAATGCCTTGGTTTCTTACTTGAAAAAACAAAAACGTTCCACAAATAAAAGAGTTTTTAAGTGTTTCTTTTTTTAAAAAAAAAAAAGAAGAATCAATTGAACAACAAATATACAAGTATAATGAGTTTTGCTTTATGTACTATATACGTCATTCATGGACGTCATTTCTCCGTTTTTCAAGGGCAGCTTTTCTATTCTGTACAAAGTCATAATTAAGCTTCGTATGCATAGCATATATCAAAGAGGTGGGGGAGAAACCTGAGTCAATTTTTACGACTGAAATAAATAACTAAATACTGTGAATTCACAACCACCTGTCCCACAGTGTTAGTAATCAACTAAAACTTTGGAGGACCTCAAAAACTCAACATCATAATCATTCCAAAAGGTAAGTTGTCCCCACAAAACCAGAGTTACAAACATAGTTACATCTGTGGAACTAAATATATATGATATAGTCAAATAAGAGGGATGCGGGCAAAGAGCTTCATGGGGCACCTTGAGTTTCTAGGTGTGAAAACTGGCAATAGAGTTTCCATAAGTTGTGATCATTCCTGATCACAACCTACAACCATGAATAATGGATTCCATTGGTCTTCAATATAGCAGCAGTAACACAAAATATCAGTGTATTGCTAGTTATTACTGTGTTGAAGAGGGAGGTTTTGACCCTTCTCTTTGGGAACCCTGACCTCCTTTTCATCCAGCAACCCTGAGGTTAAAGCTTGCAATAATCAGCATGTTGTAGAAAGCCAGTGAGGGAGCGGGTGGTGCTGTGGTCTAAACCCTGAGCCTCTTGGCCTTGCTGATCAGAAGGTTGGCAATTTGAATCCCCATGACATGGTGAGCTCCCATTGCTCTGTTCCAGCGCCTGCCAACCTAGCAGTTGGAAAGCACAACAGTGCAAGTAGATAAATAGGTACCCCTGCGGTGGGAAGGTAATGCCTTCCATCACGGTGTTCCGTTGCACCAGAAGCGGTTTAGTCATGCTGGCCACATGTCTGTGGACAAATGCCGGCTCCCTCAGCCTGAAAGCAAGATGAGCGCCGCAACACCATAGTCACCTTTGACTGGACCTAACTGTCCAGGGGTCCTTTACCTTTACCTTTTATCTAGAGAGCCAGTATGGTGTAGCAGTGGTTAGTGTGTCAGACTCGCAGTTGGGCAACCAAGTTTCAGATCCCCGCTCAGCCATAAAGCTCATGGGGTCACCTTGGGCAGACACTGTCTCTCCTCAGGCTGTTTTGAGGATGAAATGGGAAGAGGGAGAGCCACAGACACTACCATGATCTCCTTGGAGGGAAGGCGATTTCTAGATGCAGGAGTTGTAGTCATTTTAAAAACCTTTAAGCAAAAAAGGTCATCATGGCAGGTCTCATTTTCTAACTTGAAAAGGTTTCATCCTCATTACAGGTCTTTAAAAGGAATAACAATTGAATTGCAAGGTTATTTATGGAAAATATATTAGACAACTGCATCGTGAATATGCAGCATGAGGGAGCCTGTGTCTGTGAGACAAGTGTTTCTAACCCACAAGATATTTGAAATCTGGATGCTGTATTGCTATTTTGCATCATAAATAAAAGAGACACCTTTTGTGTTCTCATTCTGCTATTACAAGAGCAAACAATGAACAACTCCTCAGAACACATCAGCCAAGGGCTTCACCACTTGCCTCACTGGATCCCTCCACAGCAAAATGCACCTCACTAATGAGGCTGAGAAAAGAAGAAAGGGAATAAACCATGTTGGCGGTAAGTGTTCAGCTCCAAAGTTCACAGGCCTCTCCTGGGGAATCCAAATGCTTCAGTCTTGTATATTTGTGGTGGGCTCTGGGTGCTTAGATCACTTGCTAAAATATCAGAGGATGATTCCTTCTTTGAACAAATGCCTATGTTTGTAGTAGTAAACCAGCCTCACTGCAACTAATCAAATGAAAACAGAGTTGTTGTTGTTGTTTCCCCCCCGAGATAGTATTCTTAGACATCTGTGTCCTCTTGGATCAAAAGCTGCTGCTCTGGAAGTACATGGGTTCTGGGTGAATAAATAAGAACAGGCTGTAGGTAACAAAGTGGCATTAGGCAAAGCAAACAAAGCAAGGCAACAGCAATGGAGTAATGAAAATGAAAAGGTGTATCCACATTCTATGCAACAAGCACCATCGTTGTACGTACATCAGTGTTATGACAGAGTTTCCCACAGCAAACACAGAAAGAGTGGACAATATACTCATGTCCTAGCCAATCAGGGGTTCCGGCTTTATACACTGCTTTATAAATAAGTGGGTAAGTAGTATGTGAAGTCATCTACTCTTCTTCTTCTTCTTCTTCTTCTTCTTCTTCTTCTTCTTCTTCTTCTTCTCCCCAAATAAATTGGGAAGATATATGGGGACATATATCTGTGTATATGGAGGAGAGACAGCGTGTCAGAATTTGGCCAGACCCTTAAGTTTGTTAAACTCCCCATGTGCATGCAGTAATTTGGCTTTGTTGAAAATTGACCATTTTGCTTTCAGGACTGCTGAGAGAGACAGACAAATTTGCACACACACGCACAGCCCATAAGCCAAAATACACCACAGCCAACATACACCACAGCCATTGTCTTTGCAGACCTGAATGTCTCCTTGTATAATCTGTTTCAAAGGATAGTATTCCATAGAAGTGTCCTGATAAGCCATGAGCACACATTATTATGATCATCTGCCCATTGATCAAAGGCTAAAAGTACACATGGTTGGGCTTCTTACAACTAGATGATCCCAGATACTTATGAAGGTTGCAAAAGATTGAGGTCTGCAGCCTTTATCTTCATAAGTTCAGAATGAGCCAGATCTCTGTCTATTATCTATAACATACCAGCTGCTTCTCTGTAGCTACTCTTTTGTTCTTGCGAATAAAAACCTCAAATATGTAAACTAATCATCTCTGTGCAGATGGGTATCAGAGATGTGGAAAAGTTCTTGTCCTCCATTTGTTGCATGAGATGACCAACATTGCTTTTTTCTGTTTCTGAATGACATGGATTCTGGGGTTTTCGTAGTGCTTCAAGAAGAACCACTGAAGACCCAAAACCTTTCTATCTATCAAGAGGGCTAGCAAGTTAGCAACACCAGAGTGCTAAGGGGAAATTTGTTTTGGTTACTCTGCAAAACTATTTATCTGGACAAGTCCTAAGGATAACCACTGCAAAATGATCTCGGAGAAATCCTGCTATAGTTGCATAAAGTGGTGAACACTGCAGGAGTTTATGTCACCTAATTTCAATTCCCCATTCCACTGAAGACACTGGCAAGAACAAGATGTAAGCCTGACGCATCAGATCCAGAATGTTACACATATGTTCACTCTTAAAAGAGTTTTGAGACTTGCCAGAATTGCTGGGTTGGATGTGGTATGTAGAATTCAGCAGGGGTGGAACCCAAACAATTCTGAAGGGTAGGTTTTCTCAAGGCCCTATCTTTTCAATAGTTTGCAAACTTGGCAACCAATGAGCTAAATTGGCTGTTCCCCTGTAGCAGCTGGACAATCAATGGAGCTATCTGCCAGAACTCTCCTTTAAATAATTGGAAGATCAGCATCTCATACTCTTTCCTCCTTGGAGGTTTGATGTTGTCTTTTGTAAGATCAGAGACCAGCCGGAAGGATGCAGGATCTTTCCAGACAATCCATTCTCATGCAACTCATGGGTGAACTGCTTCTCATTTGCTGCATGGAAACATACAAGTCACTCATTTCTTGTATGAGAAAAATAAGTGCTTTTGTTTCAAGACTACCATGTTTTTCTATCTCTAAAGCCATAGTCTATTCTTTCTGGCAGATGGGAACTATGGTACTCCCCCCCCCCACGAACCCAATATGATTTAGTGCGGGGGTGAAGAATCTGTGGCTCTGCAGATGTCATCAGATGACTCCCATACTATTGACTATCCTGGCCAGAGCTGATAAGAGTCAGAGTCCAATAACATACAGTATTGAAGGCCGCAAGTTTCCAGTCCCTGATGTTATCTATAGTTCTGTCTCAAAGACCCTTAGTGCATAGTATTTCTGGCATTCCTGATGATGAATGTAACTTCACCCCATTCCCTAGGCCCATCGTGCCATTCTGTGATCCTTGTACAGAACATGCAGAGAAAGTGAAACTGTGTAGTCTAAACAAAGTGTATAATGCCATTGACAATTTCTGTCCCTCCCTCTCCCTCCCTCCCTTCTCTCTCCCTCCCTCTCTCTCTTTTACATGCAAACACAAAATTGGCTAACTTGGACAATAGCCAGTCTGAGGCAGAAGGACTGTGTCCATTCAGCTGGCTTTGTGTCTTCCATTAAGTTTGAAATTCTTGAAATTCCTCATGGAATGGAAGCTGTGACTCTTGCCAGGTTATGGTGTTTAAATGACCTGCTGGGAAGGTGTGCCATCCTTTGAGAAAGACCTACCTGAATCCAAACAGCCCTGGCTCACATGGTTCGGCCATTTAAATATTATCCCAGCTATAGGAGAGTTATTTATAAAAAAAGTATTTCCTACATAGAAATTTAAGGGTCTCTGTAGTGGCTGTTTAACTGAGCTTTCTGCTGAGTTGAAAATGACAAGAATTTACTTCAGATTTTACAATGAGAATAGTCTGCATATATCAGACGATCTTTAAAAGTGTGCAGTGGGTTGCACAGCACAGTCTTCTCTCCCCTTTAAGGCTGGTTGG
This sequence comes from Podarcis pityusensis, assembly GCF_964106645.2. Lineage (NCBI taxonomy): Eukaryota > Metazoa > Chordata > Lepidosauria > Squamata > Lacertidae > Podarcis > Podarcis pityusensis. The sequence continues at coordinate 39,920,443 of NC_138029.1, read as the reverse complement.
GGGAACCTGTGGTCCTCCAGATGTTGAGGACCATTGGTCCTGCTGGCTGAGGCTGATGGAATTTGTCCTCTAACAACATCTGTAGGACCACAGAAGTTTGCTGTCACTGCTATAAGGAAAGCTACCCTGCTACATCCTGTGACATATACTGTTCAGGTCATATTACTACTGCCTTTGCATCAAGATTTGCAAACCTAACCTGCAAAGGTCAAAACTTGAATAGGATAAGCAGCACACTCTAAATCTATCACCAGAATAAGACCTCAGATAAGCCCAAAGCTGAGGTATTTGAATGAGGCAATGCCATATTCTACCCCACTCAACCTGGATCAAAGGTCTCTTTTGACTTTAAATCGGAGGAGGAGAGGATTTGTTGTTTGTCCTGGGCTGGCAAATCTGGCTTCAAACAAATAATTTTCTAACCTCCAAACTACTTTCCTTTCTGCACAGCATTCTGCTTATATCCTTTTGAGTGACCCTAACAGTTCCACAGGTTCCACATGCTTTCGTTAACGGGGGGGGGGGGGGGAACGAACTCTTTTCCATGCTCTCAGTCAGTCTACATTTCCTTTGCTCAGCTGGACTTAATTCTAGTTTACTGGTGGACCTGATTCTGCCCCCTTGTCTTTATTCAGACCTTCCCTTGCTGTGTTGCTAAGCAGTCTGAGGAGGATGCAAAACAACTGCCCACCACAGGCTCCCGCTCGGTCCTCTCTGCTTCATTTTGCCTGCAGGCACAATCCCTTGCTCTGTTAGGCTCTTGCATTTCGCAAGCTCCTTTGCAGATGCTGTTTGTCAAAAGGTTCATTTAGAGGCAGCCTAGCTTTGATTCAGTTGTTTATACACACAGTCTCTTATTTCGGTGTACTTCCTGGCCAATATGTCTGCCTCTGTTTACCTAGCAAGATGCTGCCATGGATTTCACTCAGGGCTCACCTCTGCCTAATGCTTTCATCTTTATTTACACATAAAATCATGATTACAAAGTCAGAAATGGGGCTTGCCCGATGTTATCTTGAAGTTATAACAGCAGATACCGAACACTGATGAAAGGGAACATGACAAAGTCACTGCTTGGTGCTCAAAGGAGGGCTAGTCAATCAAAAAAATAGAAATAGATGCCCCTAAGAACTCTCTTTTTGATTGAAATGGGCATTGGAGGTTGTCTTTTTCTTTTTTTGAGGCCCATGTTTTCTCATCCTTTTCCATCCCTTTGAAAGAGAAAATGCTGAGATGCTTAGGGTGGAAAAGAAAAGAATAGGAGCTCCCCAGGGTATTAAAAAATAAAAACGAATAATGCAGTAATGCCAAATATTGTGAGTTATGTAAGTGAGAAAGAAGGTGGGGGACAACGGATTGGTATATGTCTTTTGATGAATGGCATATCAAGGCCTACACTTCAGGAGATGTCAAGTTCTTCCTTTGTCATGCAGTAACAAGAATTATGAATTATGAAGAGATATTTACGTATTTACTAAGCTTAGATGTATTATAACACAAGTGTTGAATAGCATTATCATATTTTATCAGAATTGAATTCTACATATCGAGTGTTACGCAACTAAATCATAATCTGGGTGGACCCAATGAAATCAATGTGCTTAAATTCATTACGTCCATTGATTTAAATGGATCTGCTCTGAGAATGGCTAATGTTGGATGTCACCATATATTCATTGTAATGCAACATTTTCCTTGGAAGAAAATTAGCAATGTAATCCTATGCATGTCTCTCTATAAGTTAATCCCATCGAGTTCAGTGGTGCTTACTCCCAGGAGTTAGGATTGGAGCCTAAATAAATTTTATTTATTGAGCTGTTTTTTAAAAAAAATCACATGCTGCTCTGCAATGTTTCTGTTTGCAAGGTAGTGGATACATCATAATAATGAGATGTTTTTTAAAAAAGGCAAAACAACAGATAAAACATTAAAACAGTGGAGCCAATAAAAGCATTAATGCATAACAGCAGCTGCAGAGAAAGCCCATTCAAACAGTAATTTAAAAGGCCTGGGAAAAGGCCCCCTAACACATGCATTTTTGTACGTACTATTTGCTTGCAGAACTGTGTCACAAAATTCAGAGAAGTGTGCATTTCGGAGGATAATTGGGTTTCAGTTTACGTATTGATTTGAAAATTGTGAATTAGGTGATTTATTATTAAAATGTAAATGCAATCACCCACCATCACCATTCCTACTGAGGTATTGTGCAGAATCCAGACAGTGTCTCCCATGCTTGCACAACCTTTGCCTTTTCCATTTATTTAAACTACTTTTTCCCCAGGTCCAAGCTAGGTGTGGTATTAAAATGGTGAATGTATTTAATGCACTGGAGGAGGAAGGGATTGGTGTCAGGACTATAGAATATGGCAAGGGGGCTTAAATTCCTTCTCCATCCCTGGTCGCAATGGAAATTGCCTCTTGAAGCTGCTATTAGCCCTGGAGGGAAGGTTCCATTGTCCTCCCTTTCTTCTGCAGCTGTTATTTAAAGAGGCTGAAACTAGATGCGTTAAATGTCATGTCATGGCTATTTTAGCTCTCAACAGCAAAAAAATTGTTCGGATACATTTGAATGCCACTTTTTGCCTCATGGTCCCTTCCAGATCTTTAATTCGATGATGATGATGATGATCTGAAAATGTTCCATAGGATAGCAGTCCTTACAGCAGACATGGATATTTGTGGCCTCAGTGTGGGGTTCAGGAGCTCCTAGCAAGCCCTACTGAAATTCCTCAGGTGCCAGGCCCAGATCATGCAAGATACAAAAGGACTTATTTATTGGAAGGGCAATCTCTATTAACTGAGTCCTATCATATGAAAACACTCCAGACGTCATTCCCTCCGTCAGTTTAAATTAACCGTTTTATTCAATTGATGGGGTTTTTTGTTTTTTAAAAAGTGAAAAATATTTAACACATTAGAAAACCACTTACAGTTATAGGGGGAGGTAGGGTGCTAATTAGCAGGTGACAAATATAAATGAGAAAAACCATTAAACATAACCATGTGAGAAATGTTCCTTTTCACAGTTTAGAACAGGGAGAAGAATTACATATAACATCTTTTACAACTTTCTCTCAGGGCTCTTCCCACACCCCGCCTCCCCAGTACTGAGGTCTAAATTGAAAATAACATGGGTCAGAGAAATCAAGTGAATTTGCATATTTGATTTTCACATGGCTGCCATCATTTGCATAACACTTGCTTGAAGATGATGAATGGTAGACTGTGCTGCTGGGGCATCTTGTCTGGTGTTAGATGATCAGTCACCTGTGAATGATGTCTTTTCAGACGTACTAAATGTTCAGTCATGGAAAGTCTTCACTCAGAAGCATACTCTACTGATAAGAAAAAAGGGGGAAGGTTGGTATGGTTTGGGGTTTAATAGATTGTACGTCACATGAAGCACCTGATATTTAAATAGGATGCTCAGAATAACTGACGTTGCCTAATACAGTGGTACCTCAGGTTACATACGCTTCAGGTTACAGACGCTTCAGATTACAGACTCTGTTATCCCAGAAATAGTACCTTGGGTTAAGAACTTTGCTTCAGGATGAGAACAGAAATTGCGTGGCAGCGGCACGGCGGCAGCAGGAGGACCCATTAGCTAAAGTGGTACCTCAGGTTAAGAACAGTTTCAGGTTAAGAACGGACCTCCAGAACGAATTAAGTTCTTAACCCGAGGTACCACTGTAACTGGATCAGTCCACACAATCCATTCTAAATGCATGTGGTGCTCTCCTAGTATTCTGAAGGATTGACCTGACTGAGGGTAGGCGAGGTAGAGTAATCAATTGGGTGGCTGGCTGGAAGTGATTTCCACAACAGACACATTTCTCCACCACTGTGATCACACTAGCCACTTCCAAGGAGCAGAGGCTGAATGCATGGAGATCCTGGTTTACATAGGACATTTGTTGTAGGGATGTTATTATGAAAATAGTGTATTCTTCAATAAGGCTCATGCAGGGAAAATCTTATTGGGGGCCAACACATGGAGACAAAAGTGGTAATAGAACCAGCTCACAGAAAATCGGGTAAGGAATCCACTTCTCAATACCATGAGCTGACATTAGACATTGTGTAAGCTTTGAAAACATCATGCACGTAAAGTTATTTTAGATCACGTGGCTTACTATCAGAGCTCTGAAGTGCTTTTCACAAGGTCAAGCAAGCCATAATGAACACAATCACTCTATGATCAGGATCTCCTACATTGGCCTTTGTTTAAGTAAATATAGCTGCCTAGCATGGCTGTTTTGCAAATCAGAGAAATGGCGATGAGGAAAATGGGTGCTTAACATAAAAAACCAGCCACATAGGTTTGCTAATTACCTTTTAAAACAACTTCTTAAATTTACAGGAGATCCTGATCATGGATTTCATGTGCCATATTTGATCCAAGGAGGTGTTTAAGCTCCTTAAAGTAAGGAGTTTTGGATGGAGGGAGGAAAGGAAATGGAATAGCTACAAAGTGTATCCTAATTCTGCAGCAACCTGTATGACACCACAGCCTTTGCTGCACTGCTTTGAAATGCCATTGCTATGGGATGTTGCCAAAGCCACCACAGTATAAAGACTAGAGTAAAAGGTAAAGGTAAAGGGACCCCTGACCATTAGGTCCAGTCGTGGATGACTCTGGGGTTGTGGTGCTCATCTCGCTTTATTGGCCGAGGGAGTCGGCGTACCTCAAAAGATTAGAGTAAAAGGTAAAGGTAAAGGGACCCCTGACCATTAGGTCCAGTCGTGGATGACACTGGGGTTGCGGCGCTCATCTCACTTTATTGGCCGAGGGAGCCAGCGTACAGCTTCCAGGTCATGTGGCCAGCAGGAATAAGCCGCTTCTGGCGAACCAGAGCAGCACACGGAAACGCCGTTTACCTTCCCGCCGGAGCGGTGCCTATTTATTTACTTGCACTTTGACGTGCTTTCGAACTGCTAGGTGGGCAGGAGCAGGGACCGAACAATGGGAGCTCACCCCATCATGGGGATTCGAACCACCGACCTTCTGATCGGCAAGTCCTAGGCTCTGTGGTTTAACCCACAGCGCCACCCGCATCCCTAAAGATTAAAGTAACCTTCCCCAAATTGGTGCCTACAACTTTCATAATCCTTACCATTGGCCATGATGCCTAGGACTGACTGGAGCTAGAGTCCTACAACATCTACACAGGGCACCAGCTTGGGGGGGAAGGATGCAATCTGATCTTCAAGGTATCTCTGCACCAAAAGGTGAAAGTACATTATAGGACTTGGGTGCCAGAATTATTCTGTTTTGTTTCGTTTTTATTGTGCAATTCCTACTGTAGCATCTGGCACAGGCTACGTTGGTAACAGACGGCTAATGTAAAAGAACATTTGTTCAGAACCAATGTCAGCATCTCTGTGTTGTTTTAGCCTATCCTGACTGCCTCTCTATTGGGTTATAGAGCAACCACAGAGTGGTATACGGCAGTTTATTTTAATAACACATAAAACCAAACACACAATCCCCAGTGAAAAGCAATCAGAGCACTCACCATTCAGCTGGAAATATGATCTTTCCGTTAGGTTGCTACCAAGTGCTGGTGAAAGTGGACATCCTCGGAATGAACTTCCCTGAAAACTCATTGGATCCCAGCTAATAAGTTCCTAATGTTAGTTTGTGGGACTGGAGACGTTTATCATATGACGACTCAGCTGCTCCTTCAACTTACCATCTCGGCCTCAACTCCAGTTCCCCCGCATGCCCTTGGTTTGAAATCAAGCCCTTTCCCATCAACCATAGGATTTCCCCAGGGCTCTTCCATGCCTTGCTTAAATCTTTCTAACTGATGGCAATTTTGACCTGCAGGAGAACAGGAAGTGCCCTCCAAATTCCTTTTTGGCCCTTGTACAATCTATTAAGGTGCTTAAGCTGCTCTTTTACTCATAAAACATTTTTTTAAGTCAAATGCAAACTTTGGAACTGGGGGGGGGGGGAATCCCAACATGATTAATTATCCTGAAATTGGCCATTTATAGCATGAACTCCATAAAATGGAATGCATGATTTAAGGCACTCTCCAAGAATGTCCTGTTTTTCATTCCTTTGCAATCAGAAGCTAAATCTTTGTCGTTCTCTCCCATGAACGAGATGGAAATGGTTTAATATTCTGCCTTGCTTTAAATTATACACATCACATTTATAATGGGACGTAGTCCATTTTGTTGCCAAAGCCTGCTCGGTTGGATCATCTATTAAAGTGTATTTATTTTTATGACAAACAAGAAAAATGACAAAATAGCTACTGAGCTCTTGTTAATGAAGACCAAATGTGTCCCTGGGCACCATTCATATTACCCTCATTTGTACAGTAGCTAAGATAACTTCCGCCTTCTCAGAAGTAGCCCAATACCTATGATGGCCTAAGAAAAAGAACTGGATTTTATAAATGAACACATGAAGTTGCCTCATATTGAGTCAGACCAATGGTCCATCTAGCCAGGGAACCAGGGTGAGAAATTGATGGCCTCTAGCGTTTCCGTGCGCTGCTCTGGTTCGCCAGAAGCGGATTAGTCATTCTGGCCACATGACCCGGAAGCTGTGCGCCGGCTCCCTTGGCCAGTAAAGCGAGATGAGAGCCGCAACCCCAGAGCCAGTCACAACTGGACCTAATGGTCAGGGGTCCCTTTACCTTTACCTTTTAGCTGTTATTGGACTCCAACTCCCATCAGCCCCAGCCAGTATGACCAGCTCCCATCCTCTCTGACTATTGGCCAAGCATACTGGGGTAGAGTGCCAGACTAAGACCTGGATTCAAATTAGGGTTGCCATATTTCAAAAAGTGAAAATCCCAACAGAAAGGATGTCCATCTTTTTTTGCAAGATCTCAAAAAAATGAAATTTTCGGCACTGCCTGCATGGGTTGCCATACATCCAGATTTTCACAGAGGTTAAAGTGATTTCCACTGGGACAGTGTTTTCAATGGCCTCTCAGCTGTTTAACCTACCTCACAGGGTTGTTATGAGGATAAAATGGGGGAGGAGGAGAACCATCTACACACCTTGTACACCAATCTGGTCTGAAACATTGTGCTTGCAATTGGAGTAGATATGAGAGCCAGAATCTTGGTTCAGACCATCGTTATCCTGCTATACACAGGCTGCTGGAGAAGCCTATGTAATAATTGCATCCTGAAAGAAGCTAATAATTGTGCCTGGCTGAACTTTTTTCCTTTGGATTTCACAGGTGAAAGCCTATTTGTTAAGCAAAATGTGAGGGTGAAACCGAGGAAGGCACTAAGTGCTTCAAATGGCTCATTAGTTACTTCAGTTTCTCATCAGACCGTGGCTGTATGCAAACCTAGAACCCTCAGTGAGTCACGTACCTGGCAAGAAGAAGCATTCTGTGTTTCATCAGAGGGTAGGCCGGCCTGGGGTTATAGTACAGAGGACTGGACTTCTGCATCTTTGATAGTTGTGAAGAGAGGATTTCAGCAGGTGTACCTTCTCGTACAAGATATGCCTACTGACACATCTATTAAAAGTGCCGGGGGGCTCTCCTCTTTTTTACCTGCTCACTCTATCAGGAGGCAAAGATTTCAGTAAAAGAAGATTCATGGTAAAGTTGAGGAAGGACCATAGCTCAGTGGTAGGGCATCTACATGCAGATGGTCCCAGGTTCATCACCAGGTAAGGCTGGAGTGGTTGTTCATCTCTTCCTCCTTTATTCCTCAAAGAAAACCCCCCAAACACCCCAACTTTAGATTTAGGACTATTTTAATGCCAAAACCAAGGCACGGTTTCCTAAATTCTGCAATACATTTGGAAGAAGGAAATAGAACAGAAGTCCCTATAGTCAATCAATCTCTTTCTTTAAAAGATCATTACTTGGATTCCATATTCAAGGACAGTTTCCTTCCTATTTTCCCTTAATGTTCCATTATCTGAGAACTAAGAAAAGATGCAGCTTAATAGAATCCAGACAGGCCTACAGAGCTATAAATTCTTCACGGGCTGGTGACATGCCCAAGTTATAGTCAACTTGGATTAAACCATTTTGTATATCCTCTTTCTTAAAGGCATTACAGCATATACCAGCAATTTGAAAGACAGAATATCTGGATGAAAGCACATAGCACTGATTTGTCCTTGGTCAAGTGATAAACAAATTATTTGCCCTCCAGCACTTACTGAGGAAGAGATGGAAAGGCAGGCATAAGTGAAATTTGTAAGAATGCATGTTTCCCCCTAAAGGGATCATGGGCTTGAATAACAGAAATTAGTTGGTTCCAATGAAAAGAAAGCTTATGGAAAAAAAACTTCTTATTGCCAGCATTCCATCCTTGACTGTATCAGGGGACATGCCAAACATGTGCAGATCTCAGTAGCACAGGAATTCTGTTGAGCTGGATGAGGCCCCCATGAAGAATCAGATATCCTGCTCCTATAGACTAATGTACCCAGTTGGCTTCCAAGCTATTGCCTGGCTTGGCTGACTCTCCTGCCTTTCATCTGGTTGATCTGTGCCGTCAGTGTATTTCCCATGTGGCAACTGATCCTAAAGGCCCTCCTCCCAGCAGGTAACAGAGCCCAGTTTTTGCTCAGTTTAGTGAGGAATTGTGGGTAGTGAAGCTGCAGAGAAGGTGACTAGAGGCAGGAAAACTCACATCATCTGAGCACAGCTTAGAGTGCATTTGAAAGCCTATGCTTTGGCATTGACTACAGCAAGACTATTGTTCCTTGCCATCACTGTTGTGCCTGCTCAGTAGAGCTGTTTCATTTGGTGACAAGCATCTTGGTGACAAGCATTTGGTGACAAGCATCTTGCATTGTGGTCTCCCCAATGAGGCAGGTGACCCCTTAGGAGCCTACTGTGACCAACTTGCAACGTACTTTGCAGCGAAACTCATCCACGTCTGACCTCACTTAAATACTGCTGTTAGAACAGGTCTTGTGTGCGGAGCTGTTGCATGTCCTGTTACACTGGATGAGTGACTGTTGATTTCACCTATGGATGTCAACATACAGACCCCCCTGCTCATGTTATCCTTGTCTATTGTTACAAGCTAGGAGAAGCTGGGTCTGTTATTGATAGCAAATATGCCTTGCTGTCAAAGGGTATTGTGCCCTTAGTATCAAAACAGGTGGCATATCCACAGTCACTTCTTTCAATACATAGCTGAAGTATGGTGATTCTGGATTGCCATCAGAAATCTGATCTACAATCTTTAAAATGCTTTTAGGCGAGTCAGTAGCACAGATATCATTGGAAATTACACTATGTCAAATGGAACAGTGTTCTGTTTGATGGGACTAGATTTGCAACTAGATTTGCTTTTTGGAGAACTATGCAATACCATAACAGTCTCATCTTTTTATGACTCTCTTGTTCTATCCAAGCACATTCCAAAAGTGCTGCAAAAGAGTTGCATGTGTATCCAGAACTTGCTCCCAGATCCTCCAAGTGCCCCTATTTTCCAGGGACAGTCCTGAATTTACAGAAGCCGTTCTGGTTTGTGATTTGATCCTGGAATGTTCCACTTTTCCTTAGGACGTCCCTCTTTTCATTGGAGAAATGATGGAGGGCATGTGCTTCATGGTACACTGGAAGTTGCCTTATACTGAGTCAGACTTTTAGTCTACCTAGTTCAGGGGTGTCTCTGCTAACTGGCATAGATTCTCCAGTGTTTCAAACAGGAATCTTCCTCAGTCCTATCTGGAGGTGCCAGGGATCAAATATTGGACCTTCTGCATGTGTTCTGCCATTGAGATGCAGCCCTTCTCTGGTCTTTGAAAGGACAGTGTTGCCAGCAGTCACATTTACCATAAATAGATGTACCATGGGATGTGCATATATATTCACACACATGTATCTGCCATGGATACAGGCCTGAATCATAACACTGAACCAAACATTGACATGAGAGAATTAAAGAGGAGCTATTAGAGCAGCCTTGCCCCATCGGGTCCCCTCGCAATTTTTTGAACTACAACTCCCATCAGCCACAGCACAAATTGCTGGGGATTTCATTTGGTAGGACTGAGCCCTGATTGCCCTAATGGAGTGCTAGTACTGAGAGAATACGAAATGCAGGTGACTGGGAAATGTACACCTAGACACAGAGCACATTTGAGAAGTTTGTTTTCTTTTCTGTGCAGGTTTCCATCTGACCCCCTTTTAACCAGTGAAATCAATGACTTACAAAAATGCTTACACATAGCATTTCCAGTTGTGAGTACAAGGTAAAAAAAATATACACAAAAGAAAAATCATGCGTGAGATAGTTTTACCACTTGTAGAAGTGCCATATCACACACCAGGTATTCCTAGGCTGATGCTTTTCACAATTAAATATTTTTTTAAAGTATGTGTTGTGGGTTTTAGCATTCAGGGGAGGTGGGTAAGGAGAGGCTACAGTAACTAAGAGCCTTTTAAGTTTTTTTAAAATATAAAAATATATAGAGAGAAACACTATCTACCATGAAAGTCATAGGTGAGGATTCCAATTCATTAGGACCCAAAGCCATTGGGAGTGGTCATTAGGAGAGTTTGGGTGAGATGTCCTTAGTATTCTGATGATACCCAGCTCAATTTCTTTGTAACATCTGAATCAGGAGGGGTCATGAAACTCCTGGACCAGTTTCTGGACTCTGTGGTGGGTTGGATGAGGGCCAATAAACTGACTCTGAATCCTGGCAAGATGGATGCCTGTAGGACACCTGCAAGCAGGACCCAAGCACAGAAGCAGTCCTTCACTGTGGTTTCCAACAACTGATATTCAGAAGCATTATTGCCTTCTGTTTCCTACTTGTGGTTTTCTCATAGGGATCTGGTTTATCACTGTGTGAAACAGGATGAGGACTAGAGAGGTCTTTGGTCCAGCAGGGCTCTTCTTATGCTCTTATGTTCCTTAGGACAGGAGCCTAAGTGTCCTTTAAGGGAATGCCCAAGACTAAATTTGGAAAATTAGATTATGGAACAGGCATTAAGCAACCCCCAATTCCCTAATCTCAGGCGCTGGGCTGTAAGTAGATTCCACCTTTAGCCTCATCTTCATTATGAATACCAATAGGTTCAAGCCTAAATCAGGATCTGGAGCTAGGTGTGTTGTAATCTAGAGTTGAGAAAAGGTGATCATGTTAAATTTGGAAGCAAATAATAAAGGCTAATAATAAAGGAGAGCCAACTAATCACACAAACACACTACAAAGTGATGAGATGGGGATATCTCATCTCTTGGAACAGTCATAAATGGGATGGAGGCACCAAGAAAATATTGATAGCCGTGACAGAAGCAGCTCCTAATCTGTTTTGTGAAGTTCCACCCTCCCTCTCCTCCCTTTCCTATGTATCACAGCAAGAGCGATCACATAAACCATCCCTTCAAAGTTAGCATAATGGTTCAACAGGAAGCTAAATTCTAAACAGAGCTTGGGAATTATGAATTGACAGAAAGTATAAAATAATCCCCAGCCATGTCATGTGAGCTACTTCTCAGTTATTTAGGCTTGATTTACTTCCAAATGCAGCAAAGAATCTGCAGCGTTGACTTTTTCCAGTGTCTTAGTCCGTCCCCCATCCATTCCTTTGAAAGCACCCCCTCCCCAATGAGCTGCTGCGATTGTTCCTTCTCCAAGTATAGATGTGCTTAATTTACCCTAATACCTGACACACAAAGCTTCCATTATATTACTGTCTAAGCTCTTGGATTTCATGCAAAAAAGACAGGCAATCTATCCTCTTGCCATACTGTAATTCTCTCTCAGTGCAGGAGACGTAATGAGATCGACAGACGGTGGTTTCCAGTGCACAGCCAGGTGGTGACTGTCCTGGGCTGCATGGCTCTTTGCATGCTAGGAATGGGCAGAGGAGATCTAAGGAAACCTAAGGACCAGCAATAGATGAAACTTCTGTTCCAAAAGACAGTGATCCCAAATCTATTCTTGGACCAAACTTCAGTGGTTAGAACTGCTTCATGGCTGCTTTGTATTATCCTGTTTGAGAATTGCTTAATGAAGAACCAAGAAGCAAAAGAAGAGAGCCTGGGCTGGAATCAGCTTCTCTCCATCCAGACTAGAACGAGCTGCTGCTGGAGAGCATCAGTGCCACACGTCCCTGCGGCAAAGCATGATATGACTCATGCACGTGCTCCTAGCCTTGTGGCACCAGCTCTTGGAATTCTCTTTGGCTTCAGACACATCATTTAAAGCACACTGGAAGCACACGACTTCCCTGAGAACAAGTAGTTTGTCCAAGGGTGCTGAAAATCACAGCTCTGTGATGAGCAAGCTACATTTCCCAGGATTTGGGGGGGAAGTTGTGTGCTTTCAATGTGCTTTCAGTGTTTGGTGTGCACACAGCCACTGAAAGTGAAGCATGCTCCAACACTGTTGTTTTTGACATTTGCTGGAAATTTTTCTCCCAAGCTTTCTCAGATTAGTTTATTTTATTTTTGCCATTTTTAATTGCTGCTTTTCATGTTTTAATACTGTTTTATGATCTCCTTTCTGCTTTATATTCTGTTTTTGCATACCATACGGGCATTTACAAAATATAGAGCAGTTTATAAATCCTGAAATACAATTTATAAATCTTGTTGATCTTCTGAACTACAGTGGTACCTCGGGTTAAGAGCTTAATTTGTTCCGGAGGTCCGTTCTTAACCTGAAACTGTTCTTAACCTGAGATATCACTTTAGCTAATGGGGCCTCCCGCTGCCGCCGCACAATTTCTGTTCTCATCCTGAAGCAAAGTTCTTAACCCGAGGTACTATTTCTGGGTTAGCGGAATCTGTAACCTGAAGCATCTGTAACCCGAGGTACCACTGTACTTTAGACCACTTCGTCTTAACCAAAGGACACAATAGCACAAAAGAGGCTTTTTATATGCCTAGCCCACTGAGAGTACATGTGGCAGGGTGATGGCAGTGGGTGTCATCTTCTGTTTTGTGCCAAGTGCAGCCCTGATCCTTTCTTTGTTTTGATTTTCAAGCATATTAGTGGGCACAGACTATGCTCCTTGAAGGTATTTGGCCTGCGCCAGTATCCCATATAGGCTAGATCAATTCTGGCCGCTAGCAAGGGAAGGCCCAACTCAGCTCCAAGTTAGACTGCCGGTGTCCTGCAGGGAAGCCCCAAAATCTGCCTCATAAATTTATTTTGTGGGACCTCTATTTCAGATTTAACACCAATTCCCCATATCTCAGCCCCGTGGACCATTTGGGTGATGTTTTTAAAGGCAAAGATCTTAATAGCTGGGTTGATTAACTGAAAGCTTGGAATGATGACAGGTTGCAGGTAGGGGTAGAAAGAGAAGTGAAGGAAGTCTGCAATGAAATATTGGAGGGGGAAAGGGCACCAGAGTCGTGGAAAGAGGCGTATATTACACTCATACCGAAAACAGAGACTGAAAAGACTCAGCTTAAGAACTACCGCCCTATATCGTTACTTAATGTGGATTACAAAATTTTTGCAGACATTTTGGCCAAGAGATTGAAAAAAGTATTGATGGAAGAGATTCATAAAGATCAAGCGGGCTTTCTCCCGGGAAGACACTTGTCCGATAATTTGAGGAATATAATTGATATTTTGGAAAAACTAGAAGTGAACATAAATACTAAAGCAGTTTTGATATTTGTGGACGCGGAGAAAGCTTTTGATAATATCTCTTGGAGCTTTATGAAGAAGAATCTACATGGGATGGGGGTAGGCCAAGGCTTTGAAAATGGTATAGGTGCAATATACTCTGAACAAAAGGCTAAATTAATTGTAAATAATGTGGTCACGGAAGAATTCAAGATAGAAAAAGGGACACGACAGGGGTGCCCAATTTCCCCACTGCTTTTTATATCGGTCCTGGAGGTTTTGCTAAACATGATTAGAAAGGACCGGTTGGTTAAGGGTATACAGGTCGGAGCTAAACAGTACAAACTGAGAGCATTTGCAGATGACCTAGTATTGACGTTACAGGAGCCAGAACCTAGCACTAAAAGAGTTTTAGAATTAATTCAGGAATTTGGTCAGGTGGCAGGTTTTAAATTGAACAAGCTAAAAACTAAGGTTTTAGAGAAAAATTTAACACCGATTGAAAGAGAGAGGTTTCAGAATGAGACAGGATTGAATGTGGTAAAGAAAGTGAAATACCTGGGGATTAATATGACAGCCAAAAATGGGAATTTATTTAAAGATAATTACGAAAAATGTTGGACTGAAGTGAAAAAAGATTTAGAAATTTGGTCAAATTTGAAACTCTCACTGCTGGGCCGTATTGCTGTGATAAAGATGAATGTATTGCCTAGAATGTTGTTTTTGTTTCAGACACTACAAATTGTAGATAAGATGGACTGTTTCAAGAAGTGGCAGAGAGATATTTCTAGATTTGTCTGGCAGGGCAAGAAGCCCAGAATAAAATTTAAGATATTAACTGATGCCAAGGAAAGAGGTGGATTTGCCCTGCCAGACCTTAAACTTTATTATGAATCAGCAGCTTTTTGCTGGCTGAAAGAATGGCTACTTCTCGAAAATACAGACATTTTGGATCTAGAAGGTTTTAACAATGTATTTGGATGGCATGCATACTTATGGTATGATAAGGTCAAAGCACACAAAGCATTCAAAAATCATATTGTTAGGAAAGCATTGTTTAATGTTTGGATAAGATATAAAGATGTATTGGAAAATAAAACCCCAAGGTGGCTGTCACCAATGGAAGCAAAAGCTCTGAAAAGGCTCAATATGGAGGCCAAATGGCCGACATATTGGGAAATTTTGGAGCAAGAAGGAGATAAATTGAGATTGCAGAGTTTTGAAAAACTAATAAATAAAGTGAGAGATTGGCTTCATTATTATCAGATAATGGAGGCATATAATTTGGATAAGAAAATAGGCTTCCAGGTGGAAAAGTCAAAATTAGAAACAGAATTGTTAGAACCCAAAACTAAAAACTTGTCAAGAATGTATAACTTGCTGTTGAAATGGAATACTCAGGATGAAACGGTGAAATCTGCTATGATTAAATGGGCACAAGATGTTGGACATAATATTATGTTTGCTGACTGGGAACAGTTATGGACCACAGGTATGAAGTTTACGGCATGTAATGCCTTAAGAGAGAATATTATGAAAATGATATATAGGTGGTACATGACCCCAGTCAAGCTTGCAAAAATTTATCATTTGCCCGATAATAAATGTTGGAAATGTAAAGAAACTGAAGGTACATTCTTTCACCTTTGGTGGACGTGCCCAAAGATCAAGGCTTTCTGGGAAATGATATATAATGAACTGAAAAAGGTATTTAAATATACCTTTCTGAAGAAACCAGAGGCCTTTCTTTTGGGCATTGTCGGCCAACTGGTGCTAAAGAAGGACAGAACCTTTTTTATGTATGCTACAACAGCAGCAATAATACTCATCGCAAAGTATTGGAAGACACAAGATCTACCCACTTTGGAAGAATGGCAGATGAAGGTGATTGACTACATGGAATTGGCGGAAATGACCGGCAGAATCCGAGACCAGGGAGAAGAATCGGTGAAAGAAGACTGGAAGAAATTTAAAGACTATTTACAGAAATATTGCAAAATTAAGGAATTTTAGAAGGATGTTGGATAGAAACTAAGAGGTTTTTAGCTGTAATGCTTTAAGAGATATGAAAAAAAAAAAGGTTAACAATTGGGTAAAAGTTTAATGGTAAGGATTTGCTGAACTAACAAACTGAACTGGAATACAAAGAAGGGAGGTATGAGGAGGTCCGGGGAAATAAGAGAAGGGAAGATAGGTTTGGAAAATCAATGGTTTTTTTAACTGTTTTATTTTGTATGTTTCTTTTTTATTCTCTATTTTTTGCTATATTTTGTACTTTGTATATTTTTCTTTTTCTTTTTCTTTTTTTGTATTTCTTGAAACTTTAATAAATATTTAAAAAAAAGAAAAGAAAGAGAAGTGAATTGTTAATTGTGCACTTTACAACTGAAGTTACATGAATGACAGCCTAAACAGACACACACAAGCACACACACACACACACACACACACACACCAAGGCTATTAAATCCACAGTCACAATTACTTCCATATACCTGGGTGTGTTCATACAAGGTGGAGGTGGACTGTGGCTGTCAGGGTCATCCAGAGTGGTTGGGGGATAAAGCCTCATGCTCAGGAAGCAGGAGTGCTCATATCTCTGATTGCCAAGAGACAGGAATAAGTGACAGGTGATTGATCCTTTCACGAATGCAATTTTCATTTTCATAGTCCACTTTCCAGCCCGTCTAGTGTCATGTTCACACAGGGCAAGGAACTGGGCTAGAGAGGCAGAACATTTGTCTCACCCATTACAAGGGTTACGGTCCCCATTTCTTGGCTGCTGCCACTTTGTTCCCTAGCGAACCTATAGGTTTCTTTTTCTGCTCTGATATCTGAAAATTTAAATTAATGAGAAGTGTCAACAAAGTGCTATTGTATATGTTAATAAAGCCATTAGCACCAGGACGCGTGCCATAGAACCGACCAAGTCTCCAGTGTTTACTAATATGATTGTCAAAGCAGAGGAACATTACTTCTTAACGACATTTCATAGCATGGCACTGGAAGTGATACCCCGGGACATGATAATCAGAAAGCCATTTAGTCACAAAATGAGGCACAGTATAAAAGCCGGTTCATGAAAGACACCCATTTTGTCAGAATTAAAATGTTCCTGTTTGCCTCGCAAGTCGTAAATGCAATTGGGAGGGAGAAATATGTTGTGAAATATTTATTGGAAGCAGCCCATTTCAGGTAAATGGAGCTTCAAAACGAAATGTTGATAAAGGTTATTATTATATTCATTACATCTTTGCATGTGATACGTTTATGGAGCAATTGAGACAGATGATATGCTTAATAAACCAAGAGGGTTTTAGAATGTGCTTTCCAAGTTACATGTCAAAAGTGGTACAAGCTACCTATTATCACCATCCCAGAAACAATATATATTCTTGCATTGCTTTTGGCCTTTCTGAATGAGAATAGCTACAAGAGATGAACAAAATGGAATTGAGTTTTATATAGCACTATTCTGACTGGCGGTAATTCGGCAGTGTTTCACAAAGCAATGATTCAGGGACCATGCTTCTGGAGGAAAAGTGGTAGTAAAGGTAGCCACTGTGTCCTCATTTACTCCCAGCCCTGGGCATTTGGAGTCAGTGAGAAATCCATCACTGATTTCAGCACCAATTCTACTTTATAGCATTAGAACTAAGTACACAACATAAGGAATTGGGCCAGCTCATAAGAAGAGCCAGCAGCCCATTTAGTCTAGCATCATGTTCTCACAGTGATGAACCAGACGCCTAGGGGAAGCTTGTCATCAAGGCCCTAGAACAAGAGCCCTCTCTCCTCCTGAGGCTTCCAGCAGCTGGTATGCAGAAGCCTAGTGCCCATCGAGATAGAGCAGAGCCATTGTGACTGGTAGGCTTTACCTCTTTGATTGCCTTGACCTCCCTGGATATATCTAAGCCTCTTTTAAAGCCATTCAAGTTGGTGGCCATCACTGCCTCCTGTGGGAGAAAATATCATAGTTTCACTAAGCACTGTACTTTCTTTTCTCTGCTCTGAATCCTCCAGCATTCAGCTGCATTGGATGTTCCTGAGTTTTAAGGAGAGAGGGAAACCCTTCTCTGTCTACTCTCCATCTCCTGTATAATCTTATACACAATCTGCTCTCGCTTGCCTTTTCTTTGCAACTAAAGAGTCCAAATGCTGCAACCTTTCCTCACAGGAGAGTTGCTCCATCCCATCAATCACTTGTTTGTCCTTTTCTAAACATTTTCCAACCCACTATATCATAGCTGTCAACTTTTCCCTTTTCTTGCAAGGAATCCTATTCGGAATAAGGGAATTTCCCTTTTAAAAAAGGGAAACATTGACAGCTATGCACTATATCCTTTTTGAGGCAAGGCGGCCAGAACTGCTTATTGTATTCCAGATGCAGTAACAGCATGGATTTGAATAATGGCATTATTATATTGGCAGTTTTATTTTCAATACCTTAATAATCCCAAGCAGTGAATTTTCCTTTTTCACAGAAGCTACACCTTGGGGCAACATCTTCATCGAGCTGTCCACTGACTAAACCCAAAGAGTGCTCACCAATGGTTCCTTGTGTTCCTGGAAAAAAGTGGCAAGTGGGGTGCCACAGGGTTCTGTCCTGGGCCTGGTGCTGTTCAACGTTTTTATAAATGACTTGGACAAAGAAATAGATTTTGCAGATGATGCTAAACAGGGAGGATTGGCTAATACCTTAGAAGATAGAATCAGGTGACCTCAACAAATTGGAGAACTGGGCTAAAACTAACAAAATGAATTTCAGTAGGGAGAAATGTAAGGTTCTACACTTAGATGGGAATAATCAGATCCACAGATACAAGATGGGGTGGGGACACCTAGCTTGACAGCATGTGAAAAGGATCCAGGGGTCTTAGTTGACCACAAACTTAACATGAGTCAACATTGTGATGCAGCAGCAGCAAAACAAAAACAAAGCCTAATGCAATTCTAGGCTGCATCAACTTTGTATATTGTATGTCTATTCTTTTCTCACTTTGAGACATATAGTGAAAAGTAGCACATACTTTTTAATAAACAAATAAATTAGATTACACTGATTAGTAATAAGTATGTATAACCTTGTTGTTGTTTAGTCGTTTAGTCATGTCTGACTCTTCGTGACCCCATGGACCAGAGCACACCAGGCACTCCTGTCTTCCACTGCCTCCCGCAGTTTGGTCAAACTCATGCTGGTAGCTTCGAGAACACTGCCCAATCATCTCATTCTCTGTCGTCCCCTTCTCCTTGTGCCCTCAATCTTTCCCAACATCAGGGTCTTTTCCAGGGAGTCTTCTCTTCTCATGAGGTAGCCAAAGTATTGGAGCCTCAGCTTCACGCTCTGTCCTTCTAGTGAGCACTCCTATAACCTACTCTGTATTTAATATTTCAATCCCAGAGTGGGGGGGGGGGTTGGACAATGAAACAAATATTACAAATGTGCACAAAAAGATAATATACAAAAATTGCAGAATCCATAAAAACAAGCCAAATAAATAATGAACACCTTTGCCCAAGAGCTCCACTTGTTAATTTTATTTTATTTTCAAACACAAACTGCCTAGTATAGATAATGGGACGTTTGGCTGGTGTGCCATGTCCGGAAAGAGCAAATGCCAAACGTGCAGGCATGTGCAAGTGTTTAACAGCTAATGAGCTGCTGGCTTTGGAGCCAAAAGGTGAAGCCAACCCAGAAATGTGTTGGCTACCATCCATTCTGGCAGCTAATTTTGCCAGAGGACCACTTTGACAAGCAAGTGGAGAAGGTGGCCCCCTTTCCAAACCCCCAAAATGGCAACCTCACAGTTTCCACTCTCACAGATGCTGCTGCTCCTCTGTGCCCTTCGCCCTGAGCTGGTGATTAAGAGGCCAGATGGCATCACCCAAAGAGCTGGATTTGGCCCATGGCTACCAGTTAATGACATCTAATGAATATTAACATATCCCCAAACTGCAAGCTTCAGGGAGGACGTAATAGTAACTTGCAGCCTGTGTGCTACCTCTTAGTACACTTTGTCTTCAGTTTCACGGCTACATTTCACTGGCTTACTGCTGAGTCTATAGTCTCCCTTGTGTCTATTCTCATGGATAGAGTGTTTTCAAATAAAATAGAGATGCAACCAGTAAAGCTGCCCTCCAGACATTTTAGGCTACAGCACCTAACATGCAGATGACACAACATTGATGGCAGAAAGTGAGGAGGAATTAAAGAACCTTTTAATGAGGGTGAAAGAGGAGAGCACAAAATATGGTTTGAAGCTCAACATCAAAAAAACGAAGATCATGGCCACTGGTCCCATCACCTCCTGGCAAAGAGAAGGGGAAGAAATGGAGGCAGTGAGAGATTTTACTTTCTTGGACTCCATGATCACTGCAGATGGTGACAGCACCCACGAAATTAAAAGATGCCTGCTTCTTGGGAGAAAAGCAATGACAAACCTAGACAGCATCTTAAAAAGTGGAGACATTACCTTGCCAACAAAGGTCCGCATAGTTAAAGCTATGGTTTTCCCAGTAGTGATGTATGAAAGTGAGAGCTGGACCATAAAGTAGGCTGATCGCTGATTGATGCTTTTGAATTATGGTGCTGGAGGAGACTCCTGAGAGTCCCATGGACTGCAAGAAGATCAAACCTATCCATTCTTAAGGAAGTCAGCCCTGAGTGCTCACTGGAAGGACAGATCCTGAAGCTAAGACTCCAATACTTTGGCCACCTCATGAGAAGAGAAGACTCCCTGGAAAAGACCCTGATGGAAAGATGGAGGGCACAAGGAGAAGAGGACAACAGAGGACGAGATGGTTGAACAGTGTTCTTGAAGCTACCAGCATGAGTTTAACTAAACTGTGGGAGGCAATGGAAGACAGAAGTGCCTGGCATGCTCTGGTCCATGGGGTCACGAAGAGTCGGACACGACTAAACGACTAAACAACAACAATAAACCTAACATCCTATTGGCCCAGAGGATGTTTTTCAGCCCAAGGGCCTCATGGCGAGTAAGTGAATGAGGCCAGAGGGAAAAGTGGATGGAGCAAAGCTCAACAACTTTGAGGACGAATGCCCCAAAAGTTTCCGCCGCCACCAAGCATCTGGATTTTCACTTCTAGAGATATGGCAAAGTCTTACTTTTGGGTTCAAAAAAATAGGGGTCATCTTATACATGGGGTCATCTTATACACAGAAAAATATTATCAACCGAGAATGTTGAATTTCCCTCCAAAGTAGTATTTATACCAAATGCTTTCCTTCAAAATTTTGTAAACGTTAGACATTGCATGGGCATATGCTTCAAAGAGGCATTATCATGATTACATCTCCAGTGAAATGTTGTTTGTCAAAAGATAAACAACCTTAACAAAAACAGCTTCAATGAGAACATCCACAAGAGATGCTTAAACTTTTAAATGAAGTTTCTTGTGTTTCCATTCATCGCACTTGCACACATATATGTTTAGATGATAATACTGGGGGGGGGGGTCCTGACAGGGGGTAATGAGGTGCCAGTATTCATATAGTGCTGTGGGCACCAGCACAAAATGGCTGCCATGGGCAGCAAACAAAGAGGGGCTTGTACTCCATTCCACTGAGCTCTCTCTCTCTCTCTCTCTCTCTCTCTCTCTCTCTCTCACACACACACACACACAGAGAGAGAGAGAGAGAGAGAGAGAGAGAGAGCACCCTGGATGAAAACACTTTTAACATTTGCATGCAACCTCTCCCCCTCCACCCCTCTCCAAAGGTTACAACCCCAAAGGAAAACTCAGCAAAATAAAATAAAGAATAAAAATGTCTGTCTTTACACCACAGCCTGCTTCCAAAAGCAGAAAAAAATTATCCCCATCACACCACTCTAATTAAATACTTTAATTAGATTGATACCAGGGAATATCATTCAGATTTAAAATGTCAGTTTTCCGCATTACATAATGCTTCAATAATTTCCACAGGTTCAAATAAACCCTTCCTCCCTGAAAAAAAAAATTGCATTTTTGCTTGCCTTGTGAAATGGCCCAAAAAGTGCCTACCCAGAATGATTTAATGCACACTATTCTGTGCCTTCCCCCTCCAAAGAAAGTCTGGAATTCATTTCCAGCAGCTGGCAAGAAGTTGTTTTCCTTGCTAGGTTGGTACAAACAGGATTTGTTGGCTTGTTCATCCTTGGGTTTTGGTGACCCACTGTGAAGGCTTGGAAAGCAATTTACAGATTACAAAAAGAAGCCCAAAGAATTATGCAGCCAGTCCATAAATATACCCCTTCAGCCCTGGTCTTTTCCAGATGGAAGGGTTGGACTAATATTTACCTGTTCGTTAGATGACATCTTCTGCCTCTAATCTAGATAAGTGAAGTGCCAGCTAAATAAAGGAGGTGCAGATTCAGATTAGGGTCCAACCTGTTTCATTTGGGTTTACTTTGGAGATGGTAAACCAAGAGGAACACCCTGCCTGATCATAAGTAAATACATTTAATATTTCCCCTGCTCATGGAAAAATACCAGTTGCCAAACAACAGACCAGCAGAACCAAGCAAAATATAGACACACAAGGCCTGTGTGTTGCACAGAGAAGCCAACTCTCAAAGCGCTCCACTTCCATGAGTGGTTTCATGTTGTGAATTCCCTGCCATGGCAAAGGGAGCAAACCCAATGCAAGTCAGGGGAACAACTTTTGAGCTAACCTTCAAATGCCTTGCTGCATGCTCAGAATTCTCCCAGTGATCTTGAGCAAGCCCAAAAGACATGCTCCACTGTTGAAACCATTTAAACCAAAGCAAAACACTTCAACATATAGGATTGCAAACTAGGCATCACCATTTCACTGCAGGGGTAACCAATGTGGTGCCGTCCCGATAATGCATCCCCTCCAACATTTCTCCGATGAAAATAGGGACATCCTATTCAACAGCAATAGTAACAGTAATAATTTATACCCCTCCCATCTGACTGTGTTGCCCCAGTCACTCTGGGCAGCTTCCAACATATATACAGTGGTGCCTTGGGTTACATACACTTCAGGTTACATACGCTTCAGGTTACAGACTCCGCTAACCCAGAAATAGTGCTTCAGGTTAAGAACTTTGCTTCAGGATGAGAACAGAAATCGTGCTCCGGCAGCAGGAGGCCCCATTAGCTAAAGTGGTGCTTCAGGTTAAGAACAATTTCAGGTTAAGAACGGACCTCCGGAATGAATTAAGTACTTAACCCGAGGTACCACTGTACAGTAAAAGCATAATAAAACATCAAACATAAAAAAAAACCTTCCCAATAGAGGGCAATACCTCAACTGATGCTATTGTGTGAGTGGCAATTTCAGATCAGTGAAAATCCCAGGGTTCATGAAACTGATATGAACTGAAATATTTGTCATTAGGATCAGTCATGAGAGCTGCCATGTTTCCCTATCCTCACCCTCCCTGACTTTCAAAACCAGCTTTCTCAAGCCTTGGCCAGGGCAAACCGCTTTCCTGTTGTTCCCGAGGTCTGTTTGCAAAAGCCCTGGGTCGATCAGATCCAACAGCTTGATGAGGAACAGCTTGTAGGCACTTCGGCAAAGCGCTGCAGGCTGCATCTAACACTTGAGCGTCTTTCCTTAAACATTCAGTTTTGTTTTAATCAAGCGTCAGGTTTCAAAGTGAGTGAGCAGCCTATTTTGCTGTGCTAACTAACCATCAAATTCTCCCCTTCTGCATCTGCATTCCATTATTAGAGAATGTAAATCTGTTTATAAGGCTTTTAACCTCCTAAAGCAAACACTCCTTGGAAATTATGTTGCTGCAGGGACCATATTAGCGACACAGCCTTCCAACTCCCAACCCAAAGACAAGCAATGTAAAAAGATGATGGGAAGCAAGCCAACGGTATAGCAAGACATCTTGACCAAGCAGAGGCTGCACCCTTTGACCCTCACAGGCCCCCTAAACCCAGGTGGTGATGAACATTTCTTTCTTCTTATGATCTCTCTACCTATCTAATTAAACATTTTGCCATTTCTTTCTGATTTATTTTTTAAAACTTGAGCTGCTTTCATTCCATTCCAAGGGTAGCACCCCCTGAGAGGTCACCTCCTGGGTGCAACGTGCCAATGGAGGCAAGGCCCACTGTGATTCTTACTTTTGTCCAGTGGCTTATATTTCCACCATGCAAAAACCAGAGAGTTCTCTGCACATATATACCTGCACACATCTCTCCATCCCCAATCCAGGAAAGCAAGAGTGTCCAAGGACATCTTCCAGTCAGGCAAAGGTGCTTGGAAAAAGGCACAGAGCAGAGGCCGTGATAGAGTATGAGTTCCATGGAGACCCATCAGAGGATCTTAGCAATTGAATTGAGGCATAAGAGATCACACAGTCTTCAAGGTACTTTGTGTATTAACCTGACCCAAAAGCGAATTGAAAAACTACAGTATCTCTGATGCTGGTGTGCTATAGTTTGTAGCAGAGTAGATGCAAAAAAACCCCAACCCATTCTCAAAGCCAAGAATACTCTTTTTCAGTTTCCCACAAGTGGTGGTGGACTCTCCTTTCCTAAAAGTTTTTACGCAGAGGTTGGGTGGTCATTTGTCTTGGATACTTTAGTTGAGATTCCTGCATTGCAATGGGTTGGACTAGATGGCCCCAGGGATGCCTTCCAACTGTACAATTCTTTGATTCTATGTTTTACCTTCTGTTGCTCAGTTTAAAGGGGGAGTGGTTTCATTTTTATTATTTATTTATTTATGTTTTATCATTAACTTTGTTGTTGCTATTAATAATGTTGTTGTTATTACTGTCGTACCTTATGATATGTTGTACATCACCTTGAAGGGGCAGATGTGCTTTAACAGGCAGAATATATTCAGGTCATATAAATAATGTAGTGGTTAACTCCTCCAGCAAGAATGTCTGAGCATCCTGAGTTATTCCACTTTAATGTTTAGAACATACTACACTCCCCCCCCCCAACACTGTAGCAAACGTCATCCTTGACTTAAGGAGAAGTAACAAACCTCCACACAGCTATTCCCTGAAACACCTTGTTAAATGAACCTAATTACCAGTAGTCTGGTTGTTGTCTGTTACCTAAAAGCACAGAGAGGAAGTCACCTGAATCTTTGAGTGCACACAAGCTAAGGGCTTCTTTGCACTGACCAACTCCTACCTTTAAGCAGTTGTTGACCCACTTCAGCCATGCATATGGTCCTAGCCAGGATTTATTTTTTGGGGGGGAGTTTTGGGGGAGTATATTTATTGGGGGAGTAGAACCGAGTTGTCTGCGATGCAATTTTGATATGCTTTCGAACTGCTAGGTTGGCAGGAGCTGGGACCGAGCAACGGGAGCTCACCCCATCACGGGGATTTGAACCGCCGACCTTTTGATCAGCAAACCCAAGGCTCAGTGGTTTAGACCACAGCACCACCTGCGTCTCTTTTTGTTGCTTCCTTTAGTTGCTTCTAATTTCTTCCGTTATGATGGATTAGTCATGTGGGTGTCTTCAAACAATCAGTGATCACATACTGAAGAGGATGATATCGTGGCTCAATGTAGCAAATCATATTTGGTTATATGATGGCATCAGCAAGGGTAAGCAAAGTCAGCTACAGAAGAAGAAAAGGTAAGTGAAAATAGTGTCCCAAAGAATGCAAAAAAATATTGTCAATGTTTAAACAAAACAAAAAACAAAAAATGCTATGAAAATGTTTGTGGAAACTTATAGCAGTTTCGGCTTAGTGAAGTTTCTTTATCTTCCTTCAATTCATTTGCTGGAAGGGACCGAACATTTCCCAAAATCTTTCTGAATTATAAGTCACATAACAGCCAACAGAATTCTTGTCAGTGATCTTTTTTTAAAACAAAAAACAGCATGTATCTCCATCCCAAACTGCCCCAAGTACCTTCGTACTAGCTTTCGACTTAACTGTACTTTATCCTTCTTGGGGTTCTGTGATTTTATAGCTATGGAACAAGCCAAAAACCATTTCGAAAGCTTTTAAAAGGTCTTTTTAAAGAGGCCAAACCAATTTATCCTGCTGACTGCCTGAAGGCAAGCAAGGAAGCCTGCATGCTATGTGTGGAGAGAGGCAAGAGAGCCTTCATTAGCATTGGGTTTTGGCATGCAGGTCACTTTAGCCTACTAAGAAAGCCCAGTCGAAACCGCGTTCAAAGCTATTGGCACCATGGAAGAACTGGGTAGCCAAGTCTGAGTGAAATAAAATTGTTTAAAACAACATCAATAGTGCACATATGACCTGGTAATTTTTTAAGAAATGTACCTTTCTTTCAGCACGTCTTTTTCTTTCTTCCAAGACCTCATGAATTCTTAGCTGAGCAGTTCTGGAACATTATGACACTGCCTATTCCATCCATGGGAAATGTTCTGGGGAAATTCATTGTTCTTGTTTAGAGCCAGAGCATTAGTTTTTCTTTGAACGATTCAGTAATACTGAACCATTCGGAGACGAATATAAAATGTTTCCACATGTTCAAGCGGATGTGTTTCTCGATGGCACCAAATGCTCAGCATAACTTGTCGCTTCCTCTATAGGAAACCAAGGGCACTTTTATGGAGAGTTTTAAAAAATCTGTTGATGGAATGACTGGAATACCTATGTCTTGGAGCAACAAGGTAGTTAAAGTTTAACTGTGGTGTTCTAGGTGTCTCTGGCCAAGTCATCACTCATACACGGCAAGTGCCAATGTGCCTTTCTCTCCCTCGTTCCTTCTGTTGATTGACAGCCTCTTTTTAGCTATGGTGGATTTTAATTTCCACACCCATGTCCTGTTCAGTCATTGGAATGGTGGGCTCTTTCAGTCACCCACTTCTCCTGGATGCTATAGCACCATGCAGAACTTACAGCAGTGCCTTGTACAGCCTTTCTCCAAGTTTGCCTTCCATATATCTTGGACTACGACTCCCATCAATCCCAAGCAGCACACTAGTGCAGCAATACTGGGAACATTAGTGAACATGCTCACAGCATTGCCTAAGACCTTGCTGGGGCCCCATTTCACCACTCACCATAAGCGGTCCATGCTGTTTGCTGCCATTTTCAAATAAGCAGGGAAAGAGGATGGCTCACATTGAGGTGCTATGATCAGTCCAGAGATTAGGTGAGTAGCAACTGGAAAGGCAGCCTTTTCAGTGGTGGCACCCTATTTGTGGAATCCACTCCCTACCTGACAACCTGCAGAGGTATTTGTGTTAGAATTGTTTAGATGCCAGTCAAGGCAGTTATGCTCACAGGATGCCCTTTTAAAAAGATCTCTCAAGAGCAGAATGCACAGCAAGGGCTTATATGCATGTGGGCACACTCATATAAATATCCAGGTCAGACTTTGGTGTCAGGGCAAGAAGAATGTGAGTCTTGCTCTCCTCTCCTGCTTCTGCCTCCTCCTCATGCTGCTATACCCATTCTTGCCTTACTCCCTGGTCTTCAGAGGAGGCTTTGACAGCAGGGCCAGAACCAGGCATTCCAGACAACTGGAATGAGCATTGTTACTAGTGCTACTGATGCGCAAGCATCATTGGATTAGGGCCATTGCACTGAAGTGCGCAAGTTGAATCCACCTAACAATGGAAATCACTACAGAAGTTCAGCTTTGCAGAACATCTTACTGAATGCCCTAATTTTGAAGCAAACGAAGGAAGCACCTGAATATTTTTTCCGGGGGCGACAGTGGTTTAAGTATATTTCTGTGTTCACTCAGAAAGGTGTTCCTTTTCCAGAAACACTAGCCTTTTCTATAGCAGCAGCTACTCTACATATCTTCTCAGAAGCTCCCATTTAGTTCAGCATGACTTACCCCCAGGTAAATGGGTTGCAACCTTGATTATTTAGCTTTACTTTGTGTTTGAAATAAATCTGCTTTTCCAATAGCTACCTACATTGTGTCAATGGAATAGATTCAATAAGATGCAGATTTAAAGAAACAGAATTTTGGAGATCAAGCAGGATTAGAGTGCTTAACCGTAGACCTTTCTGAAACCCCTTTTTCTGATTTTTCTGGAAGTGCATTGCATTTACAGCAAACACAGCATTAGACACATGGACATGTATGTGCAAGTATGATTCTTCTTCTTCCCCAAGTAGTTTGCTAAGCCCAAGTAGTTTGCTAAGGATCACTAGCAAGCAGCTGACCCTTTAGGCTTTCTCCTCTTAGTCAAACATTAATCCTCAGGAAGTGCCCAATAGCTCACTGGTAATTACTTATGTAAACTTCCGCTCCAACATGTGTGAGGTGAAGATTGTCTGCCCCCCTTCTCTGACATGCACCAATAAAGTTTTATTTAAGGTAGGATAACATTGGCTTTATGTGCACAGAGATGACTTCCACCTGATTAAACAATAAGGAAACATCATCCATGGATGGATGACTCTACCCCCAAAAATGTCCATTGTTTCCAAGTCTATGAAACACAGAGGAATTGTCTCCAAATACTGGAGCACAAGCAAAGCTGAGGGTGGGAAACAGCCTGTAACTGCCGTCTGAGTACCCATGCAATGCTCTGTATACCATTTTTTCTCATAAATCAGGGCATTTCCATGTTCACCACACAAAGCAATTTGTTAGGCAAATACTATTTCTACAAAAACCAAGTCACAAACCCAGCAAGAGAGCAGACAACCCATTCCCACCACCAGTAAACAATTTAGTCAAAGGCCTAAGCAAATGGATGTGTTTTTACCTGGTGCTAAAGAAACTCATTAGGGTTGAGTTATGATTTCCATCAAATGTCATTGGTAGTATGTCCAGGGTGGACAAAGGCAACTTACAATTAACTTCTGAAGTTCAATACTACAAGATGAAGTTTTTGGCTCAGTGACGCTTAGTTCTATGGTTTCAAAATGGTTTTTAACAGATTTGAAGATCATGTATTTGATAATGATAATAATAATAATAATAATAATAATAATAATAATAATAATTTATTATTTATACCCCGCCCATCTGGCTGGGTTTCCCCAGCCACTCTGGGCAGCTTCCAACAGAATATTAAAATACAATAGTCTATTAAACATTAAAAGCTTCCCTAAACAGGGCTGCCTTCAGATGTCTTCTAAAAGTCTGGTGGTAGTTTTTCTCATTGGTGGGAGGGCATTCCACAGGGCGGGTGCCGCTACCGAAAAGGCCCTCTGCCTGGTTCCCTGTAACTTGGCTTCTCACAGCCAGGGAACCGCCAGAAGGCCCTCGGCGCTGGACCTCAGTGCCTGGGCAGAACGATGGGGGTGGAGATGCTCCTTCAGGTATACTGGATCGAGGCCATTTAGGGCTTTAAAGGTCAGCACCAACACTTTGAATTGTGCTCAAAAATGTACTGGGAGCCAATGTAGGTCTTTCAAGACCGGTGTTATGTGGTCTCGGCGGCTGCTCCCAGCCACCAGTCTAGCTGCTGCATTCTGGATTAGTTGTAGTTTCCAGGTCACCTTCAAAGGTAGCCCCACATAGAGCTCATTGCAGTAGTCCAAGCGAGAGATAACCAGAGCATGCACCACTTTGGTGAGACAGTCTGCGGGCAGGTAGGGTTTCAGCCTACATACTAGATGGAGCTGATAAACAGCTGCCCTGGACGCAGAATTGACCTGCACCTCCATTGACAGCTGTGAGTCCAAAATGACTCCCAGGCTGCAAACCTGGTCCTTCAGGGGCACAGTTACCCCATTCAGAGTCCTCCACACCTGCTCACCTCCTGTCCCCCCAAAACAGGACTTCTGTCTTGTCAGGATTCAACCTCAGTCCATTAGCCGCCATCCATCCTCCAACCACCTCCAGACACTCACACAGGACCTTCACCACCTTCACTGGTTCTGATTTGAAAGAGGTAGAGCTGGGTATCATCTGCATACTGATAAACACCCAGCCCAAACCACCTGATGATTTCTCCCAGCAGCTGCATGTAGATGTTGAAAAGCATGGGGGAAAGGACAGAACCCTGAGGCACCCCACAAGTGAGAGCCCAGGGGTCTGAACACTCATTCCCCCCCACCACAATCTGAAGAAGGAAGATTTCCCAGGAAGAAGGAGTGGAACCACTGTATAACAGTGCTCCCAGCTCCCAGCCCCTCTAGACTGTCCAGAAGGATGTTATGGTTGATGGAGTCAAAATCCGCTGAGAGATCCAGCAGAACTAGGGAACAGCTCTCACCTTTGTCCCTAGCTCACCAGAGATCATCGACCAGTGCAACCAAGGCAGTTTCAGTCCCATGATGAGGCCTGAATCCCAACTGGAAGGGATCCAAATGGTCTGCTTCTTCCAGGTGTGCCTGGAGTTGTTCAGCAACCACTCGCTCAATCACCTTGCCCAAGGATGGAAGATTTGAGACTGGGCGATAGTTGGCCATATTGGCCGCATCTAAAGATGTTTTTTTAAGAAGTGGTTTGATAACCGCCTCTTTCAGCAGGTCTGGGAAGGCTCCCACACAGAGAGAAGCATTCACCACACTGCACAGCCCATTGCCCACCCCTCTGTGTTCTGAATATCAGGTGTTGAGGACAAAAAACATTAGGAGGCTATTGCTTTTAGGCCTTACCTGTAAGATTTCCAGAGGAAGCTGACTAGCCACTACCAGAAGTAACATGTTGGATGAAATGAACCTTTGGTCTGATTGCACAGGGCTCCTCTTATGTATGTCATCCAGCCTATCCAATACTCAGATTCCACTGCATATCAGCCATATTATCACAGCCCCCCTCCCCCAAACTTGACATATGAGTATATATTCCGCTGTATTCAGGACGCCTCTGTTGCAGACATATTTCATGTTCCGTAAGGCTCTCAAATAAAAGGATGCTATAAATCTCTTCTTCACCTCATCTTTGTTTAATTCACTGCAGTAACATCAACATAAATCAAAGCAGATGTTTAGGGTATCACATGGACCACAGATATAGAAACTATGGCTCAACCACAAGTAACATAATCCCAGATTCACAAATGCTGAATAACAGAATGTGAATTCACAAATCGCATAGCGGCAAGACCCCTTTGTGAACTTTGAAAGAGGAGTTCCTAAATGTGAAGATAATTTGAAATTCAAATGTGCACCAGTGATTTGGAGCACATTCAAATGTTGTTCCAAATATTTGCTTCAGCTGTAGAAACAACAGAATTTGACTTGGACAAAGATCTACATAGTGGGCAAAGCCATTAGGAAAGGGAGCAAAAGGAAGTGAGTTCATCATATGAAAATCTTACGCCTACAAGAGAGCTAAGGTCGGGATTTCTAAAAACAACACAGACATTTCCAAATAGCCCAATTTACTAAGCAAAATTGCTTGGAATTCAGTCACTTTATCACCCCTTCTAATGTGCCAATCTTTTTTTTTAATTCCACGATGCCCATGGAGGCAAATTCTAGACCCATATGTATTGGGCAGGGAGGACCCACAAAGAGACTAGATTTCTGGCCCCACCTTCTCAGGGATTGCTTTATTATGCTAGCAAACCTTTTTGTTAAAGACGTGAGTTGATTTTCTCAGTTTATTGTTCCTTTGCTTTGTTCTGTCCTGTCTGTCATTCCTCTTGAATTCCAGTTCAACTATGAGAATATCTAGGGTTAGTTCCAGAATTGAAGAACGAGCAGTTTGCTACATTAACCAGGTCCCCAATCTTAAAAGATGGTTTACTCCATGATGGAGTTGTTTCTCACGTACAGAAGGCACCTCATTTTATTGTAGGACATACTGTGACTAGGTCTGGCCTTAGTGTTTTAACACTGAGGGCCATGTCATAGGCTGGGAGGTCACTGCTGATTTGAATATTTTAGTTGCTTGGTGATGGTAAAAGCATATATGACACCTACCTTGTTCCAAATGAATGGAAGCATATACATAGTATATGATGCTTGGCCTGATATTTCTGCATTTTTGTAAGGTTCAAAAGGTCAAGCTGTATATTACCCCACAGGAAGTTCAAGGGAGGGTTTGTAACCTCCAAATGCTGACATTTACCACAACGGTTTGACCTTTACACCTCTCCAATGGAAATGGTACCATGCTGCCCTGAGCCTTACATCTGCAATATGTCAGTCAGTGAAACCAGAATGGAAAACTTTAAACCTAATAGACCAAGCAGGGACTGCTAATCACCTCAGCTCCCTAAATAAACTTGCCCTGAAGAGGGGAACTGCCTGCCAATGAGTGTGGATTAGTTAAAAGCACTGAACTCTGTAATAGTTATTCCTTGTAGTTTCATAATATATTGTGACATCCAGGATACCCAAGTAACTGAGTAGCTTGGTGCGCTCTTACACTCTCTCTCTCTCTCTCTCTCTCTCTCTCTCTCTCTCTCTCTCACACACACACACACACACACACACAACCTCCTTTTTCTACTACTCGGATTTCCACAGGCTACATTATGTGTAATGCACACTCTATTCAGAGGCTCAAAAACTTCTCAGAATGCAAGCCTGGGTCCACACTTACTTGGGATTGAATCCTCTGGATGTTCTGACAAAGATCACACAACAGAGAGATTGCCAGAGGAGTGCTGGTTATTTTGAGGTGAAGGAAGTTCCCTATCCACTTTAGGTATGTGAGAAAGAAGTTGGCCCTCACCTTGTATTCCCGAGAGCTATAGGTGCATGGGGGAGGGGGAGGCAAAAACACCACCCAAGGTCCCAATATGGATGCCAACTGGGATGGAACTTGGCACCATCCTTAATACTAGGAAAGGGAAATAAAACACTGACATGACACATATGGGCATCTGGAAGAAATACAATCGGCTTCCCCATTTTTCAAAGGCAACCATATTTTCTCTGATTCTCTTGCCTCTTCAAAGGGAATGAAACAAATCAATTAACACTGCCCTTATTATATTCCTCCGCTGTGCATATATCATGTTGAGAAAGGATACGAATGATACCTCTAAGAGCTGCAGATCCCACTATGTCTGTCTGCCAGTGTATGTCTCTTTAAACAGCAAGGGGCTTAAGATCTGAAATTCAGAGCCTATGAGAAGAATGTCACAGGTGGATCATAATTGTTAGGCTGGTTATTCTGGGGATTGTTCTTTTTGGTTAATAAAAAGTATGCATTGAGAATATTAAAAAAAAACCAGCTATAGGAATAGGAAGATGTGACACATGGGAAGCAAGAATAAAAACCAAGCTTAATTTGGAACATTGCAGGATATAGATCATGTTTCATTAAGGTGGCCAATAACTCTTTTTCTCCCTCCTGCACAGTCCTGGAAGCAGATGGAACTCACAGTGCATCTGAATATGTGGGCCATGTCTGAAATCATATTTAATAAGGGAATTACTTTATATTATTGAAGTACCAACTGATTATTAAAAGCACATTTACTGAGGTTGGACCACAGAGTTATACATGCCTACCTCTCGCATAGCTGCTAAACCCCAGTAAATAGCGATTATTAAAAACACATTTATTGAGGCTTAACAGTGCCATAAGATGCATATCGCTTACAGGATTCAAAAAGCCTGATCAGCACATGCCTAATCCATATTTATTGAGGGTTTATAGCTCTGCACAATATCTACATATCTTCAAGTGGGTTGTTAAACCCCATTGAGTGTCCACATAATCCTTGATGGATAAGTAAATCAAATTAATAAGTATGAAAATACATACTGAATAGAGCTTTGTGCAGATGCTTAGGGCACTAGAGTATATCACTGAGTGTTGCAAACTGGAGACTCACAGCTGAAAGGCTGTCACCACGTTACCCAACTAAAATGGCTGTCACCACGTTACCCAACTATAAAATGTGGCTTAATCTATGTGGCTAAAGAAATCAAACATGCCCTAACCATATCACTCCCTTATGCAACTTATGCCATGTCCGTGATGAAGCCTGAAGGACTGAAAAGAGGTGATGGGTGGAACTTCGCTTTGAAACGGTTGATGGATGAGCTTCAGACTTGATGCCAACAAAAAGCAGAGAAGGAGTCTTGAAAAGCACAAAGAGCTAAAGGAGGAAGTGGGAAGGAGCAACACTCTTCTAACTTTCTCCTTCAGCTCTATTTAGTCTTCAAGGAAGAAAAGGCAACCACTCTCAACACCTCCTGACCAAGAGAGACTTAGTGGGCACCAGGGTAAGACCTCAAAGGAGCTGCTGCACCCATGAGCACCACATTGACAACCACTGATATACGTACACATGTTTTGGTCAATGACTTTTTCAGGAACTAAATGCTCCAAGCATCCAAGAAAATAAGAACATAAGAAAAGTTCTTCTGGATCAGGTCAAAGACCCAACTAATCCAGCACTTTGTTCTCGCAACGGCCAACAAGGAGCCTATGAGAAGCTTGCAAGGAGGACATGAGTGCAACAGCATCCTCTTGGGTTCCAATGTGTTTTTTTTACTTACATACCACAAAATAAGAAGTCTAATCTGCAATGCTGAGAGGGGAGGGGACTTTGACAACTACTCCATTGAAAGCTCTGCTTGTTAATACTTAACCACAATCAAAACTGTAGTGAGAATGAAAATTGTGTTGAAACTGACAATTAATTAGAGGCCATTACAAAGCAGCCAGATTACATCAGATGTCTCTGTTTTGAAGGCCTGTCCCTTATTCCAGAATGTCACAAACGCATAGAACACAAGCTCCATTGAATGCCATACAACAGAACTAGATTTCAGAAGCATATCTTGTTTTTTGAAAATATCATCAGACAATTCCTGTGCCAAGCAAAGATGGAGGATTTAATTATAGGCAAAAAGAACGAGTCCATGGAAAATCCTGCACACATGCACCACCAATAGATGAAGAAAACAACAATGCACAAATCATGTGTGCCAGAACCTCATCTTGTACGGAGAGCATCACATATATTTGTGTGATGGAAGGAAAAAGGAGATGATTCCTGCACAGAAAACCTGCACATCCACCAGAAAGAGATATTGCACAAAATTTTACAAGAAGGCAAAACAGAAATTACATTCTGATCTGTAATGTAAAAGAGGGTAATTCAACCCAATTAGGGGGGGAAATGTCTAAAGAGTCTAAAGAGTATTAAACTGTTATATAATAATACCTGCAAAATCTTTTCACCCTTTATATATTCAAGGAGAGAGCAGATACCATCTTACCCACAGGTTGGTTTTGCATAATGCAAGAACCAGGCCTATAGTGTTGTGGCACCTACCCTTTGGAATTCCCACCCGCTGTTGTCTTTTTGGTACCTTCTGAAAACTTTCCTCTTCCAACAAGCGTTTTTAAGTATAGCTCTTTCCCAGTCTGACAGGGCATTCTGCATGCCATTGAGCGCCACTAGAGGCTGCCACGCACTGCTGTGACTTACTACAAAAGAAGTCATGCAAACGTGTGAATAAATTGATTTGTCAAACAGAACCAGGGACGGAGTGAACAACTCATTATCAGACTGCTTATTATACAGCTCAGTGTCCCTTACACACCCCAAGCCTCGGCATGTTCTCCTGGCCCTGACATATGTAGCTGAGAGCTGACACGTCATATTTAGCTTCCAACAGGCACCATGGTCAGTATTACTCTCTTTGGCAGCTCTGTAGATAGCCTGCATTTTTAATTAACATAATGAATAGGATCTGTTCAACAGTGACTGTTGAACAATCCCCTTGAGAAATTCATTTCCTGACAGTGGACAATCAGATTGGTAATTGGATAATCCATTTGTTTTGTCACATACAACATTTTCCTGGGCTGTGTTCAGTGTGCTGGTGGGACGCTCAGTGCTGAATAAGCTTGGTTCATAGGCTAGGATCTTTCAAAGCTCTGATGGAGCCGCCTTGCCTTACCTGAAAAATAATGTTTTTAGCTGTGATCTGAGTGGGAGTCCTACATTTCCAGCTTCCATATTTACAAGGGCTCTAGATTAATGCTACACAAGTGACTGAACTTTTCATATTTGTTTCCCATTTCTCTGCACTACTCCCTGAGTGTACCTTTAATGGAGTTTTACACCCACTGCAGAAGAGATAAAAAATAATAATAACCATGCTATTATCAATTATCATAAAGATCAAACATTGTTTCCCTTCCAGGAATTCAGCTTGAATGGAACTCTTTAGAGCAAATAAAAAGCAGCCACTGGAAGTGGAAATGCGGCTGTACATGTAAACTCTGCAACAGAATGATGGAGTGGGGGGCAGCACATATTCCTTTTGGAGAATTGTTTTAAAGAAAAGTGTCACATCCAGAAGAAAGGGAAGAAGGTCTGTGTTTAAGCAAAAGAGAAGTATTTTATTAAAGCCTAGCAGCAAGATAGTGATGTATGGAAGTGAGAGCTGGGCCATAAAGAAGGCTGGTCACCAAATAATTGATGCTTTTGAATTATGGTGCTGGAGGAGACTCTTGAGAGTCCCATGGACTGCAAGAAGATCAAACCTCTCCATTCTGAAGGAAATCAGCCGTGAGTGCTCACTGGAAGGACAGATTGTGACGCTGAGACTCCAATACTTTGGCCACCTCATGAGAAGAGAAGACTCCCTGGAAAAGATCCTGATGTTGGGAAAGATTGAGGGCACAAGGAGAAGGGGACAACAGCGGACGAGATGTTTGGATAGTGTTCTCAAAGCTACTAACATGAGTTTGACCAAACTGCAGGAGGCAGTGGAAGACAGGAGTGCCTGGCATGCTCTGGTCCATGGGGTCACAAAGAGTCAGACATGACTAAACGACTAAACAACAACAGCAGCAGCAAGACCAGGGGTAGGCAACCTAAGGCCCAGGGGCCGGATGCGGCCCAATCACCTTCTCAATCCAGCCCACAGACATCCAGGGAATCAGTGTGTTTTTACATGAGTAGAATGTTTTATCTAAAATGCATTTCTGGGTTATTTGTGGGGCCTGCCTGGTGTTTTTACATGAGTAGAATGTGTGCTTTTTATTTAAAATGCATCTCTGGGTTATTTGTGGGGCACAGGAATTCATTCATTCTTTTTTTCAAAATATAGTCTGGCCCACAACATGGTCTGAGGGACGGTGGACCGGCCCACGGCTGAAAAAGGTTGCTAACCCCTGAGCATGACTATAGTGTCCTTTCATGGAAACAGGAGTGCAGCCTCTATCTTAGGTTGCTTCCATGCTGAGGTCCTTCAGCACTGCTGGAGCACTGTTTTTCTGCAGTCAGTTTGAAGCGAAATTAAAATGGCAGTTCCTCGTAACAGTTAACATATTGACATGTTCACTTAAAAAACAATGCTCATCCCCGTGTCTTGAATTCTGTGTGCTATCTTGACTTTTTTTTCGTCTGCAGCTCCTCAAAGCAACCTGGGACAGGAGGATTTCCCCATGCAATGTCTCTCTGGAAACAATTTGGAATAAACAGGTCAATTTTCAAATCTGCCAAAAAATTATCTGGACTCTGGATTAGGTCTGGATCAGGTTTCCAGGTCCTGGCACATGGCCTCCAGTATTATTTGTTCTTCTTGCAGCCTTCATTTTCACCTACAAATGCCTGTACCCTATTTGCCATTCCAGAGAGCAGCTGCAGTGCTCCTCTACTTATTTGAAATCACTCTTCTATCACTTCAGTAGGCAACTATGGCGATATTCAGCTCCACCAACAGGAACCAAGGTTGCAATCCTACACACACTCATTTGGGACTATGCCTCATTGAACTCAATAGAACTTCTGAGAAAATAAGCACTGGGATTTCACTGTGAGTTACAATTCCCTTTTAGTGCACACATTCAGAAATGATAAACAGGAAAAAGCTCTTTTTCACTAAGTCTCCTGCTCTTCTTTTTTAAGAAAGAAAGAGAGAGAGAGAAACTAAAAAAATAAAGATTGTTCTTCCAATTTTTGAATCCAATTATAGAGTGGATCGTATTAACAAGTGATTGAATTAAGTAGCAGGCCTGTTGTTTCCAACTGTATGAGAAATATGTGTCATTTTATAACTGCTAAAAATAAACCAGAAATGAATTGAAATGGAAAACAGACACACTGCTCATGCCAGTGCCACTGTGGAAAGAAACATCCAACTTTTTGCATAGGAAGCCTGGCTGATTCTCCAGCATATTGAAAGGGAGCAAATTCCTGCCTTACTTTTAACATATTGCTGGGAAGTCTTTGCAGCAGAAATAATGAGGGGTGAGAATTCATTGTGTGAAAGGGAAACTGGATTAAACTGAAACTTAAGGTCCAATTCATACAAAAATTTTGACATGGTGCTAAGATGAGTTCAGTTGCGGGACACAGGGACCATTCTTTAAGGATATACGAATCAGTTTCACTTGGCCTGCATCATTTATCCATGTATTCATCCTTAAATCCATTCCATTATGTTTCCACATTAATCCATGAATTGCTTTTTTAAAGAAAAAATAAATAAATTAGATATACATTTAAACATTTCTAAACACATTTTCTCTCAAAATGCACATTTTAAATCTATTTTGAGATGTTATTATAACGATTAGTCAAGAACTATACTGGAACATTAAAAAAGTTCAAAATCTAATAGCTAAATTCTCTTCACACATTAGTCCAGAAGATGCAGATCAAGCATCTTTGTGAGAATTCACAAAGATTTAATTATTCAACTCCTCCTTACTGATCATGCTGCAGCAGGTTGGCCTGGTTTGCACACCATACGAAGCCAAACTTTGTTTCCTGCTTCTTTGCTGCACCTTGCTGTTAGTGAGGAAAGAGATTTACAATGAATCCAGGATTGGATGACACTCTAAACAAAATCTTGGCTTAGCTGAACAACACGGGGAGGAGCAAAGCCTGGTCAGCCTGATCATAATAAATAAATAATAATAAATTTTATTTGCACTCTACCCTCCCTGGCCAGAGCTGGGCTCAGAGCGGCTAACATCATATAAATAACACAGTATAAATAAAAACAGGTATCAATTAAATAAAATACATCTTAAAATTAATTCAGACAAATTAAAATCTGGACAAATGGCAGTTATAAGGTTAAGATTGAGAGCGGTTAGTACTTGCCAGGACCAACTGTTTTCACTGATCATGTAAGGACCTGTGAACAAGCTGGGAGGCCTCCTTCATGCTTGTTCTTATTTTGTACAAAGGAAAATAGGTCAGACTGACCCCTGGCCAAAGGCCTGGCGGAACAGCTCCGTCTTGCAGGCCCTGAGGAAAGATGTCAAATCCCTCAGGGCCTTAGTCT
Organism: Podarcis pityusensis; assembly: GCF_964106645.2. NCBI lineage: Eukaryota > Metazoa > Chordata > Lepidosauria > Squamata > Lacertidae > Podarcis > Podarcis pityusensis. Next base: position 39,881,821 of record NC_138029.1, on the reverse strand, counting down.
CTTGTGGGAGAGCGTTCCACAAGGCCGGGGCCACGACCGAAAAGGCCCTGGATCTGGTCGAGGCCAGTCTCATTTCCCTGGGGCCCAGGATCTTCAGAGTGTTGTTGTTTGCAGACCGTAAGGTCTTCCGTGGGGTATACCAGGAGAGGCTGTCCCATAGGTACGAGGGTCCTAGGAAGTATAATGCAGCGTGCACATAGCCAGTGTCTCTTTACCTCCTGCAACAGTTCAGATTTTGATGGATGCCAAACTACAGCGAACCTCAACGTTGCAAGAAGAAGAAGAAGAAGAAGAAGAAGAAGAAGAAGAAGAAGAGGAGGAGTTTGGATTTGATATCCCGCCTTTCACTCCCCTTCAGGAGTCTCAAAGCGGCTAACATTCTCCTTTCCCTTCCTCCCCCACAACAAACACTCTGTGAGGTGAGTGGGGCTGAGAGACTTCAGAGAAGTGTGACTAGCCCAAGGTCACCCAGCAGCTGCATGTGGAGGAGCGGAGACACGAACCTGGTTCCCCAGATTACAAGTCTACCGCTCTTAACCACTACACCACACTGGCGGAATATATGTTAAAACATTCAAAAGACTAGTCAATACCACTCACAAAAGTTAGTGCAGAGCCACTTCAGCCCATAACAATGACTATATGAAGCAACTTCCTCCTAAGTGGCTTCCTTTTCTTCTCATAGCCCCAAAGAGCTTCTAAGAAGGAAGGTGCAATCTAGTGGGTACTGTTGCATCACTTCGTGACATGCAATGATCAATTTCTAGGAGTTTGCACAAGGTTTCCATGGAAATGAATGGAGTTTGCATACCAAGGATGGGGACTTCCTGGCCTTCCAGATGTTGTTGGAATCCAATTCCTATTGGCCCCAGCCAGGCTGACCAGTGATCAGGGTTGATGAGAGTTGGAGTCCATCTACAGCAGGCTTCCTCAATCTTGGCCCTCCAGATGTTTTAAGACTACAATCCCCATCATTCCTGACCACTGGTCCTGCTAGCTAGGAATCATGGGAGTTGTAGGCCAAAAACATCTGGAGGGCTGAGTTTGAGGAAGCCTGATCTACGGGCTCCCCGCTCCTGTTGTGCAGGCACAGTAGCAGAGCCTGCAAGACTGTGCCCTCAGCTTCCAGCCCTGGTGTGTATCTCGCAGCTTGTTTCTCTCCCTTTCCTTCTTTATACATCAAGTTCTGACAATTGCAAGTGGAAGCTTTCCAGGATAAATAACTTTATCTTGACAAAACCCCTGGTGGCACCCCATGGCAATTCATTATTTTTCAATTAAATTTACCATTTGCTGGCAGCTGCCCTGTTTTAATTTTCTGCTGTTTGTTTACCGAACAAGGAAACACATAACATAAAGCTCTATAAAAGTCAGATTGAGTTAATTAAATGAGGTACTGGGAAGCCCTAACTCAACCTCAAGAGGACGTCGATCACTGGATCTCCTGAAAAATGTATCTTTTCTGGGGATTTATTCTTCACATTTGCTGTGCCGTAATTAATTTGGAGTATTGCCCTCCCTTTCCCTCAATGCTGTGCTTGTCTCACATACAGCCTATCTACGGGAGTTTATATAAGAGGATTGTTTTAAAAAAGAAGACGGGCCTCAAAGCTATATAGGAAAAAAATAGAGAGGGGCAAAAAGATTGTGTAATAAACAAAGGTGAAGAAAACTCGTGGTTTGTGGTAGAGCACATGCTTTGCAATGCATGGGCAAGGCGCTAGATGCTTTCCAGTTAAAAGGATCTCATATAAGCAGAGGCCCTCTGCCTGAGACCCGGAGAACTGCTATCAATCAGAGTGGGCAATACTGGATGCAATGGCTATTGGTTTGAATCAAGCCCAAACTGAATGCAGCACCATTCACACCATTCGCAATTGCAACACCTTTGACATGGCAGGGGTGGTGGCCCAAGGTGTTGTACATAGTGCTGATAGCAAAGCTAATGCAGTGTAACAGAGTCTTTTGGGGCAGAACACCTTAATTCTGGAGTAAAAGTTTATTTTCTTAAATATCAGCCATTCCACCTTTTAATATGTTGTTGCACTGGGAGGAATTATTTGTGGGTGGGCTGTTGTTGCTTTGTTGTTAATATGAAACACTCAGTATAACATTAATGATTTTAAAAAAAACAAAAACCAGTTGCACAAATAGTATTTTTAAAAAAATGAATTTCAGGCATGGTGGAGAGGAGCTTGGGAGAGCTTTAAACTTTTGGTTTCCAGTGCAGTCCCAGACTAGAATGGGGACCCTCCTGCCTGCAATTTACTCTTGAAAAGCCATGCACAATGACTAATTGCATCAATGGCGATCCATCATGATTCTCGTTATAAGGCAGCTTCATATGATTCTTCTTATGAGATGATAAGCTGTCCCAACACCATGCAGGTCAGCTGCAGTGACATTGATACTTGGGAGAGCAGCTCTGCAGTGTTGATCCACCGCACCAGCCATGACCACTTACTGCTGCATGGTTCTTGAAGTTACCATAAAGTCAAATGACTAAAGTAATTGTAAAGCCAAATCTGTACAATATATGTTCTTCTCCAGAAAGTGGAGAGGGGGGTGTCTCAACAAGCACTCACTTGCTCATTAATATTGTAGAACAGAGATGGGTAAATTGTGGACTTGGTTTCAGAACTGAACCACCAAACTTTGATTCAATTCAAGAGGAGAGTCCTTGAATATACAGTGGTACCTTGGGTTACATACGCTTCAGGTTACATACGCTTCAGGTTGCATACGCTTCAGGTTACAGACTCCGCTAACCCAGATATAGTACCTCAGGTTAAGAACTTTGCTTCAAGATGAGAACAGAAATTGTGCTCCGGCAGCGCAGCAGCAGCAGGAGGCCCCATTAGCTAAAGTGGTGCTTCAGGTTAAGAACAGTTTCAGGTTAAGAACAGACCTCCGGAACGAATTAAGTACTTAACCCGAGGTACCACTGTATAGAGAGGCAGCCAGGTTCCTCTTAAATCCTTTCAGCCATTAAAAAAATATATCATTGCCTGCCAATATTAGAGCTCCAACTAAACAGTGATGCTGAGGGTCACCCTTATCTTGAATACTTTCTAGTAGTGAGCAGTTGTAGAGCCACTGGTTTTTAAAATTGCATGTGTATGCCTTCAGCAGAACCCATTGGATATGCAGGCATTCAGCCTTCCACCCTTCATGGATTGTCTACACCAGGCATGGCCAAACTTGGCACTCCAGCTGTTTTGGGACTACAGTCCCCATCATCCCTGACCACTGGTCCTGTTAGTTAGGGATGATGGGAGTTGTAGTCCCAAAACAGCTGGAGGGCCAAGTTTGGCCATGCCTGGTCTAGACCTAGATCAGGCCATGCCCCTGAAAACAGGATTTGTCCTCTCTGGTCTATCTCCTGGACCACTTCTCTAGAATCTTGCACAGTTGCCTTTACTGTATAGTGCTTTACAAATGAGCACATGGCATATAACATGGACTCTAAAGCACAATACTCCAACTTTATGATTGTGTGATGTTTTAGAGTTTAGAACATAATACAATGCTGACACAATGGGTCACGACTTCAGTAGTGTTGGGGCTGCTTGTGCTAGATGTGACATCATACTTCTTCCTGTTTCTCACACAGGAACAGAGGAGAAGCGCAACTGCAATAAGAACCATATGCATGACCCAGATATTAGTCTGCCCCATCTTATGATTCTGGTGCAGTTCAGCTGGTGTATCCAGATAAGAGGCTGCCAACAAAGAAGCCAAACATGTGAGAGCAATTTGCCCGTGTATTATTTCATGTGGTCAGCTTCGCATTTAAACCAGACTCTCAGCTGTTTATGCATGCAGCATGAGCATGTCAGTGTGGCACTTGTCCAGGACGCAGAACCCTGGTGAGCTGATTTGGTCTGAACAAGGCACCAGCTGTGTGGAATGCCAGACCGGTAAGTTTGGTTTTGTATGTGCCTGGTGTCATTTTTCAGTTGGGCTAACACTGCACAGCAATTTAGACAAGCAGACCCTATTTCCATGCAAGTCAGGGGCTGACATGGGATGGAACACACGCACACACACACCCCAAAAGAGAAGTACTGTTGTAGAGGGATGTGCTGCTCTCCTCATACTATGCTCCAGTAGGCATGAGGGAAAAGCAAGACAATAGCTTTCCATATTTTCCTTTTCCCCCCCTTAGAATTCATTGATAAACATTAATGTTATTAACCATAACTAAACAAGTGCTTCTTATTTTTTTTCACAAGTGAAACCCTAAAAAAATAAAATAAAATAGTTTACAATGTGAAACATACATTCCTTGGAATGTATATTTGATTTAAAAATTGTTCTCTTCCATTTTTCTCTACTTTTTAAAGCAACACAGAACAGAAAAGGTATCTGAGAGAAGCTCAAGAGTTACTTTAATGTGCTGAAAACACACACAATTTAAACTTTCTGTTCATTGAATGTTCATCCTGATTTGTTTGCACAAAGTTTGTGGGGAGGTTAGACGATGCAAGCTATTTACTGAGTATTCTTTCTGATTATTTGGCAGGGAGGATAAGACAGCCTGGAAGCACTCTAAGGTGCCCTGGTACTTTCTGCGTACTTGCAACTACAGTCATACCTCGGGTTAAATGTGCTTCAGGTTGAGTGTTTTCAAGTTACGCTCCGCGGCGACCCGGAAGTAATGGAGCACGTTACTTCCGGATTTTGCTGCTCGTGCATGCGCAGATGCTCAAAATGACGTCACGCGCATGCACAGAAGTGGCAAAACGCAACCCGCGCACACACAGATGCGCAATCTCGTCTTACGTTCTACTCAAGATGTGAACGGGGCTCTGGAACAGATCCTGTTCACATCCAGAGGTATCACTGTATAGACCAAAACTAGTATCACAGCTAGAATAATTTCCTAAATTGATTAGTGTTCAGTGTTCAGATATTACATTAGCAGCTGTGTGGAATAAATGCAGTTGCAATTTTTAGAAAGCAGTAATAGGCAAACACATGCACACACGTACACCCACTCTACCCAAAAGCATTCTGCCTGTTCAGTCTGCAGCTCTTTTCCTAACACCTGCCAGAATCTGACACAGCTTCAGTAGTCTCTCCTGTGTCAAGCTGTCAGGTGTTGTGTGGTGTTAGAAAAAGAGCATGTCAGAAAGTTCTGGTTTCAAAAGCAGCCTCCTGACTTACTGTTGTGATCCCACATTTGTACATGTAACAAAACAGCAGTGGAAGTCAACAATATTTTACAGACTTCTTTTATTTAGAACATTTATGAACAGTCTTTCTGAGCACACAGAATGTGCGCAATTCAAAGCTAAAAGCAAACTTAAAAAAACAAGCGTTTTAAAAGCAGAAGGGAAGTCCACAAAAACATCAACATAAAAATCACCAAAGAGCATGAGCATTTAAAGGTTCACAAAAACACAAGCATTTAAAAACCACCATCAGATTAAGGGTACTTCCAGACTGTAAATATTTTGCGGGAAGCATGCGTGTGTGTATTGTAAATTTAGGTTTATGCATTTTAAGTGCTCTGGTTAATGTGCTCTGTCACCCTACCTCAACAAATCTACTTTTTTTGCAGTTTGGAAAGTGATGGGGAAATGCACTGAAAAGTGTGAGCAAATAATGAGAAGACATGTAAACACCTCACAAGCAAATCAGGATAAATGCAAGAAGGAGGCTCATTCTCATATAACTGCCTTGAAACAAATCAGTACAAATAGTCAATAAAGACCACACATAGTCTAACTACCCTGTAAGCTTTATACAAGCAAAATCAGGATGAATGCAGAATAAACAGGTTATCCGGAGAAGCCCCAAAACTAAGCTGCTGACAATAGAGAGATCAGTTAAAACACAATTGCTTTCATTTCGTTTCCTGCCATGCTCATAACTATTTCTGGTACAAAAGGGAGAAAACCAAACTTGCTCCTCATATACAAATTCAAGTACTTGTGAGTGTGGACTACTCTGAAGTCATTTGAATAGCGGGGAAGGGGATTAACAGCTAAATAATGCTCAAATGGTAGAAAGCCCCCAAAGGGCAACAACTGGGGTTCCATTTGCAAACCATTCCAAAGGGAGGTCTCAATTACTGAAAATACTCTCTGCTATGTATTCCTGCAGACTTCAACTCCTCAAATGAAGAACTGGGCTTCACTGAGAGAAACACAGATAGGGTTTGGCACTTAAAGCAGGCTATCAAATATAGCCCCAAGATTGAGGCCCATGGTTCATCTGTGGGTTTTTTTTTTCTCTAAACAGATGTCCAAGATTTTTGGACAGAACATTTTTCAGCCCTGCAAAAACCAAATATATTTTACATTGTAAGAACTGGCTTGATTCACAGTCCTCTGAGCAAGTGGGTGTAAAGGTACGCACACAAAGGAAGAATAAGAGTGTTGCATTCAGAATATCAAAAGGCAGCGCTGGCCCAAATCTTGTCCAAATGTGTACAGTATTTCATTATAGATAAGAATGCTGTGAAGAGCAGAACATTAGTCATAGGAGCTTGGCTGCAGCTCTGTGCTGCTGGGAGCAAGTAGAAATTGACTCATACTGCTTTGAGGAACAGGACGGCTCAATAGGACCTGGCAGAGGAATGGAGGGAAGCACCAAGTTTCATATCTGGGAAGGCAGTGAGAGAATGCAAGCCAATAATGTACTTCCCTGTAGACCTGGAGCAAGGAACCTAGATAACTCCAGGTGTTGTGGGACTACCTGAACACCCTGAACTCACATGTCTTATACACAGAAGAGCTATAATAAACAATTGTGTGAACTTCTTTGGACATGCAGGGAGTATCTTCCAATCCTTTAGGAAGGCATAGGAACTTCTGAAACTAATTCATCTCATATTGTTCTGAAACTACTTTCCAAACCCCTAAATGCACAGGTGCCTTCCTACCTATGTGGTCCACAGCCTAGGTAAAGTCAAATTTATAATGATGATGATAATGATGATGATGATTTATTCAATTTATATCCCACCCAAAGGAAGCCAGGGTGGCAAACAACAAAATAGCACAATAATACCTTTTAAAAAAATCAAAAGCATTTAAAACACTAACAGCTCACTTTATCTGAAGAAGAAGAAGAAGAAGAAGAAGAAGAAGAAGAAGAAGAAGAGGAGGAGGAGGAGGAGGAGGAGGAGTTTGGATTTGATATCCCACTTTATCACTACGCTAAGGAGTCTCAAACAGCTAACATTCTCCTTTCCCTTCCTCCCCCACAACAAACACTCTGTGAGGTGAGTGAGGCTGAGAGACTTCAGGGAAGTGTGACTAGCCCAAGGTCACCCAGCAGCTGCATGTGGAGGAGCGGGGAAGTGAACCCGGTTCACCAGATTACGAGTCCACTGCTCTTAACCACTACACCACACTGGCTTACAACACACAGTGCTGGAGCTCTGGCTGGAAAGTGCAACAATCTTGGTGAAACTAAGCTCAGGTCTAGTTGAATAGGAGACCACTTGGGAAACAAATGCACCACCACCTTGAGTTCCATGATGGAAGAAAGATACACAGAAGTAAGCAAACATCTTGCTTTTGCTTCTGTACATAAACAAACAGGATATCTAGGATGACCAAAGAATCTTCTGGTACCTGGAATTCCACAAGAGCATGAATTTTTACTAAGTCAAAAGAGCAGAACAGTTTAATTTTGTCACATGCCAAATATAGAAATAAATACCCGTCAAGCCACAATATCTCTAAACTAGTGGATTAGGTACCAGTACCACCTAGATGTAAATTTGAGTTTTCCTAAGATTGGAGTAAATGGGACTGGGATAGGCTATATTTCTTTGGGGCTCTTCCTTTTCTTGAGCCAAGTCCCAATTTTTCATATATATTGCACCTTTCAACCTGGAACTTAAGATCTTATACAAATGGGATCTCTGGAAATTTGTGTACACCGCTTTTTAAAAAAAAACTAGTGAGTTCGATAGTAATTTGTTTAGGACTGCTTTGTTCCCAAGGAAAGGATGTTTAAAATGTTTGTTTTTTAAAAAGGAGAGCAAAGGAGTCCTGTCCTCTGATCTTCGTAGCCACGCTGCAAAGAGTTACAACAGAGCTCCAGAGAGTTGATGATGTACATTCCTAGCACTAACCCACAAGCAATAGTAAAAATTAGTGGTGAGTAAAGATAAGCTCCTTGATTACTCTCCTTCATTCTCTTGTAACTCTTCAGCTGATGCTTTGCATGCAGGAATGTTTCGCTGCTGCCAATTGAAGGCATCTTTCAAGCAGAACCCATAACCAGCTTTCAGCGTTCGACAGAGTTGATACTCAATTAACTGATTAACCCAAAGGGAATTGAAAATGAAGGGGCAATCTTTCAACTTCTAAGGCATCTTCCTGTAAATATTCCATGCACATTTAATAAGACAGATTTATACATCATTTAATTATTCATTGATAGTTAAAAGAAGCTGTGTATGGCAAGCAAATCACAGATGGGCACCTGCATCACACCCACTCATTATATTGAATTCTGACACACCTGATAAGCAAGGGAACATTATATTTATTGAACAACCTCATTCAGGAAAACTAAAAGAGAAAAAGGACATTGACAGTTTTATGGGGCAGTTTTCTACCCCAGTGTAGAAAGAGGAGCATGTGTTTTATGAGGAGAAAAGAACCATTCCCCTCTTTTTTTGTGGGTTGTTTTTTTTTGTGTGTGTATACACATTTAACTAAGAAAGTGACATAGACAGTTTTGGGCATACAGTATATTTGACCCCATGCTAAATAAAATGTCTCATGGTGGTAACATGTCCCAGAATAAAGGCAAATGTCAGCAAAAAGGGGCTCTTACCTGCTGGTTTTATTGGGATGTTTTCCGTTTTAGGCACTTTTAGCTTACAGAAAGAAAACTGTAAATGGTTAAGCGGGTTAAATGTGAGTACATTGTTTGCTGCCATGAAGATGACAATAAATTACACAGTCTCCTTCTGTGCAAATTCTGCAGCAGGAAGTGTACCCAAGTTCAGTTTCAATCCTATATTTCATAAGAAAATATTTCAAAGGGAGATCCACTGGATATTAAAGGAAATAGTAAATAAATATGAGTCTAGTTGCTAATGTTTTGCTTCCAGGAGAACCACAAAAAAACAGATGAAGTGTGGTGTAAGATAAGAGGAGCACTGTATGGTTTGATTTCTGTAGCCGATTTCAGGCAAAAAGCCAGAGCTATTTCCCAACATAAACGGCTTTCATGGCCAAACTTGTCATTACATGCAGATGCGTGTAACATTACCCACTTTTTAAGAAAGAAAGAAAAATCAGAAAAGTTGTTTCTGGAGGGTTGAATGTGATTGGAGAATCTGTGGAGCAAGGGAATGCTTAAGCCTTTCCCTGGCCACAGATTCTCCACCTTATTTTCCAGTGGACTTTCCTCTCACAGATTTAGAGATGCATGTTTTCCCACATTTGAAACTGAGTGGAAAGGCCACTTGAGGGTGGAGGTGAAACTGCTAGATTGGACATGGAAAGGTTTGTGCATCCCCTCCCTCCTGCCATGTGCTCTCAATTGCCCCCCTTTGAAAGCAGTTCTAAAAGGGCCAGAGGGCGGGGTTACTTGTACTGCACTGCAGGCAATGTATCATATAACACTGGTTCTGAAAGACCTACGTTTCCAAGCACAATTCAAAGTGTTGGTGCTGACCTTTAAAGCCCTAAACAGCCTCGGCCCAGTATACCTGAAGGAGGATCTCCACCCCCATCGTTCAGCCTGGACACTGAGGTCCAGCTCCAAGGGCCTTCTGGTGATTCCCTCATTGCAAGAAGTGAGGTTACAGGGAACCAGGCAGAGGGACTTCTCAGTAGTGGCACCCACCCTGTGGAATGCCCTCCCATCAGATGTCAAGGAAATAAACAACTATCTGACTTTTAGAAGACATCTGAAGGCAACCCTGTATGGGGGGGGGATGTCTAATGTTTTGCAATTTTTTATGTGCTGGAAGCCTCCCAGAGCAGTTGGGGAAACCAAGCCAGGTGGGCAGAGTATTAATAATAATAATAATAATAATAATAATAGGCCTGCAGGTATCTTCCTACTCATTCCCAATTCAACGTGAACTGCATTGCTGCTGTTTCCCATTCTCACTATTTTGATGAAATATGCATGGAAGCAGACAGATTAGCAAGGCATACCACATTCTGATAAATGGCCAATGTTCTGTGTTTCCAGCATTGTCCACCAACTTGCCTCTACCATTTCTGAACATCATGATCTCACCTAGGCTAAAGTATTACACAGTAAAATTCCATGTTTTGTAGAGTCTCCTTCTACAAAGAGATAAACCAGCAGGGGGAAACAAATCTGCTCAATGCCACCATCAATAGTAGAGACCAGCAGGCAGGAAGGTTGGATTGTCTTCTCCAAAATTTGGCAGTAGTTAACTTGTTCTCACACAGGGCAGCACTGAAAACCAGGATTGGAGGTGGTGTGTTTTCACAGCAAAGCTCCAGCCTCCCTCCCAGCATCTCTATGTAGGCTCTGTCTTCCCTCCTCACTCAGTTCTATTCCAAATATTATTTCTTTCAACTTTCTTTTCTTTTAAAGAGGTACAAAAATAGGAATTTGCCTGCAGCATTGAATTTGTGTGTGTTTGATAGCTCTTCTTTCAGTTATCTCTGCTAGAAAACTTATTCACTTAAATGGGTTTATTGGTTTCCATGTTTAAAATATTTATCTCCCAACATATTTTTAAGATCAAATGCCTTAAAATCCTAGATGTCTTTTGCAATGTATGTACTAAAGTTTAAGGGGGAAATTAATGTTTTTTGCCTTTTATGTTTCTTTGGCTGAGTTTGTTTGTTTACTTACTTACTTACTTACTTACTTACTTACTTTTTAAAATTTATATACCACTTGATTGTAGCAAAAACCTCACAGTGGTTTACAAAGAAATTGGGGGTATTTGTTATTTGTATTTTCAAGCTTTTAAAAGAAGGCAGCTCTATGTCTCCTTTTGAATCTTATGATGAATTTACTTAGAGAAGCTGTATTTTACTGTCTTATGTGTTTTGAGTTGACCAAGTTTTCATTCTATCCCTTTGCAAATATCTCAGGGCCATAAGAAAATTGCAGATATCATGAGATGCACAAACTCTGGTAAATAACTCACAGCAGTATTTATACTTTAAGGGAGCAATCCTGTGTTCCTGGACAGGGTGGCTGAAGGACCTTTAGATTATGTGAAACTCTCTCTTTTTTCTACAGGTGGGCAGTTGGAAGGAAGGTCTGGTCCAAAGTCAGAGATCTCCTCAGAGCAGCTGCAGAAAGCTCCATCACTATCATTGAGCCACCAGCAGAGCTAATAGCATGATGGGATAAGGGCATTTCAGGGGGAAGCTGGAGGTATGTTGATGGAACCCTTAGCTACCCAGGATCCCAAATTTCCTCAGTTTCTGAACACCCACACATAGCCAAGCAGATCCTTTGCAATACACCACTCTTGGTGCCAGCATACTGAATTCCCTCTCACTGCAGTCAGTGAGAGAGAAATCTCAAGGAGGGGAAACAGAAAGGCCAGAGATTACAAATTTTAGGAATTCTACAGGAACCTTGATTGAGGGATAGTTGCTAGCCTCTCAACATACCTTTCAGCCCATACCTTACCCTCTCTCCAGCCTGCACTGTATGTTTGTTCGGTGTGCATATGTTGCCGTACAAGCATCCACAAAGGCAGTACTGAATTGATGACGACCATGTTCCAGCTGATTTTTCCAAATTAGCTGTTTTGTTCCAGCTATATTTTGGATGTGAGGCAAAATTCTTTGAGGAAAAGAGAATGAGAATGTGTCCCTTTTTGTCTTTCTCCCTCAAAAGCCCCATTCTGGGGTGCTTTTTGACTTTGAGGAAATTCAAAATGGCTGCTGCTGTTTTTAAAAATGGTCTCCTCCTTTGCCACTCATCAGGCACTGCCATTACAGTGGGCATCAGCCAAGCCGTAGAATCAGCAAAGTGATTCAAAGAAACAATGTTAGGAGAGGGGTCATTTCATGAAACTCCTTTCTCTTCAAATTTCTGGATCAATTGTACATTTTCTCAATTGAATCACTGTTTCTCTCCAATCCTAACACCCACCTGATTTTTCTTCTAAGACAGCCCAGAGAGAAAGAGTGGGATATAAATTTAATCTAAACAAACATACATACAAACAAACAAACAGCAACGTTGTGAGAAATCAACCTGAACTCACAGAAGCAATGGCCCACAGGAAGCAAAGTGAGAAGCAAGAGGGGTTTCATTTCTCATGCTGTAGGACGTGGGAACTTCAGCTGCATCACTCCTCTGAAGTCTCCTTTGTGGAAACAGCTGGCAACTCCAGGAACACCCAAATCTGATTCATAACCTGGGATAAAATTATTCATACTGTGGATTTTGGGCATCCCTGCTTGTTGTTTATCAACATATGCTGCTGGAAGAAAGGCCATTAAAGCAGATGCCAAGCCCACCAGAGCTAAGGCTGCAATTTTCACAGAGTCAAATTTGCTCCGTCTAGACCAAAGAAGTACATCATGGAGGGAAGAACCCTCCCTTTCGTATACTGCCACAGCATGGCATTAGCAAAAACAACACAGCACTGGCCCTCCAGGAACTGTGTAATATTTTACTCCAGGAAAAACTGTGGGCAAGTGTTGTGACAAGCAGGCAGTCTGTTCTCGGCTTCCTCAGGCTGCCATTTCTGTCTCCAGGCTCTATTATTAAAGGCCTTGTCTTATTCCTTTTTTTGTTTTTGTTTTTAAACAGTACTGATTTTAATGTATTTTCTTTGGATGGTGTCTGGCAGCAGGAGGAAACTGGCTCAAAAGGAAAGGAATGGCTCTCCATAGACTTTTCCCTCACCATGTATTTATTGGGAGGATTTGCCCGACTTGGATACTCCGAAGGAGCGCAATCTACGTCCCAGGCCAAAAGCACCACCTGAAGAGTCAAGCGCTTTGTTTTGTGAAACACATTTCACCTTCCAGTTTTGTGGACTGTGAGGGAAACCATCTGGTTTCTTCTCCAACAGCAAACATATACCCCACAAATGCCACAGGGAGTAATGACAGCAAGATAATTTTTTTTATCACCTTCTCCCCCAGGTGAAGGGAGCCAAACTAGAGGATTATGGGAAGTATGTAAAGTTGGCTGTCTATGATAGTGGTTAGCTGACAATGAATCACCCACTTCTCATTCCTGCTGACCCCTTGGAATTGTAAATTTGGAATAACTTTGGTATTTAAGGCACAGGGGTACTGTGTCAATGATCCCAAATTTGTAAGCTGCCCATTGCTTGGCACACCAGTATTTTAATTTTGGAGGCATACTAAAGGATTCCTCATTTGAATGAGGCAAGTTGCCAAGTCTAGAAAAACAGAAGACAGGTAGGGCTTGTTCACGCAGATAGCAACGTAGGAGATAATTTTTCAAATCCTTACCACCCACCTTGTGTGGCAACCTGTGTACTGTGACATGACTTTTCTCCTTGAAAAGGTGTAGAAAAGGGCCACCAACATAATCAGTGGTCTGGGGCAACTACCCTAAGAGGAAGGATTACAGTGTCTGCTTTTTTTTTTCCTTTTAGTTTTCAAAAACAAGCATAGGAAAAGTGAATAGGGAAAAGTTTTCCTTTCTGTTTCATAATGCTAGAACCCACATTCTGGGGCTGAAGATGAATGGCAGAATATCCAGGACAGACAAGAGGAAGTACTTCTTCACAAAATCCATAGCTAAGCTTTGGAATTTGTTACTGCAAGATGTGCTGATGGCCTTGGAAATGGGTTTGGGAGAAGAAGAGCTGTTACTAGCTGGTCTCCTTTTTTCTATGTGTTCCCTCCAAAAAAGAATTATGATAGATTGCCACAACACAGGATGAGCCTTCAGCCTAGTCTGGAGATCCAAGTCTGCCCAGTTGTAAGAGGGAGTTTCTGGGCCTTATTTCCATGACCCATCCCTCCAGTCCAGGAGAGAAATATAAACAGTGAAGGAAGCTTTAGGCTTGTGTTCACACCAGAATTTTGAGAACTATTGTTGGAACACCACAATGTAAGTTAGCCATGCAGCCTTAGCACATAAGGAAAAGTTCTAGTGGGTAATTCCAAAGAATTAACTTTGAAAATGCAACAAAGTGAAGCCTCACATATTTATAGGACTCTGAGGTAAAAAAAAACAAAACAAAAAACAACAACACCTATTTCCTGAGACAGATATTTGCTTGATCCAATCATGAAATCTCCTTGATCCCTTATGCCAGTTGTCAGAGCTGCTTCCAGATCCTAGCTCACAGAGGATCACGCTAGCCAGCGATCATTAAATAAAAGTCTTTATTGAGTTACAGTTTCCATTCTCAAGCTGCTGCGTGCAACTCTACGTCTCATGGTTAGATCGGCGAAGCTCCATCTGAGTCTCCGCCCCTTGTACACCAACTTAATATCCTAGCCTTGCTCCACCTTTTCCGCCTGACTGTTCTTCTCTGGGTCCCTCTGCCCCCCGGGGTCTCTTCCTTCCGGGATTCCTCTGACGCTGACGCTGACCCCCCTGACTCTTCTCCCTCCTTTCGGCGGGCTTTAGGACCTGGCTCCCTTTCCGGGCTGCCTACTGCGCCACCTTCCTGTGCATTTGAACTTGGCACGCGCGCCCAACCTTCCACCTTCCGTCTGACCGTTTCTTCGCTCCCCGATGGAGGTGTGGCCACTCCTGACTCGTGCCCTCCCCCCTGTTGTGAGCTGCCAGCGCTTGATCCCTGGCGCCCTTCCTCTTCCCTGCTCTCTGGCGGTGACGCTGGTCCTGATTTCCAACTGCTCCCCTCTGAGTCCCCTCTGGCTCTATCTTCCTGGGGTGTCCCCCTAGGCTCCCCCCTTGCCCTGGCCACTGGTGCTCCTTTCTGTGAATCTTCTGATTCACTGGAAAGACTCGGAGATCTCGGGTCGTCGTCATCACTCATCTTTTCTTCTGCCTCCTCTCCCTCGCTCTCTGTTTCCTCCCTTGCCCTTGCCTCTGCTCCTGAACCCCTGACATCCATCCCCCCCTCGAAGCCCCCTCTTCCCCCCTCCCCTCCTTCCGGTGCGGGATCTGGGTGCTGCCGTGTCAGGGGGACGAATGTCGGATACAGTTCGCTTCCCGTGGCGGGCCGCCATCCGAAGTCTTCCGGTTCTTCCTCCCTGCTCTCGTTGACGACGGTCACCTCCGCTTCCATCTCTGTGCCGCCGTGCTCGAAACCCGGGTCGTCCCCGAAAACGTCCATGTCCGTCTCTCCCTCGTTGCCTTCTGGAGACGTTGCTCGTCCTGGACCCTCCAGCCACCTTCTGCGGAACTGCTCCTCTGGTCGATCATCCCACCAATACGAGGGTTCTGAAGCAGATCCCGAGGGTGACCCCTCTGGGGAACGGGCGTCTCGTGTCGGTTCCTCGTCCGAGTCGAACCCCCGGAACGTGCTGGCTGAAAGCGTGGGCGTGAAAAGCCAGTCGTCGAAAAAGTCTGCTGGCATTGGCCTATGTGGGAAGAGGGCATGAAACTCTTCTTTGAGCAGAGGTTCGTCTAAAGCGTAGCCCGGCACCCAGCTGTTGGCACTGGCCGGGGTGCCCTCCTTGGCGAGAAGGTATTCTACCCCCTCTTCCCCCCATCTGGAGTCCAAAATCTCCGTGACTTCGTTGATGCGCTCCTCCTGTGCCACTCCCCCTTGCCCGGTTCTCTCTCGGAGCGGACCCGGTGCCGTTCCTGGTTCCTGAAACCTGTGAGGTGCCTTGTAGGGAGTGAGCACCGATCTGTGGAACACCGGATGCATTCTGGAACCCTCCGGAAGAGCCAGCCTGAAAGCCACCGGGTTGACCTGTTCGTCGACTTGGTAGGGCCCCAGTTGTTTATGCCCTAGTTTCTTCTTCGCCAACGACCTGGCCGGCACTGCGTGGGCTGCTAACCAGACCCAGTCTCCCACATGGATCTCTTCGCCAACCCTTCTGTGTTTGTCCGCTTGTACCTTGTATGCGTGTTTAGCCAGCTCCAGGTGCCGCCGCAGCTGATCGTGGACCTCCTGCAACTCCGACGCGAACGCATCTGCTGTCTGCGGCTCCCCCTCCCCCATTCTTTCCAGTCCCGGGAAGGTTCTAGGGTGCCTCCCGTTGTTGGCGAAGAACGGCGTGACCCCCGTGGACACGTGCTTCGTGTTGTTGTAGGCGAACTCGGCGAGAGGCAGGTAATCCACCCACGTCGCAGGCTGTTGATTCGCATAACATCTCAGGTACTGCTGCATGATGGCATTGACCCGCTCCGCTTGCCCGTTGGTCTGCGGGTGTCTAGCCGACGCCAGGTTGATCTTGACGTTCAGGAAGCCCATCAGCCTCTGCCAGAAGTTTGAGATGAACTGTCGCCCTCGGTCGGACAGAATAGACCGCGGCAGACCGTGAACCTTGAACACGTGGTCTATGAACAGTTTGGCGGTTTGTTCCGCCGTGGCCACCTTCGCACACGGAATGAAATGTGCCATCTTGGAGAACAAATCCACCACCACCAGCACAGCCGTCTTGCCCCTCGAGCTGGGCAGATCCGTGACAAAGTCCAGGGCCACTCTCTCCCATGGCTCGAACGGAGTTTGCAGCGGTTCCAGCAGTCCGGCCGGCGGTCTGTGCACTGGTTTGGACCTCTGGCAGGTGTCACACCTCGCCACGTAGTCCGCGACTTCCCCTCTCATTCCGGGCCACCAGAAGTCTCTGGCTACTAATTCCACCGTCTTCTCCTTGCCAAAGTGCCCGGCAGTGGGCGCGTCGTGCAGCTGCTGCAGTACCTTGGCGCGAAGTTCGTCTCCCGGCACGTAGATGGCCCCTTTACGGATGAGCAAACCATCTCGCAGCTGGAACTCGTCGGTCGCTGCCGTGCCCCTGTGCACCTCTGCCATCTTTGCTTGCGCGAAGGAGTCATCCTGCAACGCTCGTCGCACCGCATCCAGGTCAACTGTTGCCGCCGCGCACGCCCACACTGTCGGTGCGAAGATGTGCATGGCGGCCGCTGGCGTTGCCTCCTCCAGATACTGTGGCTTACGGGAGAGAGCATCCGCCATGATGTTGGTGTCCCCCGGGACATACTCTATTCGGAAGTCGAAATTCGCAAAGAACTCAGCCCAACGTATCTGCCTCTGGTTCAGGAACTGTGCCGTGCGCCAGTGCTCTAGATTCTTGTGGTCCGTGCAGACCTGCACCGTGTGCTTGGCGCCGATCAGGAAGTGCCTCCACGCTTTGAACGCTGCATGAATGGCCAGCAACTCCCTGTCCCAGATGGTGTAGTTCTGTTCGGACTTGCTGAGCTTCCTTGAGTAAAACGCTCCCGGCCTCCAAACCCCCTGCGGGTCTTTCTGCAGCAGGACTGCTCCCACGGCTCTGTCCGAAGCGTCTGTCTCCACCCTCATCGGCCTGCTGGGGTTGACATGAAGCAGCTGCTCTTCCGACGCGAAGAGACGCTTGAGTGCCTGAAAGGACTGCTCCGCCTGCTCTGTCCAGATGAACTTCTTTTTCTTGGAGCTGAGCGTGTCCGTGATGGCCGCTGTCTGCATCGCAAAGCCTTTGATAAACTTGCGATAGAAGTTCGCGAAGCCGACAAACCGTTGGACCTCCTTCCGGTTGCGTGGGCTTTTCCAATCCAACACTGCTCGGACCTTGGCGCTGTCCATGGCGAGCCCTTTATCAGACAACTTGTAGCCCAGGAAATCCACCTCGGTCACGTCGAATTGGCACTTCTCCAGCTTGGCGTAAAGCCTATGTTGCTGTAGCCTGCTCAGCACTTCCTTGACGTGTCTGTCATGCTCCTGCTGTGATTCCGAAAAGATCAGGATGTCATCCAAGAAACAGACGCACGTCTTGTAGAGGAGCCCCGCCAACACGTGATGCATGAAAGCTTGAAAAACGTGGGAGCCATTTTGCAATCCAAAAGGCATAACTCTATATTCGTAGGTGCCCAGGGGCGTGAACATGGCTGTCTTCCACTCATCTCCCTCCCGCATGCGAATGAGGTTGTATGCCCCTCGCAGGTCCAACTTGGTGAACACTCTGCCCTTCCGTACCTTTGCGAGGAGGTCGTCGATTCGGGGCATGGGGAAGTCCGATGGCTTGGTCACACTGTTCAAGATGCGAAAGTCCACTACAAGTCTTTTTTGGGGCGTGTCCCGCTTCTTAACAAAGAATACCGGACTGCCCCCCGCTGCCTTGGACTCTCGGATGAAACCGCGCTCCAAATTATGATCTATGAACTCTTTGAGTTCCTGCAGTTCGTCCTCAGACATGGAATACAGCTTCCCTTTGGGCAGCGCCGCCCCCGGCAGCAGGTCAATTTTGCAGTCATATGGTCTGTGGGGGGGTAGCCTGTCTGCCTCTTTCTCGCAGAAAACCTCCAAAAATTCTGCGTACTTGTGGGGAACCGCTTGCAGCGTGCCTAGCTGCAGCTGTGACTCCTCTTCCCCTCCTTCCTGCCTGGGCACGATGCAGTGTTCAGCGCAAAAGGAAGAGCCGAAGGTCAGCTGCCTCTGGTACCAAGCCAGCGTCGGGCTGTGCTTGTCCAGCCAACTCATGCCCAATACAATGGGCGTGTCCGATAGTTGAGTGACATTGAAGCTGATGATTTCCCTGTGATTCCCAAGTCGCATCACCATTGGTGGCGTCTGCTTCACCACTTGCCCCCCTAGCAGCTCCCTGCCATCCACCGTGACAACCTGCAGGGGCAGCGTGGCAGGCAGCAACTGTATAGCGTGCCGGTTGACAAAGTCCTGCCCTATAAAGTCCGCATTGCTTCCGGAGTCAATGGTGATTGGCACGTCCATGGTGATTCCATTGGGCAGCTGGAGCGACGCGGTGAGCTTCACTACCGGTTTGGGCGGGAGGGGGTCCATGGGCTGTAAAATCTCTGGGGACTGCTTCACTGACACGTCTGGCTGGGCCCCAGTGCCTCTTCCTCCAACCAGACTCCTTCGTTTCCCTGCTGTGGTTGTCCTTGCTGCGTTGCTGCAGTTACCATTGCTGAGGCTGCAGTGTGCTTGTGGAGCCTCTGGGGACACTCTTTCGCCATATGCTGTGGATCATCGCAGATGTAACACTTCCTGTTCCCTCTAGGAGGCTTCGCTTTCACTGCTGCCGGTGCTAGGGCTCTGGCTGCTGACTGAGCCCTTGCACCTCCAACCTCCATAGGTTCCGCTCCTCCTCCTGGCGGAGGCGTGGATTGCGCACGCGCTGCTTCTCTGGGAAGGAAGGAGGAGCCCCTGGCTGGTTCGCGCCCTCCACGCCCTTCGTCCCTGCTCCACGGACGTCCTTCCAGCCGCACCCCCACCGCCAGCGCCCTCTGAACGATCTCCTGCGTGGTCCGGGGTCTCTCCCCCCTCGCAATTTCATCTTTAACCAAGCCGTGCAATCCCTCCCAAAACAGGTCTCTTACAGGAGCCGAATCTCTGTCCCATTCCAGGGCACT
This sequence comes from Podarcis pityusensis, assembly GCF_964106645.2. Lineage (NCBI taxonomy): Eukaryota > Metazoa > Chordata > Lepidosauria > Squamata > Lacertidae > Podarcis > Podarcis pityusensis. Next base: position 39,862,396 of record NC_138029.1, on the reverse strand, counting down.
GACCAAAGCGAAAAAGCGGGCATGGTACTGCCTTACGCTGGCCCTCCCTTGCTTCAGTCCATGTATCTCCTGCCGAGCAAGATCCACGTCAATGCTTGATAAAAAGCACCCATCCATCGCTTTAATAAAGGCATCCGCATTTTGGAGCGCCGGATCCTTATCTCTCCACAAATTGCGCAGCCATGCTTTAGCATCTCCATGCAAATGGGACATGATGAATCCCACCTTCTCTTGCTCATCTCTAAAGTCTTTGTTCAGCAGTTGCAGTGCACACATTACATCTGCTCTAAAGTTGGGGTACTGTTGCAAATTCCCATCGAAGTGAGAGACCAGACCGCCTGTTCGTCTCCCCAACCCAATCCCCTCCGGTTTGGGTGTCAGTTGCCCATGCTTCGTAAGCACTTCCAACCTGACCTGGAGATCCCTGTAGGCGGCAGCTGCGTCCTCCTCTCTCTTCCTGGATGCAAGAGCCTCGGCATTCAGTCGTGTCACTGCTTCTCTGAGTTCCACTATCTGCTGTTCGGCCGTCATGTTGTCTGCCGTTCGTGAGCTCGCTAGTAGGCACCCGCTTTCTCTCCTCTCCGCGAGGACGTAGATGCCCACAATCTAGTGATGGAGCTTACTGTCAGAGCTGCTTCCAGATCCTAGCTCACAGAGGATCACGCTAGCCAGCGATCATTAAATAAAAGTCTTTATTGAGTTACAGTTTCCATTCTCAAGCTGCTGCGTGCAACTCTACGTCTCATGGTTAGATCGGCGAAGCTCCATCTGAGTCTCCGCCCCTTGTACACCAACTTAATATCCTAGCCTTGCTCCACCTTTTCCGCCTGACTGTTCTTCTCTGGGTCCCTCTGCCCCCCGGGGTCTCTTCCTTCCGGGATTCCTCTGACGCTGACGCTGACCCCCCTGACTCTTCTCCCTCCTTTCGGCGGGCTTTAGGACCTGGCTCCCTTTCCGGGCTGCCTACTGCGCCACCTTCCTGTGCATTTGAACTTGGCACGCGCGCCCAACCTTCCACCTTCCGTCTGACCGTTTCTTCGCTCCCCGATGGAGGTGTGGCCACTCCTGACTCGTGCCCTCCCCCCTGTTGTGAGCTGCCAGCGCTTGATCCCTGGCGCCCTTCCTCTTCCCTGCTCTCTGGCGGTGACGCTGGTCCTGATTTCCAACTGCTCCCCTCTGAGTCCCCTCTGGCTCTATCTTCCTGGGGTGTCCCCCTAGGCTCCCCCCTTGCCCTGGCCACTGGTGCTCCTTTCTGTGAATCTTCTGATTCACTGGAAAGACTCGGAGATCTCGGGTCGTCGTCATCACTCATCTTTTCTTCTGCCTCCTCTCCCTCGCTCTCTGTTTCCTCCCTTGCCCTTGCCTCTGCTCCTGAACCCCTGACACCAGTGATTTGAAAAAGAATGGAAATTTTATTCACCATCTTCATTTGAGCAACATATGAAGTTAATGAGCAACTTCTCTCTTGTGTATATTTGCCAGAGCTCACAACCATCTGCCTCGACAACAAAGGTGCCTGTGCGCTTCACAGCAAAATTTCTAGTACACAAAGTGAAAGGAAAAGGCCTCGTTGCTACAGATGCTGCACTACAGTAGTGGCGGTGAAATGTGACGCCAAGTGGCTGAGTATCAAAGGAATGAAGAAACATGACAAAATGGGTGGGTAGATTGTTGATGCTGTTGAATGAGACTCCCAGGCAATTGGCGACATTGTAGAAAGATCCAACCTGTTACAAGTCCTCTGTGGAATTCTGGACATGCTACACTGAGGCTTAGCTTTCCATCCTAAAATGGGAGGTGAGATTGGAAGACATTTAGGATTCATCGTTCCCCAAAGCAGGGATTTGCAGGCATTTCAGTGGTATAACATTTTATTATGCAGAGATCTTTTTCCCTTTGAAAAGCTTTGCAGAACTAATACCAGGTGAAGACATGGCATAAATCACAAACAAACAGCCAAGTAAGGACTGCTGAAGTTTTCGTCTCTTTTTCTTGGAATTGTCTCTTCTCAGTTCATCAGTTTTTTATAGCAGAGATTTAGGAGAGCTAAAGACCTAACTCCAGATAAAAGTTGTGGATATTGTGTTAAATCAAGGGAGCTACTCTTACAGTACCCTTTCTTGGCTGAGAATCAACAAGAAGGGATTTGGATGCTTTGTTTTCTTCTGAAGGGCTGAGTTGGCTTGTTATTCTGTTGTAATAGAGGACAACTATTGGAAACAGTTTCTCTGTACTATCAAAAGGACGGTAATAAATCTTAATAAGGTGTCCATCCGAAGATAAATGTTCTGTTTTTCAACTAGGAACTTGGCTTTTGTCCCCAGTGGAGTAAGCAGCCGTCTCAAAGCCTTGTTCTAGAAATGTGCAAACACTTTCATTTACTATATGTATGTGTGCGTGTGTATCTCTAGATATATACACATGAACATACATGTGTATACACACACACACACACACCACTGCATGACCATGTTAGATATGTTCACAAACCGAGCACTCCAATTTCTGCTAAGTCAGCTAAATAGAAGTTAATGTGAGTTAAGGTAAAGAGTATGCCTAGAAAACAGCCACTGTATATTTTCAACGGAGTTCACAAATGATCAGCATTTCCAAAGGATTGCACATGTTGCCCAATGCATTGTAACTGGTGTAAAGGGATCCAGAAAAACCATCCAGTAAGAGGCTATTTCTCACATTTCAGGATTCATATACCCAGAGTTCAGCCCCAGAACCTGCCTTAAATTATCCAAAGGCCATGGGACATCTGAACTCAGAATACCTTTTGCTCACCAATAAACAATCACAACCTGTCTAGAACACATCAGAAAGAGTTCTAGGTCCAGACATGTTGGAAATTAAATGTTGCCTTTTTATCTTCAGGGCCTTGGTACTCAGATTTTCTATATGCTTCCTTCCTCCCATTCCTTTTTCCTCTCTTTCTCCCTTTCTCCCCTCTGCGGTGCAAAGGTCCAAACCTATGCCATTTAGTTGGCTCTGGGGGGGAATAATGAAACAGGAAGGATGCTGAGCTCTAAATCTAGCTGAACTATATCCTGAGAATGTGACCCACATTACGAACATATTTGCCATTGAAACTGTTCTCCACAAAATGTAGCACTCGCTCAGGGCAGGGAGGGCAGTGCACTCACCTCTACATGACTCACACACCTGATTGAGGCTGGCACTTGTCAAACATCACTCTTCACCTCCCGGCAGGTCATCACCCAACCATCTGTACTGTGTATAACCAATGCCCTTGCTCAGTCCACATACTGCCTTTCACTCACTTATTCAGTCTCTCACTAGTTAACAGGAAGGAAGCCAGCAAGATTCTGTGCCCCTAGACTGCCAAATTATGCAGGAAATATGGAAGGTGGGAATGAAACATGTCTTCCTTTGTTTCACACCTGTTCATTTTTCAACAATGATTTACTAAGAGAGAAGCCCAGCACTGAATCCACCCTTGTTGTTTTAGCTTAAATTTAGGTTTCAGTATTACATAAATAATTAGGGCTGCCCATTGGCTGGTAGGTTAATGGATATGTTTGCACTGATTTTAAGTTTTATGTTCCTTTTCACATGCATAAAGTTATGTCACATTTTCCTACATTATTCTTGGTTTTGCTTAACACTTCTTTATTCACCTTCTTCACAGCTCTGGGCCAATTAAAAATAACACCCCAGAAACTCCCTTGTGAACCTCCTTGCCATATAGAGGACAGGTTCGTAGAATACCGAATCTTCTATTACCAAATATGGTTGTAGAGCTGACTCTGCACTGAAGCCACATCCACAACATGCATTAAAAGCACCATGATACCACTTTAATAGTCATGGCCTCCCCCAAGAATGCTGAAAACTGCATACCTCTCAACTGTCCCACTTTGAGCAGGACATCCTGGAATTACTGTCCCATTTTAGCTCGTGTGAGAGGCTCCAAAAAACACCTATGGGAAGGTCACACTCTCACATGAGTGGCCCCAAAAGATGTGCATCCTGATTTTACTTTGTGGCATGTTGGACAGTGTGAAACTGTAGTTTATGAAGGGAGCTGAGAGTTGTTAGGAAATTCCTAGTCCCCTCACAGAGCTACACTTCTTAAGAGTCCCCTGGAAAGAGGAAGTGATTGTTAAACCACTCTGTAAATCATGGCTCTGTGAGGGGAATAAGCATCTCCTAACGATTCTCAGGACTATGAATAAACTACAGTTCCCAAGATACTTTGGGGGAAGTCATGGCATCTTAGTGATATCACAGTGCTCTAATTGTATGGTGCAGATGTGGCCTTGGTTAGGTTCCACTGAAATCAATAGAATAAGTTAGTCATGTCTTAAGTCTCATTGATCTCAGTGAGAACTAAATGAAGCTGCCATACGTTGGATCCACCCCATTGGGTGCATCTGGATCGGTTCTGTATGCAAGTATGTGATTGTGGATTCTTATAACCAACAGCAAACATCTCCAGCTGCAATTAGTATAATTCCACATTTCCACATTTTTGTTCTAGCAGGGCTCTTTGCCCTAGAAAGATGATTGCTGTATAGGTGCAGCCATTCTTGGCATGGGAGTACAGTGATGGAGAAAGCTGCATATCTTATTTAGCTGTCTGTCATGCAGCTTCCAAAGAGAAACAAAAGTTTAGGCACCGGATCGCTAGCTTGCAATCTCTCTGGAAACTTCTGATAAAAAATGCATTTAGGCTACATGAAGTGAAAAGTTAAAATGGGGAGATGAATAATATGATTTGCTGGGGCAAACTCTAGTAGCCAGTTGCAAACACCCAAAGAGTTGTGGGAGAGGCATGGCAGGATGGGAGCAATGTTGGCATCCGTCTGTCTTGAGAGAGAATGGAGTGTGCCTCCGGGGATGAAGTCAAACCACTGCATTAGCAGCACCAAAGTGACCTCCCCAGGGTGCAAGCCTGGGTGGTGTGTATGGAGGTCCTAGACTGCCCAGATGATAAGACTCCCCTCTTGGCCTCGCTGATGTGATCCAAAGGAAAGCAGAGCAATACATGTGGCACCAGCTTGGCTGCAGGAGTTGCCAGAAGGAAGCATACCAGGCACCATCCAACAGTCTTAAAGACTCCACTCTGGATTTGTGTAGGGTTTACTTCTTAGGCCTTTTTATCCCAAAAATATCCCACAGACTTTTTACTTCAGTGCATATATAAAGGAATAACAAAGCTGGATGTTGGAAGGTTCAAGACAGATCTTGAAATGCACATGAAGGCCAACCCAAGTGAAGCCATTGCTCTACACCCATACTCCATTCTGCTTTGCTGCAGATGACCCACAGAGGATGAGACACTTAGGAATCTGGCTCCCAACACGTCCCCCCACCCCTGCTGCCCTAGAGGATAGGCTTCCTCATGGGATTCTCCTGCTATGTTGACTGTAGTCCTTAGGCCTGGCTAGATTCTCTGGGTAACTGAGTCAAAGCTTGAAGATCTTCAATGCCTGCTTCATTTGATATTGTCTTTGAAGACCTCAGCTTTTGTTATGTTTTAATCTAATTTGAATTCAAATGAAGGTGTGTTGTTGTTTTTTAAACCAATCCACTGCTGCCACCCCTGGGTCTTTGGGACAAGTTGGGCCATGAATTCAGTGAATGAATGAATAAAAAATTAGATCCCAGGGTTTGAATACAGTTTCCTCTTTATTACAAAACATTGATAATTCAGCATTTGTTTCTGTCCCTGGCTCCTAATTGACAAGTGCCTCCTGATTTCACTTGTGTCCAGCCATATGTTAGTGGTTTTTTTCCTGAGGTTACCTGTCACAGATAGATCTTTCAACTAGAATCTGTAGCACATATGGTTTTAAGCTAGACATTAATTGGAAACGTTTAGAGTGTCAAGCATGTGATTAATGCTCAGGATTTTAATTGAAATGAATCAGATTTCCTAAAATCGCCTTTCCTTCCCTGTGTAAGACTTTTTTGCTGGATAAAGGGATTTAGAAAATGGGGAGGGGGGAATAATATAAAATAAAAAGGGCCGCATTCTAACTGGGTGTAAAAGAGTACAACTTAATTGAATTCATCTTATTTACATCTCCTGGTCTAAATCCTGCAGGCTACGTTAAAAAATAATAAATATTACTGTAACAGTGACCTCGCATGGTTCCTTATTAACAAACATAGCTGAAAGGATTTTGCAAAGATGATTAACTCTGCTCCCTCTTATTATTCAGCATCATGTTTAATGTCATTTTAATTTCAGTAAGAATAATCCTACTAAAAAAAATCTGGATTTTGGCTAGCTCATCTATCCTCCTGCTTTCTGCTCCGTAGCATTGCAGACTTATATTGTAACCATTATTTAACCTTTTGTTAGATTGCAGTATTTTCACTCTCTCCCAGCTGGGTCATGGTACGGCCACTGCCTCCTTGTCCTGCTATTTCCAGATTCCACAATTCCAGCCACATGACTGTGAAAAAGGAGGGCACATACTGTTGAACTTCCTTTATGCTCCCACAATACATGGGGTGTGGATTTCTTTATTAAGTTCTATAGGTGCAATCTGAAGTGTTTCTTGGGGATCCCAGATTTGGAAGAAAGGAACTTCCTGAGCCAGAGATGGGGAATGTGGTCCTCTGAAATTGCTGGACTCCAGCTTCCATCATCCCTGACCATTGGCTGTGCTTGCTAAGACAGATGTGCACTGAAGTTCAACAACATCTGGAGGGCCACAGGTTCCCATCCCTGTTCTAAACCCTACTATGTTCTAAGCACTGTCATAAATCTGTCATGACAGAACAATATTGCCTGATTGGTTCTGTTCTGAGTGGCAACCCCAGGTATTAACCACATATAGGCACAAAAGGGAAATCTGTCAGTTTCAGTTTCTCTCATCTTCTCCTTTTTTTCAATTTTATGTTCAGTTCTCCACTTTTCCACATAAGTTTGCAGATTATTATTTTTAAGTCCTCATGAAATTTCCTCAGCATTTTAGTGAGAATTTGTCCTAACGTTTTTGCATGCAATTTGATATAATATAAACATTTTGCAAAACAAATTTCAAAATATAATGTGTGTTATTGTCACAAATGCATGCCTTTTCATGCACACTTCACCCTGGGTGCCTGCATTTCTGTGCACCTTACTTGGCTGGAGAACTACATTGCAAAATTCAAGGAAATGCAAATTTTGAAGGGTGACTGTGTTTTGGTCTGCGTATTGTTTCAGGAAATGCAGATTAGAGAGATTCTCCTTTAAATACAGACAGAACTGACTTTCTCCCTCATCTCTGACAGTGACTTGCTATTGCACTACACCTGCTCCCATTCCCTTTCCCACATTCTCTCTCTCTCTCTCTCTCTCTCTCTCTCTCTCTCTCGTGTGTGTGTGTTACTTGCTTGCTTCAACTTTGTCACCATGCTTCAGAAGCATACAAAGACTTGCATTTCATATTTTGAAAATGCACACCATCAGAGGACTGTAGCTTTCATCTGCTGTAGCTCTCTGACCCTAATTGTATGCTGGTTGCTGAGTCAAAAAAACTACACAGTTTTTCGCAGTGCCTTCTTAAGTTCAAAAGGCTAAAAATGTACCAATTATTAGATTGGGAAAGAAAGAACCAATAAGGAATTTCCTGCTGTCTTTTGTCCTTCTGCCCTATGTCCACCAGGTTCCTCCCATGCTCTTTTGTTCCTTGGCAAAAAATCGTGATGAAAGCAGAGATTTTTAAAAAAGATGATTGTGCCAATAAGTTGCCAGCTGAGTGGATCATGGAGTGGATCTCCATCATTTGCCTGCTCCTTTTTCCTGGTGAGGAAGAATAAACATACAATCCACACTGAGGAGAAGCATATGCTTTAAAACAGCAGTTTTAATTTAAAACAAATAAGGTGTCAAGTTTGTGATTAATATCTTTTCCCACTGAAATGAATATGAAGGCTGGTTATTATTTTTTGGTTCCTCTATGTTTATATGGAGTTGAACCTGCACTGTAAATGAATGAATAATGGTGATGACGGAAGGCAGTTAAAATAGCTGAATGAAATGGATTGGATTTTGTCCAGGGCAGACTCCTACTATTCTGACCTGAAATGCGAGCTTTATTTACACACTGGGCATCTGATCCCTTCCCGTGATTGGCTGCTGCTGCCCCACCAATGAAGATGTTTTGCATCACTGCCATGTTACTCCGCAAGGGTGCATACAATCTGCAAAGCTCAGGGGGATCAGATTACAACTCCAAGACAGGCTATACAACAAACTCACCCCAAGGGAGAAAGGAACTGCCAGGGCATGGGCTGGCTGGGTTACAACAACCCATTCTGAGCACGCTATCGTGACTTGGAGTTAGTTACAGATGGCAAACATCTTCCCCAGAGCTGGGGGGGGGGGCGCGGAGGGAGGAAACTGATATGAAGCCTTGACTTTGATGGGTGGTGTGATAGTGGTCATTTCTCCTGGCCCCAAAGAGGGGATATGTTTGGCTTAAAATGGCTTAATTTACATAATGTATTCAAATTCCAGAGGGGCTGCTGTGTTAATCTGTTACAGCAAAAACAAAAAAAAAGAGTTTTGACTACAGCGCATTTGATCAGATGAATAAAGTATGCCCATGAACGTATTTTATTTATAATGCCACAGTAAATCTGTTAGACTTTATGGTGCCACAAAACTTTCTTTTTTATGGATTTGACCAGGGTAAGGGAAGTGGAACATAAAGGCAGAGTGGGGAAAGTTGAAGAAGCTTAAGGGAGGGAAAACTGAGTTAAGCAAAGTACAGAGACCCAATCTCTGCCTTGTAGTTTGGCTTGTCCCAATCTTATCCACCACTTTGTTGCAGTGGTCATAAACCTACTGTTTTGTAAGCTTAAATGTAGGATGGAAGAAGTACAGCAGCATTTCCCATTTGGTATTCAGAAAAAGGAGGGAGGGAGTGCACTCTGGCTGGTTGCATGAGCCCTCAGTGTATGTATGGTAACGATAGATGGAGGCTGCCTCTATGTCGTCTTCTCTCAAGCTTTGATGATATGTGCCCCATCTGTAAAAAAAATTACAAGACTTATTTCTAAATTTGCAACAAAGCCTATAAATCTGCACATGCAAATTGCATACAAATTTGTGGCCTCTTTTGACCTTTTTATTGGCGATGCATTCCCTCTTTTTTGGAGCTATGTTAGTGACCATCATATTCCTAGGAAATAAGGAAGTAGTTTGTGTTTTACAGGTCACAACTAGGGGAGTGGAAATCTAGCAGAAGGAAGTTAGAACACCCTAAACTACAAACCCAACAAGCTGGGTAGTATTTTGAACTAGAGAATAGGCTTCAGAGCTTTAACTAGTAGTTAGATCACTTGCTCTCTTGCAGTGACACTGCTCCTTTAAGTTTCTGATCTCAAAAAAAGCAGGGTTTATTTGTGCACTTAATCAAGATCATTAGGCAGCCCAGAAATAAACTTGCATCTAGCAGTTCAAAAGGTCCTTGGAAAAATAAATAGGGCTACTTCTCTGGGGGGGGGGGGAAGAAGTCTTAATATAAGCTTGAACTCTGTTCATTGTGCTGTTGTTTGAAACTTGGATACAAATACATTTGCAGTTATTCCAGATTTGAATTTCTAAAAGGCAAAAATTCAATCCACATTAAAATGTCATCATTTTAACATTAAAACTGAATTTTGAATGAGGATGTAAACTTCCATACTTGGAATTGTATGCTAACGTGCAAGGTTTAAGCGATGCAATTTCAATTCTTTCTTTCTTTCTGTCTTACATTGTTGAAACTATGCTTACCAGCGAAGATGCTGACCAGCACAAAAACAACATTCTCTGAGTCAAATCTAGCACCTTGATGCCACATCCCACCACCACCCCACTGCCAATGATGAAAGAGGGTACAATGGTGGCAATGGCTGTGGCTATAAGACTTGTCTTTGGGCCATTTTATAGTTGAAGTCACCCTGGCCCACCCACTATCACCTGCACTCAAGGTGGCCTCTTAGCAAATATTGCTGCTGCACAGAGAGATAGGGTATCCAATCGGATCACATTATGCATTTCTGCAGGCCTCACCTATAGTTCTTTTCTCCTTATTAATAGTCCTGTAAGCTTCTGCCATGCAAAGGCCACTGGCAGGAGTGCCAACTTGGCCCCACGACACAGGGTGCCTGGGGCCGTGGGTGGCACGCAGTGTGCATGGCCCTGGCACTGAACTTTGTGGGTGCCTGGCCCCTTCATGGGGAATTTTGTGGGTGCTCAGGCACCCAGGGCCCCATGGATTTGGCACCAATGCCCACTGGTTACAGTAGTATTGTAGTAGTATTGTAAGCATCAGAGCTAGTGTTATAGGTAGTATTGTAAGCATCAGAGCACACTCTTCAAATATATATATTAAAGAATATTCATAGTTTTCTATCTCTGCCATTTCACCACCTGCTCAAGGTCCCATTCACTTACCAGGCAGCTTCCCATAAATAAAGCATCAGATCAGTTCACTAAAAAGACCTAGACAGAGTGTTGTTATATTTATAATTTTTAAAAGAAAAAGAAAGAAAGAAAGAAAGCGAAAGGGAACGGAAGCGGACTGAAAAGGGAAATCATTCTGTCTATGCAGAAATATCTAAACCTGCCACCAGAATCCCATTTTAGCCATTACCCTTCATCTCCACATAAACCCTACCTTAATGCTATCTCTCTTTTCATTGTTTGTTGCTATTGATGCCACACTTTAAAGTTCATTAAAATCGCAGGCACTATCTCACAGAGAACAACTGTTCAAGACATCAGTGTCACACAGTTGGGATAGTTATGCTTTGAAGTTTTTCTTTTGTTCAGCATTATCAGCTCTTCCCCCCCCCCCCCCCCGCTTTCCACCCTTGCAATGGGTAAACCGGTTTTATGCTTTTCACAGTTATTCAGGAACCATTTTTCCCCCTGCCACGGAACCAATCCATCATTTCTGGCGCATTTCCCCCTCTCTTTTTTTGCACCGTCCTTCTCCTTGCTTGCTTTGGCTTTCTGCTAAGTTCATCACAGCTTTGTTTTTATATCCTCCTTGGTGAATTTTATAGCTCTGTAAAAATCTAGAAAGCTGTCTCAGGGAAACGTGCACGCCAGCCCTTTGATGTGTGCATTTTGTGTGGCAGCTTGCTGAAATTTGTCAGCTCTCACACAAAGACAAAGACTTCTGAACTTCTCTGCTGTTCAGTCAACTGCTGCCAGACATCAGACTGAAAGCAGCCAGATATGTCACAAATGAACAAATCATTAAAAGCGGCAGGTGAGAAGTTGCCTCGCTGGGCCCAGCACGTTCTTGACTGGGAAAGGAACAACAAGGAATATATATATATTTTCCAATTGGCTCTTCATATTTCTAATGGATTTATTGGGAGGTTTGGGCAAAGCATCTCAGAAAGGAGCAACACGGCTGCACGACTGAAATCTTGACCGAAGGGCAGAAATTATGGCTTAAAGGAAGCTATTTTTCTGTTCTGATCATTAAAGCTGCATATTCCACAGGAGGAGAACATATCTTCATGCAGGGAGAGGGCACACATAGATATTTCCCTGCCTCCTTCAAGAGTGAAATCAGTTTTGTTCTTGCAATTCATTTAGCTAAAATTAATTATTTTTACTTGGGAGATTTTGCACTGTGTGTCACACATACACAAACACATTCTTTTCTCAGGTACCACTGCAAATTCTCCTACTGAAAATAGAGCAAAAACACCGTCATGCCTTAAGGAATTAAGACATGATAAGAAGAGATTTATCTACAACTAAAATATGCCCCAAGCGGTGTGTCAATTATCTCCAGAGAAACCAGAGAACAAAGGGCGAGCAATTCATAGGCTGTTTGGTAAAGTGTTTATGAGGTAGATTCTTCCTTCCTTCCTTTTAGTAACATTTTATACATTCCCATTTTGGTTGATTGGTGCAGGCCAACATTTTAGAAATATGAGGCACTTAATAGCTGCTTTGCTCTATTCCATGGAACTAAGCTGTACTGAAACATGGAGCATTCTGGTTATCCAATAGTTCTACTCTAAATAGATAGATTATTGTAAAAACAAAAACAAACCCTATCAAGATACCCTTGCCTGCCTAGCCTCTGGCACAGTTCAAAAGGACTTGCACCTAATACACTCTACCACAAGCCTCATGCCCTAAAATCAGGCACATAGATGACATATTGTCCCTTCCTGTCACAGCCTACCAGAGTTTCAGTTCAAAGTTCTCATAAATCACAAGTTGATGTGGGTCTGGCTATTGCCCATAAATGCCCAGAGCTACAGTGGTACCTCAGGTTAAGAACTTAATTCGTTCTGGAGGTCTGTTCTTAACCTGAAACTGTTCTTAACCTGAGGTACCACTTTAGCTAATGGGGCCTCCTGCTGCCACCATGCAATTTCTGTTCTCATCCTGAAGCAAAGTTCTTAACCTGAGGTACTATTTCTAGGTTAGCAGAGTCTGTAGCCTGAAGTTTTTGTAACCTGAAGCGTCTGTAACCCAAGGTACCTCTGTACTTGTCTAGGAAGCAAGTGCATAGGGACACAGGAAACTGTCTCATACCCAGTCAGATCATTGGTCCATCCAGCCCAGTGTTGCTGATCCTGACTGACACCAACTCTTCAAGGTTTCAGACAGAGGTCCTTCCCAGCCCTCCCTGGATATACCTGGAGATTGAACATGGGATATTTTGCATGCAAAGCATTACTCTGCCACTGAGCTATGGCCATTTTACCTGAACTATGGCTCTTCTCCAATGAGTAGTTTCTGTTTTCACTTTTGTGGCCTTAGGAAGGTTCTTCTGAGGAGAACAAAAGTCTTGCCCTGAGCATCTTGGGACTCTGCCCAGGAATTATTTCAGAATGTGTGGAGGAAGGATTAAAGAATATCCTGGTGTGCTGTCTTTCCTTTTCTCCTAGCAGCCCATTCATTTCCTATCAATTTATTCCTATTTTTTTAGGTGTGCTGATGGGGCACATTTTTCTCTCACCATTCCAGCCTAAAGATGGCCTCCTTGAGCCAGTCTTACCTCTCACAGTGGCCCCTGCTTTCATATTATTTTTAAATGATTATTCTTCATTCAGCTGTATGTGCTTTTGAAAGCTCAGATTAATTCTTCTGGAGCAAATGCTTATCCAAACCCCTTGAAAAGTGACGTGTATTCATTTGGACACTTTCTGTCTGTGTGGATGGGCAGGATGCAGAGCTCCAGGGCACACAAGTGATTTGAGGGGTGGTGCCCATAGCACATACACAAAAATTCAGATGTGCACACAAGCCTTTAAAAGTTAGTGACCCCTGGGATACAGCATTGGCTTGACCCTCCTGAATTTTATCTCCCAACTTTCATTCCTTCTGTAAAAGCTCCCGTGAGCCTCTTCTAGGATTTTAATGATCATGGGCTTAAAGAATTCAATTCAAAGCCATCTCCTACTGTAACAGCAACATGGTTTCCCATCACTTGAGCTGCAACCAATGCATAATAGCCACAACTAACTTTCAAGAGAGTTGGGTATATACCAGTGGTTGAGTGCAAAGAATATCATGCAACTAATATTGTGTTTTCTCTCTCTCATTGCCTCTGAGCTTAGCATTCCCCAATCTGATGCCCTCCAGATATTTTGGATTGCTACTCCCATCCATCCTGACCAATGGCCATGCTGTCTGGTGAAGGCTGCAGGCCTAGCATAGCAATCTTTCCATCTTCCAGGTGAAAAATACTTGACCATTTCCTTCACAGCCTAAATCTTGGGCAATTCATCCATTATTGCTTAAAAGGCCTCATCACAAAGTGGAGTAACTGAAAATGCACAGTACTTTGGGGCAAAAGGTGCCTGACTTACAGGTGATTATACTTCCTTAATAGCGTGCATTAGTGAGTGAGCTCTCAGCATTAATTTTGGATTTGTTCTCTGGCTTTAAATGTTAGTTCTATTATTAATTTTACTGTCTTAAGCATACTTCTTATCTGTCGTGGCGAGGCCTTGGCTAGAGGATAAAAAAAGCCCTACCTTTCTCTTGCCAAACAGAAAGTTCCCAGGGAATAACTATATTAAAAATGATTAAAGGATCTTGACAGTAGGTATAAAGCACAGTTGACTAATTCAGGGCCATTTTATATGTTACAATCCCCATGTGGAAGCCACTGAAAAGTATTCCTGTTTGGTGGCCCTCTGTGCTTTGGGTGTAACTTTTGAAAGTACCTCACCTCATGTGTCCCTCATCCTGTGCTCTACTGGATATGACCCCATGATGCATGGTGTTGCCCTGGAGACCCTGCTTGCAACTAGGCCAGTGTATACAATAAGTGTCTTTAAACCAATCATTATTATACCCACAGCATGGAATCTCCTCCTCTTGGTAGCCACTGCACAGGGATGGTGGAGGCTGTAATGTTTAAATTGGCGCTTGGTGCCTAAAATAGATTGGCTCATGTCATTCATGCTCAGCCTCAGCCTCACTGCATTCCATAAAAATAATTTCAAATATCAGTGTCAGCACAGTCGTTGCTTATGCAATGGGATATCTGTTTGCAACCTGCGCCTTTCGCCTAATGCTAAATGTCTAGTTTTATGGCTGATACGACACCCTTAAGGAGCAATAATAAAACAACATGCTGTGACAGCTACAGAGATCCAAAACTATATGACCAGCTGGTGTTACATTCCCACTTACTCTATCTCAAAACATTTGATGGCCCACCAACATGACAGATGAAGTCCAAACCATAGTTTGTTGCTCCCTTCAGATTCTGGCCTTTGCTCTCAAGAAAGCTGCACATCTTCAAAATCGAGAGCAACGGGTAGAGCAGGATGCCAAACCCAGAATCACAAAAAATGGAAGTAATTTTAACAGCTTCATTAAACCATATTTGCTGGATGAGCAAAGTCCTAAAGTGAGGTTGAGGAGGAAAAGCCACAGACCAATGGATCCAATGGTGCTGTGAGCCATATCAACCCACGGACCAGTGGTTCTCCATCCCTGTCCTAAACCATCCCTGACTTGTAGCTGTTTTGTAGCTGTGTATCTTAAAAAACAAAGCAAGAACAAGAACTCCAGAGTATAAAGTTCCCAAGTTTTCCCTTCTTCAGCCTTAGTGGCAGACACCCTAGCACATCCCTTCCTCATCTCATTCCTCATGTGCAAGTATCAAGGGAGGGGGGAAGCATCTGTTATTCTTTACTTCTGATAAAGTGCTAGATGCTTGGCTGTAACCAGACCTTCCCATCTAATGATGTCATGTCTGTAGCATCCAGCAGATGCCCATGTCTCTTTGCCGTATTTTCATGTCTCGATTCCGTTTTATAACAGCAGCCAGACACTGCATGCTGAGCACTCTGGCTTAATCATTGCCCTTGTCAAATGTTTAAAGGCATCCAGCCTTCTTGCTTTTTGTCTTCTACTGTAACAACCAAACTACTAGAGCCACCCAGGCATGTGGCGCCTGTCTTCCTATATTGTACAGCCAAAGAGGGACTCAGTGGGAGGAAATGCCAACATTGATTTAATACAGGAAGAGGTTGAGTTTAGAAAATGAACCTCCTTCTAAGTTGGTGGCCACATTTCGGTACAGTCACTTGCAATTGCTACCCCACAGTCAGAAGTCAGTGTCAACAACTATGGCCAAATGAAATGCTTTTACTTCTTTGAACTTATTATCTTATTTTGCCTCTAGGAACACCAAGACTTCAGATTAAGAAATACCATGGAGAAATCAGAATACAGATTACCAAATTTAGATCTTTGAGACCTAAGCTTATTTGTCATCTTAGAGAGCCACTATCTCTCGGTCTCAGTTCCCATGTTTAAAATGGGGATGATTTAAGGGTAAAAAAAAATATGAACATAAGTTTTGCCCTTCTGAAACAGACCAAGGGTTCATCTAGTAGTGCTGGATTTGTTCATAACTTTGGTCAGCCAGATGTTGTGCAAAGTGAACAGGCAACACATAATATAAAAATTATGTTTTCTTGATGTGCCTATAGCATCCAGCAATCAGTAATACCCAGTGGGAGAGAATACCAGGCCTTTAATCAAGGAGCACTGTTATCCATCTATCTTCCATTGTCTAATTATTTTTTCACCATGTATTGTGGTAACAAATTCCATGTTGAATTCCACATGGAAATCAAGAGTAAAACACACTGTTTATTAAGTCTCTGATAAATGATTGTAAAGAATGGAACTGATGCTGTTTTTCACATAGCTGCTTGTGTTGATTAGAGCTACCAATTGAGGCAAGTAACTTTGAGATCCGGCATACTTTGATGTACGCTACTATAATTAACAGTGCATGCCTAGAGATATCTACAGTGGTACCTTGGGTTAAGAACTTAATTTGTTCTGGAGGTCCATTCTTAATCTGAAACTGTTCTTAACCTGAGGTACCACTTTAGCTAATGGGGCCTCCAGCTGCTGCCACGCCACCGAAGCACAATTTCTGTTCTCATCCTGAAGCAAAGTTCTTAACCCGAGGCACTATTTCTGGGTTAGTAGAGTCTGTAACCTGAAGCGTCTGTAGCCTGAAGCGTCTGTAACCCGAGGTACTACTGTACTCAGAAGTAAATCCCATTGAGTTAAATAGGACATGCTCCCAGGTAAATGGTTATAGGGTTGCAACCTCATTCATCTTTTTATATAGGGTTGATTGATTGATTGATTGATTGATTGCATACATACAGTGAGATAATACAAAGGATACAAAACTACTCTCATCCTTTTGGAGGGAGGGTCGATATTTACAAACTAGGATCTTGATGCAGAACAGAAATGTATAGTTCAGCTAGAACCTTGATAAAATGTGGGGTGCTGTAGAAACCATCTAGAAATTACTGGAAACATCAAGATGTTCCTATCTAAAATCTATATAATATGAAAGTTATTGAGCCAAATAATTGTAACATCAGATCAACTGGGAAAAGAGATGTAGCAGAGTTATATCTGTAGGCTTGGGACATGGTATTCCCAAGGTTCAAATCTGAAAGAAGACACATTCAAAAATCTACATCAATGACATTACATGCCATTTAGGGTTAAGGTATGGCAGGGAAATGTTTGCGCCAAGCTTTGGCATTCTAATATGAACGAGTCAAGCTTTATGTGCATATAGAGAAAATGTTAATATGCAGCTGCATACTCCAGGAATATTAACAGGGAACTTAAGGATATTATTTATTTATGTATTATGTTTATGAGTCATTCTATAACAATGCCCTCCGACAAATGAATGAACAAATAAAACAGCTTAGCAATAAAAGAATGCAATCAAGTAAGCTCTAAACACCAATAACTGGGCCTCCTGGTTGTGAAGCACTCTTAACTCCAGCTTAATTCTTCTGGCTGGAGCTCTGTGCGTGGCTTCTACTCACCCATTTTATCCTCACAACAATTCTGTGAGATGAGTTAGGGTGAAAGAGAGTGACTGGCCCACAATCATCCGGTGAGCTTCATAACTGAGCAGGGATTTGAAGATGGGTCTTTCCAGTTCAACAACTTTCCAGTTCTTGGCACCACTTCACTGCCCTTTCAGGGCAAGACAAATGGTGGGCAGATGCATTCTGAAAAACTGACAATTCGGCGAAGGCCCATCTCAACCTAAGTAACCACTAAGATCAATTATGGATGACTCATGTATGGATTAAATGTAATATGATCAAATTTCTCAAACACAAGTTCCCATTTTCACCTCCGCTCCTCCTTGCTTCAAAGGATTAAGAGACTCAAGAAAATATAATTAAGAAAGTTATTGTTATTGATGTTTTAATCTGATTTTTTAATTTTTTTATAAATCAGCAGCTGTAAAAACACTACGGAAACATAGACAAAGCTGTCTGTAGAGCAAGAGAAAAGAGGTCTTGGGAAAATGAGTATTGAATTATGTGTGCCTAATGGGACACAAAAATGACCTGCCTTGCAGCTCTTTTTTAAAGAAAGGTGAGGTGATATTATTCAATGCAGCAGAAAAATACATAATATCTCCTGCAATATTTTTTTTTAGTAAGCATATGCACTTTCATGAAATCTATGCCCATTGCTTCTCATCCGGAGCTAACAGAACTCACACAGTTGGGGGGGGGAGCCTGCTCTTCAACTCAGCCAAGGACAGAATCATAGAATTGTAGAGCTGGAAGGGGCCACAAGGGTCATCTAGTCCCAGCCCCTGCAATGCTGGATGATGGGGCTGTCAGTGGCTACTAGCCTTAAGTGATGTGTACTTCCTCCAGCAGGAGTAGTCAGCATGGCAAGGCTTTCTAAACTTGATGAGGGGTTTTGAATCATGCCAAGATCATTTTAAGCGTTGCCTCTTATAAGTTGTGCTGGGTTTCCTCTTGCTCAAACATAGGAGAGGCTCACAAAATGTAAAAGTGGCCACCTTCACCCATTAAAACAATCCATATCGGGGCAAAACTTTTATTAGATCAAGCAATGTATCACCAAATAGTGTAGGTAAAGGTAAAGGGACCGCTGACCATTAGGTCCAGTTACGGACGACTCTGGGGTTGTGGCACTCATCTCGCTTTATTGACCAAGGGAGCCGGCGTACAGCTTCTAGGTCATGTGGCCAGCATGACTAAGCCACATCTGGCGAACCAGAGCAGCACACGGAAACGCCGTTTACCTTCCCGCTGGAGCGGTACCTATTTATCTACTTGCACTTTGACATGCTTTCGAACTGCTAGGTTGGCAGGAGCAGGCACTGAGCAACAGGAGCTCACCCCGTTGTGGGGATTCAAACTGCCGACCTTCTAATCGGCAAGCCCTAGGCTCTGTGGTTTAACCCACAGCGTCACTCATGTCCCACACCAAATAGTGTGCAAGCTTCTACATACTCCAGATCTTTTCATCAGGCTAGTTGGTAAACATAATGGGTGGAGAGGGAGAGGGAGAAATCAGCAACTATAAGTCTTCACCTTCTAAGAGTCATAGCCTGACATGAACTTCATGTGCTGAGTTTTTATGCAGAGTAACTGAGGGACAATCACATCCCCAAACGCTCTCGTTAGTCCAAGTCTCTCTTGGTGTCATGCTGCAAAGCTGCCATCAGCCCACACAGATATCAGTGGTGAATAAACATTGCATTTGGCCCAAAAAACTCATTCTCCAGCCCACCAACTGAGCTCTCTATGAATAGCAGTCTATCGTTCTCACTGCTGGAGTCGCACTGCATCCATTCATCATCATGTTGCCACTTCCCCAGATCTTGGTACTACAGTCTCCCTTAGCTTTCCCCAACTTTCAGACTTCCTGTTTACCACAATGCAGACATACTTTGATATCTCTTTGCCAGGCGTCTGCACCAGACATCAGGGCAGTAACTATGTAAGATTACACCATCCTTATAATATATATATGTAATATATTCATAACAAACTCCATCCCCAAGCGTGAATCTTTATGTTGTCAAAACAGCAGCATAAATGCTTAAGTGGGAGGGACTAGCAGGCTTGGGGGGAAATGAGGGGGACAGACCTAAGAGGACTTTTAGGTGTGAAAACTTTTCTGTCCTGGGAGTCTCATCCATGCATTCAGCCGAGTCTTACTCACTTTATATTATATGCAAAGCATATCCATTCTGGATATCCATTCTGGATATGAGTACAGTGGTACCTCGGATTAAGTACTTAATTCGTTCTGGAGGTCCGTTCTTAACCTGAAACTGTTCTTAACCTGAAGCACCACTTTAGCCAATGGGGCCTCCTGCTGCCGCCGCGCCGCCAGAGCACAATTTCTGTTCTCATCCTGAAGCAAAGTTCTTAACCCGAGGTACTATTTCTGGGTTAGCGGAGTCTGTAACCTGAAGCATATGTAACCTGAAGCGTATGTAACCCAAGGTACCACTGTATTATGTTCTGTTATTGAGGCTCTCTGAGACTTGTATGTGCCTTTTTTCCTTCTTACTTTCCAAAAAGGAAGAGTATTATATACTTGCTCCCTTACAGCTTGGACTGAAAGGGTATGATCCTGTGCAAGTCTTTTTCTCTGTGTGTTTAAGACCAAAGATCATGCCAGTGTGGTGTAGTGGTTAGAGGTTGTTAAGGGTGATGGGGTTTGGAGGGACAAACTACAGACCCCAGTGTTCTTTGGAAGAAACCATGTGTTTTAAATCTGCTTTAAATGGGTGGCACAAATGTCACCCCAAGTTCTGGTATCCAATGAAGCCCACTGGATGACTTTAGGCCAGTCACTGGCTCTGCCTAACTGACCTCACAGGGTTCTTGTGAGGATAAACTGGAAAGCAGGAAAACTATGTATGGCACCTTGAGTCCATGAAGGAAAGGTGAAATATAAATATAAATTTAATATTGTTTTAATTATCAGCAGTAGCAGCAGCAGCATTCCACTCTTATACTAAAGGGTGTCTTTCATGTACAATAAGGTGTAAGATCCTGAGCTGGATTGCCTCTGAGTCTGTTTTCTTTTATTTTTTTATTTTTTTATTTTTATTGGAATTTTATTTACAATATAACACAAACCCCCCATCTCCCCAATACGCAAATCCACCCTCATTAAACATGAACTTAACATACAGTGAGCATAACATACAACAATACAAACAACCAAATAAAAGACTTCCTTTATCCTTTTCTACAGGGCCTCTGAGTCTGTTTTCATCCCCTTCTGTAGAAGAGATAATGCTGACTTTTCCAAACTTTCTTGAATTGTATTTAATTCATTCTCCCTGTAGCTCTATGGGGCTAAAGCTCAGGTGCTAAAAGTCAGCAGAATGCCATAGGAGCCAAGAGTCAATTTATACCTTCTATGGATACATACAAGGTTTTTATACTTGGGGGCAAGTGGTAAATGGAATATATATCTAAAGTATCTACTTCAGGCTCTTAACATTCAAACTGAAAAGCTGAACCCTCCTGAGGAAATATAAATGTGGAGAGATTCCAAGATTCCATTAGCAAGGGAAAGGGAGGGTCAATTGCAAGGAGAAAATGTGCACCGGCAGTGGACCAACTATAGAAAGAAAACATGCTGAAGTGGACTCCAGTTAATCACTGTCAGCAAGTAGGCAAATTCAGTTTCTTCTGAGATATCTTCTCCTCTTGAGCAACTTTCTCGGGACAATCTGCTCCTTCACTGTGAAGTTCTGGAAGGACCAGATCCCAAGGCTACCATAATCAACTCTCCGAGCCCCAATAGATTCTGGCTTAAGGTGATTGTGATTTTCACCTTTCAAATCCAGGCCTCCAGATTCCAGATTCTTGCCGAGACTCTGAGCTTCCTTTAAAAAAAATATAAATAAATACAAGTCCTCATGAAAAGAAAGTTACGAAGCAAAATGTGCATGTCCCCCATCTAAGCAATTTCTGTGAAAGCAGCCTTCCTGCCTGCTCCCACACATCAGCCCTTCCTTCAAGTCTACCTTGAACCTGCAACTTTCTCAAAGTGAGCAGAAAAGTCTGAAGTGGAATTCTTAGCACGTTCAGCTGAGCACACTTAGAAGTTCCTTCACAATCAGGAAAATTGCTTTGTTAGAGTCCCCAATTGCAAAGAGGCTTGACTGAATGTGGCCTGAAACCCCTTTCAGACTCTTACACTCAATGTGAGAAGACGCCTTGCATAGAGGGACACTTAGGGAAGAGTATGTGTGTATACTCAGACTTTATGCCAGCACACACTCCTGCATGTGTGAAGAAGGCTCTCTAGTGCAACTGCTATTCTGGCAGTGGATAAAGAGTCCTGTTGTTTCCTAAGTGTTATTGAAAATCTAATGCAATTGGATGCAGATAGTTTGGCTAATAGGATAAGTCTAAACAGAAAAAAACCCTTTTAAATGCCATTAAGTTTTAACTGTCACACCTAACAAGTTTTTTATTCAATATACAATCTTTAAAAGTGACATTTAGCATTAAAGGAAGGTTTGCTTACTAGGTGGCAGCTTTCCTCCAGCACAATCTAGACTGCTTACTAACCCCCTGACTCATGCAAACTCTTTCCATGGCTAGAAAACTTGGGAAAGCAAAGCATCCTTGTAATAAGTTTACAGTGGTACCTCGGGTTAAGAACTTAATTGGTTCTGGAGGTCCGTTTTTAACCTGAAACTGTTCTTAACCTGAGGTACCACTTTAGCTAATGGGGCCTCCCACTGCTGCTGCTGCCACGCCGCTGGAGCACAATTTCTGTTCTCATCCTGAAGCAAAGTTCTTAACCTGAGGTACTATTTCTGGGTTAGCGAAGTCTGTAACCTGAAGCGTATGTAACCTGAAGCGTATGTAACCTGAAGCGTATGTAACCTGAGGTACCACTGTATATTAAGAAGGGTGGCTATTGTGCAGAGAACAATGCTGCAGGGCATAGTGTGAGACCATGTGCTGCTGGGACATGCATGCAACACAATATCTGGCCTTTTCAGTGGTAGCCCAGCACTTGTAGAATGCTCTCCCCAGGGAGGCACGTCTGGCACCAGCTTTCCCTAATTTGGGGTGCAAAACAAATACTTTTCTCTTTACCCAGACTTTTGGCCCTTCCCTGGGATGTGTGTGTCGGTGGAGTAATGGAGGCACGTAGAAGAGAACAGCTATGACTGTGGTCACCTAAGAGGTGGAGGGACATTCACTTGGGCAAGGAGTGAAGAGGTGACACTTTTCTAACCATTATATAGGAAAAGTGCACTTGAAGAAAAGGGGTCCTTGGCAAATGGTTTTGGGGAAGCAAATGCCTAGAGATGGAAATCTAGGATTTAGAATGTCAGTCTTACCTCCAACCTGACTGCAAGCTTTCCAGAATAAAGGACAGTGTTAATTTATGGCCGGTAGGATTTGCTAATCACTAGTGAGCTATTAGAATGAAATATGCTTCCTGACACATGCTGGTAGCCTGCTTTATATAATAGTTCTATATTTGACCATTGAAGTAATTTGCCATGTGACAGGCAGAAAAACTACTCCTAAATCTTTGAGTACTTAATTACCCCAGTGGCTTCAATTCTACTCCCCACCTTTTTTTATATACAAGGGACATTTGCTTTAAACAACCAGCCTCTATTGTGACTGGGAATACAAAAAAGAACCAGCTTAATCACAGTTTATCTCTTAGGTAAATATTTTGTTGTGAGCTTATCATCAAGGGGTCACTTTGGGTTCCTGTAGCTCCAACTTAAACTATTACTTCCCCCATTGCCTTTCTCATGAGCCATAAAGTTGAAATTGGAAATACAGGATGCCGACTCACACAGGTGAGATTGTTCTCCATGTTTTGGAGCCAGCAGATGCTTAGCCTTTGAAGAATATTGTGATGGACCTTTGCGGTCCACCAGAGCCAGATAAAGATCCTTTCAGCCTCCTAAGCATTCAGAAAGTGAAACCAAGATAAATAGTTTATGCTTTGCTTTCAACTTTTCCAGCTGTCAAATGAAATGAATATTTTGTTTGCAGCTTCCAATGCTAGCATCAAAAGGTCTGTTAAAAAATTGATTGATGATAATATGCTAGTGCAAGGAGAATGCTCATCATAAAATAACGGTGCTATAGGTTGCTAAAAATTAGACACTGCAGATTGTGCTCAAGTATTGCTAAGCAGATTGCACAAAGGGAAATCCTTGTGTTGACAGAACAATCTTCCCCTCACCACCCCCGTGCACCCCCTAAATCTGTTATTTTTCATTATTATTTATTAAATTTGTATACCACCCTTGATCCATAGATCTCAAGGCAATTCGCATACATAAACATAAAAATTCTTTTCACCCTCCAGAGCAGATGTGGGGATAGTGCTGGGTATTTGCAGAGGAAGATAGGGAAATCCTTTTTCCTAGAAATGTAACTGAATACCACCTTGCATTCATATTTCAGAACAACCTTCCCAATTCATTACATTGCTGCTTTCACAAATGTTTCACATTCCATTTTGCCATTTCCCCTAAATACTGTCAGAATCCACCTCAGGCTATTTATCCTTGGATGTTTTGCCCAAGCAGAAATTTCATTTTAAATAAAATGGACTCCGTGATGATTTAGAAGAACAGAGCCTAGCATATTCTACAATGGAACCTTTGGATTATGTTGGGCAAATCTCTGTGCTACAAATCTTCCTGTGTAAAACAGGAATCAAGCACTACTAGGGGCCTTGTGTGAAGGCAAAGATATGGGAAATGTATACGAAAAGCTATTAATGATAATTTAGAGAAAGGCTTAAGATGATCAAGGTTGCCAGGATTAATATGTGGGGTTGATCTGCACTTTAAGGATCAATATGGGTAAGACCGGATGTGCAAAGTGTCAGTAATTTTGAGAGCGACTGGAAATATTTCAAATCACATTGCAACAGCCAACATAGTATAATTCTTGGCAAACTTCTTTTCCTCTATTATAATATATGTTGTAGGTATGTTTAGCAAGCCTTGTTATATAATAAACAGAAGAGGAACTTTTTTCTTTTTTATATAGTTTTGGCCTTATGTTTTGCTTTAAAGCCAATACAAAATGCAGGGTATAGAAATGGGAAAGGAGAATATGAATCATGTTGACTGGGACCTGAGCTAGCCTCCTTGCGTGTATGTTAGAAACCCCGATTGCTTGCCTCCAGTTACATGACTTGGAGTAGGTTTACGTGTATGGTTTATAAAAGAAGGCGCTCAGCTCTCAGACCATTGGACTGAGCTTGACTAGTTAGAGCTCAGAAACAGCACAGTTTCCTGTAGAGTGTGGCGCAGTTTGTCTTTATTTATTTAAGAGCTTTTATAAGCCATTTAATAAATTTAAAAAAATATCTAAGTGGTGTACATTAAACAGTAGAGTTATTATCAATGAAGTACAATTAAAATCAGCACAATTTAAAAACAAGTATACATGACTGAATTATGTGTACATATAGGCTTACTGAACAAAAGACAGTGTTAGGCAATAGTCTTTTTATATCTTTAAGGGCCAGTTTCCTTTCCCTTGAAGACTGGGAGATTTGAATGTGAATTCACAGTGTGGAATTTGAGCTGGAAGTGTATATTTGGGAGACAACAATAGGCACGCTTGTTTAAAGTGTTTGGTGTTCCTCTTTAAGAAGACTTCAGTGCCCATCCTTTGGTCTCTAAATAAAATTAGAAGAAACCTTATGATGTATTTGGTGTGACACTTCATACTTATCTTGTGCCAATAGCTCTGAAATTCCCCTCTAAGCCTGATTCTGGAAGAGCTGTGGAGATTTCACCAAGCCTCAGAGGCTACACAGTTCTCCTGTGTTTGGAAAGCTCTCTGGATCTTGGCTTTTTAAGCCAGGTCCACCCTGAAGACATAAGAATTCATGCTCCTAAGATGAAAGAAACTCTGTGGTCTTACCTACCCAGATTTCACTGAGGTCGCTAAACCCAGCACAATAGGATGACAGTCTTAGCACAGACCCTCCAAGTGTCCCTGTTTTCCAGGGATAGTGCTGGATTGACAGAATCTGTCCCAGTTTCTTATTTGATCCTTATTTGCCCTTAGGACACCCCTATTTTCATTGGAGAAATGTTGGAGGATATGGAGTTATGTGAACCCCCCCTCCCCCATGCCAAAGAAATAAGTACCTATACAACTTTTAGAAGACATCTGAAGGCAGCCCTGTATAGGAAAGTTTTCTAAATGTTTAATGTTTTATTATGTTCTTATATATGTTGGAAACGACCCAGAGTGCCTGGGGCAATGCAGTCAGATGGGTGGGGTATTATTACTTTTATTATTATTATTAAACAGGACGTCCCTATTTTCATCACAGAAATGTTGGAGGGTATGTTAGCATATACCACTGCTTCTAAGTCCTTCGTGGAGGCTTGAGAAGGGGATTTGATAGAATGTAAAAGTCTCTCCAGAATCTCAGTTGATATCTGTTCTCAAAATTTGGTCTCTAGAGAGGAACATGTTATTTCATGAAATGCTAGCTGCTCCCCCCACCCTTCCATCAATAAATGAATAATTTCTGCTTTCTCTGTTAAATATTTGCATGCCCTGCATCAAATGAGATCATTATCACCACCCCCTATTCCAAATATCTGCTTGACGGCTGGGTGGCACATTAATCAGTCAATATTTACTCATATCCTTTTCTCCCATTTAATCAATACTTATTCACAGATGAAACAAAAGCATTATCCTTCTGGTCACACATGTGTAACAGCATTTCATCTCAGGAAGCTAAATATGCCCCCTGTTGCTCCATAAACCTTCTCAGGCTCCTACCAACCTAAAACAAAGAGCTCCTGTTTGCTCAAGAGGCACTGCCAGGGTCAGAGAGAGGTTAGGAGTTATCCCTATCTCAAGGTCATTCTCTATCTGAAGGGCCATAGCGGTCTTAGAGATCAGGTTGCAAAGATTGCAGCAAACGCTCATTCAAGCTCAATCACTTTCAGCAGGGAGCCAAGTAACACCAGGAGCCTTGGGTTTTTCTCCCCACTTCCAGATGTGAACTCACTTGCTGCCCCAGCCCTTTACCAATGCTGAGCCTACTTGGTTTTTATTATGAATCCTGTGGGACAAATTTGGAAGGACAGGGCTGTCAAACTGCATGATACATGTCAGGCTATAGGAATGTCCATATTGGTAAGAACAACTGGTCCATCTAGCTAAGTCCCACAGAGGCAAGGATAGAGCACTACAGATAAAACCTGAGGCAGTGATCAAAAGTATATGCTTCAGGGCATATTGTCCCAGAAGGTGTTGGTTTTGCATTGGATCTGTATCCATCACCAGTGGTGGAGATTGCTCAGTTTATCTTGACCAATGCTGATGGTACACATTGGTAACCTATAAGGAGGAGTGAAGAAAACAATTTGAGAACTACAGCACAATTCTAGAAATCAATTTTCAGGCTGTTCTATTTACGTAATATTTGTAAAATCATTATCATCATCATCTTATTTTTAAAAATAAATAAATTAGAAATTCCAGCAGCTAAATCAAAAGTTACTCAAGGTAGAACAAAAGCAGGCCACTGCAACCCAGATGCCGGTTAAAGTATGAAGCAGCCCTTATCTCCAGGGGGGGAAAAAAAAGTATGCTTGCTTCACTGAATTTTGCAAAGTGCTTTGTGTAGAAACTGCTGCATGCATTAAAATGCTGTTATTTATTGCCATTCTTTTATTACCACCTCAATAATTCTAGTGGTTGTGCAGTCAGAGTGCATATCAGTGAAGACTGACTCTAAATACTAATTATCTAGTTAGTCATTACCAATTACTAAATTACCAAGAATTATTAGTAATTCTTATTACTAATTATCAGCATTTTTGTAATTTAGAAAGATCTTTTAGGATATAATTCACTAAGCACTGCACAATGAAAATCTTATTTTAATGAGCAGGGTTGTGAGAGATCAGCACAACTAGTGGATTGTCCCTGTGTACAGTAGACTTCTCAGCAACCCAATTAACCTTGTATTAAAACAAATTAACCCCCACTGAAGTCCAATCCGAAACATTTTTGCTAGCTTGTGAATTCCGGATTTGCTACTCTAAAAGCTATTGCACCCACAGTAAGAACTTAGGCAGGGGGCATAAAACACATCTTGCAGAATTCTTTCTCCAATGAGCATCACTGCCATATATAATGGCAGAAATGTAGCGGTACAGTTTTAGCAGCATTAGGAATGCTTTGCATCCCTTGTTTCATCAACCCATATCCATACTTTATAGGCAGGAAACCAAGGAATGTGACTTATCCAACTGCACACAATGGCCTGGGTTCACATGCAATGCAAAGCTTAGCATTAACAAGCAAATGTGCTGGAAGTCAGAAAATCATGGACAATTCATTCCTGCTTCACTCCCACTGCTGCCATGTTGCCAGGAGCTAAGTCATGGCTTGGTTAACATTACATCTGAACCAGGACACATGGTTTTGTCTCTCTCCAAGCAAACCACAAGCTGTAACCAACATTCCTTCTTACCTTACTGCTTATAGTTTGGTTGAGGGAGATAAACTATGGACCAGGGTTCTAATGTAACAGGAAGCCAAACCATGGCTTAACTCTCAGTAGAACAGGCACAAGGGAGCAGCAAAGCAGCAATTTTCTAACTATGTAGCAGTAGACTTGCTTATGCATACTTAGCCATGGTTTGGTTTAGCATTACAATAATGCTAATGTCTTCAGTGAAGCCAATGTCACCATAGCACAGATGTTAATCTGCCTATCTTCCTGTGGAAAAACACAACTCAACTAATTTTCACCAATAGTGCACCACTTGAAAGTCCATGAACTTTTGGAAATATTTTTATAGAATCCTTGTTAGAGTTCTTCAGCAGATTCCCTGATATGGACCTTGTGTAAAAGTAAATGAGCTTTCTACCTGAAGAACGAGTTTCAAAGCTTTACAGTGGAACCTCTACTTATGTACAGCTCTACTTACGTACGATTCCAGTTACGACCTTCAGTAGGTGCTTCGACTTATGAACTTTCCTCTAGATATTAACAGAGGCCTTGCCAGCAGCCCGGAGCTCGCCTGGCTGGCTGCGGGGCAGTGCTGAGGCCTCTGCTGCCGGGGAGAAGGCCTCCATCCCACCTCCGAAGCTGTGGAAGAGGTGCCGCCTGCAAGAGGCACAGCAAGGCGCACTGCAGCCCCAAACCTCGCTGAGGAACTAAGCTGAGGAAGTCCAGAGAAGAACCTGGCCTGCCAAGGAAAAAAAGTGGCCCTGGCTGAAGTGAATCAGCTCTTTACTGACCCTTGCCCCACCCCCAGCTTGTAGCCAGGTAAGCCCACCCACCCTCAGTGCACGTAAGAAAAAAAATGATAATTTTTTTCATTTACAATACTGTCTTATTTATTTTATAGTACAGTACATTGATTATTGCCTTCATTTTATGGATCTATGGTCTCGTTAGACAGTAAAATCCGTGTTAAATTGCTGTTTTAGGGGGTGTTTTTCATCATCTAGAACGGATCAGTTCACTTTTCCATTACTTTCTATGGAAAAGTGCACCTCTACTTACGTACGTTTCTAGTTATGACTGGAGCTCCGGAATGGATTATGGTTGTAAGTAGAGGTTCCACTGTACTGCAAACAGCATATTGTAACCCTGCTCAGACAACTGCCCTGGCTGCCAACTTGTTACCAGGCCAAATTCAAGATGCTACTATTTACTATATATTTTGGAAAGTGGCTTGTCTGTTTTGCTATGCATTTGGACAGACATTGTAACCAAGCTTTGCATGATGGTAGCAAGATCTTGCAACAGTCCCCCCCCCCCCCATGTTTTGATACAAATGGATGTTGTTTTGAATCAAGATGAGTGTCTGAATCTTTAACAATGAACCATTTTAAACTACAGTCAAACCTCGTTTGTCAAACCTTCGGCTTCTGAAATGTTCAACAACTGAGTCTCAGCTGCACTCAAGCAGAAGCCATGTTGGGTGTTCAGCTTCCAAAGAACGTTTGAAAACCGGAACACTTGCTTCCATGTTTTTGGTATCCGGGAGCTGAAACGTTCCAAAATGGAGGTGTTTGAGAACCGAGGTTTGACTGTATTGATTTCAAAACTGACTGGTTGTTTTTTGTTTCTTGGAATTACCAGCTTCTAGTTAGTATATATGCCTGTTGTCTTTCATCATGAGAAAGGCTGGACTGGATGAATCCCAAGCCAGAATTAAGATTGTCGGAAGAAATATCAACAACCTCAAATATGCAGATGACTCAACTTTGATGGCAGAAAGTGAGGAGGAATTAAAGAACCTTTTAACTAGGGTGAAAGAGGAGAGTGCAAAATATGGTCTGAAGCTCAACATAAAAAAAACGAAGATCATGGCCACTGGTCCCATCACCTCCTGGCAAATAGAAGGGGAAGAAATGGAGGCAGTGAGAAATTTTACTTTCGTGGATTCCATGATCACTGCAGATGGTAACAGCAGTCACAAAATTAAAAAACACCTGCTTCTTGGGAGAAAAGCAATGACAAAACTAGACAGCATCTTAAAAAGCAGAGACATCACCTTGCCGACAAAGGTCCATATAGTTAAAGCTATGGTTTTCCCATTAGTGATGTATGGAAGTGAGAACTGGACCATAAAGAAGGCTGGTGGCCGAAGAATTGATGCTTTTGAATTATGGTGCTGGGGGAGAGTCTTGCGAGTCCCATAGACTGCAAGAAGATCAAACCTATCCATTCTGTTGTGTGGGGGGTTTTTTAAAAAATGATATTTATTGAAAAATTTTTAGAGTTACAAAAGAGAAAAAAGCAGAAAAAGAGAAAGAAAAAAAAAACCACATCAAACAATACAAATTCAAAAAACAAAAATACACCACAAACACTCAAAAACAAATCCATCATTCTCAAATCCTCAACTGTCATTACCTTCTTTCTTTGACCTCCTCCTCCTCCCTTTTTTTGTATCCTAGTTGTTAATTGTCGCAGCAAATCCTTTCCATATTTCATAATATTCTGTCATTACATTACCTTAATCTATTTTAATCTTATCTTACTATAAAGAGCCTTAAAGCTTAAAACTTAAATCTTATTTTTACCAACTTCTCATAACCATAATATTCTTACATAATTCTTTAAACGTTTTTGCTAAAGCCAAGTAATTTCGTTCCAACATTTTTCTAACATTCATCAATTTTATAAAACAATCCTAGTAGTAAAAAAAAGAAATAAAAACAATCCAATCTTCATCCAGCGTCCCTTCCTCCTGGTCCCGGGTTTTGTCAGTCCTTATTATCCCATCGATCTAGCGCATTAACCTGGTAACCTTGTATTCGAGGCCCTTAAGTCCCTTCCATGTCCCTTCCGCGGCTCTTCTTCATATTTATAGCTGTATTTTCTTTTGTCTCCTGCTCCTTTCACTCGTGGGAACTCCAGCTTAACAATGTTTTTGACCCTTCTCGACAAATCAGCCCCTTTTCCATAGTCCACACTAAACTCCATGTGGTATTTAAGAACATGTTTCAAAATCCCTCCAAAATTAAGAGCCCCCACAACCCCAAACATCTCACGGCCCATTGCCAGACTTGAAAAGTCCAAACATCCCTGCATAGGGGGGTCTATCCAACCCCTCATTTCCAAACCAAACCAAACTTTATCTTTCCAAATCTGGCTTTTTCCAAGTTCATTTGTCAAATCCAAAAGCTCATGTTCCTGCTGGGCCACAGCTCCCTCCATCTCTGGCACCCAAGGTTCAGCAACATCCTCTTCCCTCATCTGTTCTGTCAGGGCACACTCCTGATTTAATTCCTGGGTGGGCTCCATATAATTTCCCACTGCCTGTTCAAAATTTCTGATCGCATCAGTCATCAAGTCCGTCTTCTCATGTAGCTGTTCCAGTAGGGCATTTGTTTTACAGAAAGCACACAACAGAGCTTCTGAATACATTGTCCTGCAAGGTCAGAAGTCTATTCCCACGATTGTAATCTGTAACAGCTGCAAGCTCCCCAGAGTTGGTTACAGTTTCACAGTCTCCCTCTAGGCGGAAAACTTCTATTTGTTCTTTCTTCTGAAGACAAGTCTAACAACAAAGTTTCCTTTTTCAGATATTTTGTCATTATTTGTTCCTTTAAAATGCGAAGGGGAACAATGGAATCAATGTTTCTCTTCTTATAGCTATCTGTCAAAAACGTTTGTCTCTGGTCAATGAGCTTCAAAAAAGTCAGTCCTGACACCCCGCTCCAGGATCAGGACGGTGGAAAGTTACTTTACTTTACACTCACTTCTGCAGGTTTAAACAGTCCGAAAAAATCCCCCCTCTTCTCCTGCTTCCGAAGGGGGTTCAACAATTTTAAATGATGAAAGTTAATCTTTTACAAGCGATTTTCTGAGCTCTAGTTTGCGATGTCTTTGCTTTAATCTATCTACAAAGAAACGGAAGGCTGACTTCCCGTTTCAGTGCCAAATTGAGGTAAACTTTTAAGTCCAATTTTCCTTTCTGCTCGCCAGTCCTTATTTAAAGTCCAATTGTCCGAAATTTAAGTACTCACGGGTGATTATTTTAGAAGCCAAATTGTCCCAGGAAAAAGGCAGCGCTCTCCGGCAACAGCTGTGTGGCTTCGCTCCACGGAAGAAGCAGTTGACTCTCAGCACCGCGCCACTTCCCCCTCTTCGCTCCGGAGCCCTTTAGTGGGTTCCTTTGCGGGTTGGGGGGCGCTAAAGGTGCCCGCCGAGTCCCATGTTCACAGGCTTCATCCGCCTGTGATTTTTGAAAGGGTCCCCGCTTCACCGTAGCCGAAAAGACCCGTTTCGCGTGGAGCTAGTCCCTCCAGATCAGAGGGAGTCCGCCATTGCCGATGGCGCCACCCCGGAAGTCCAAACCTATCCATTCTGAAGGAAATCAGCCCTGAGGGCTCACTGGAAGGACAGATCCTGAAGCTGAAGCTCCAATACTTTGGCCACCTCATGAGAAGAGAAGACTCCCTGGAAAAGACCCTGATGTTGGGAAAGATGGAGGGCACAAGGAGAAGGGGACGACAGAGGATGAGATGGTTGGACAGTGTTCTCGAAGCTACCAACATAAGTTTGACCAAACTGCGGGAGGCAGTGGAAGACAGGAGAGCCTGGCATGCTCTGGTCCATGGTGTCAAGAAGAGTTGGACATGACTAAACGACTAAACAACACAAGTTAGTATATAAAGCCATGGACAATCTGGGACCATCTTCCTTGAATGATCACATTATCCTGCATGTGCCCACTTTTACAAGTGTCACATGATGTTCATTCCACACTTGCAAGGAATCAGTCCTTTAGAGTGGCACCATCTGCTCTTTGGAACTCCCTGCCAATCAATATTAGCCCGGTACCTTAGCTATGTTGTTTTCAGCACCTGCTAAAAAGAAACCCCAAAGTTTTCAGCAAGCCTATCCAGACATGTATGGTTAATGTGTGATTGCATTATGTTTAAGTGTCAGCACTTTTCTTCTCATACAAGTTGCTTTACTCTCCTTACATTTGGCCACTGTCACAACTCCAATTAAATTAGATCCCTCTGGGTTCCCATTTCCTTAGACAGGGAACTGAATCTGAAAAGCATCAGCTTTCCTGTTCAGTGAATCCATGCAAGATTTGAACACAGAACACTATCCACTCTACCACACCTACCAACAGTTCTGTTACATCTGAGCAACTGGGAATGTATCAGCCAAGTAGGCTCTACACATTATATTTATATATGTATATACATATATACACAGACACACACACCTTTGCATAATGTCAGCAATTATTCAGTTGCTTTCCAAAACAATGTTCTGTCTCAGATAACTTTATCCTTGTCTCTGTCTTGCAGTAAAACATTTCAGGAATCAAACAACAGAGGAGTCGCTTAGTCTGCTATAATAGCTATTACCTCCTGCTTCTTCATGAAATGTCATTTCTTTCCATTCTTTTTTCTTCGATGGGAGTCGAAGAGAACAAACTGTAACAAATATCAATAGCTCCCTTTCCTGAAACCACCCGTCAGACATCAAGATTATAGAAGGGTGGTTTTGTTTTGTTTTTCAAAAAAAAAGAGAGAGAAGCAAGTCTCAGATATGGAAATGCCTGTCTGTAATAGTGAAATATGCTGTGAATTCTTCTGAAGCAAGGAAATTCAGGCAAGATTTAGCAGCAGATACGATCTCAAAAACTCACTTAACATCAGCTCCAGAAACATTACACTAATGTGTTTTAAAATATGATTTACAATCTGAGAGCCGGCAGTGCAAGGGAGAAAGGGAAATTCTCACAAGGCATGAGATATGTATTTCAGGAAGCAGCAATACTCTGCTTCCCTAGGTATGCACACCTAAAAGAAAGAATAACACTGAATTTCAGAGACACACACTGTTAGCATGAAAGATCAAGGGAGTAGCCTCTCCTTATCCTATTTTTTCCAACTGATGGAGGAAAGAGCCTTTTCGAGTGTGGGCGTAGGTTGTGGAATAACCAGGGCTGGTGATATCTTTAGGATGAGTGAGGCAGCCAGCTCAGGCAGATGATCTTGGTTGTCATGAAATGGCAGCAAAGCAACAACACCACAACAAGATTGCTGCTCATGAGGGGGAAGAATCACTTATGGGATTTGCTGCCTCAGGTGACAGAATAACTTGGCTGACCTTTGGTACCCTACCTCTTGACTTGCATACTCCATTTGCTGCTCCACCACATGTAGCAAAATGTCTTGGGCCACCCTGGAAACAACCTCCCCAGAGAAGTGTGACCCCTTCATTGACTGATTTTAAGCAAGGTGGTGTTGCTTCACTGGACATTTTATACTTAAGGCCTTTTGGGATTTATTTTTATTATATTTGTTCTATGTTGCTTCGATTATCTTTTCTTCTACTGTATTTTAAACTACCTTCTGAGGGGGAACATTTTTAATTTTTACCCTGTTTTGTTTCTTGTAAGCTGCCTCATGTCTCCTTTGCAGATAACGTGAGCCAGAAGTAGGGCGGGAAGACACCCGAACCTATTTCGGAAGGGCTGTGTGCGCGGGCACAGACCTATATTCCCTTTGTCATGGACCACATGTGATTATCCCCCTAGAGGACTTACATATCTCTCTGATTACTCTGGGGTATAAACTGCAACAATGAGGAATTCTCTTTAAATACACAAATGTTTTGCAGTTTAACACTGAAGGATGGCGCTGTGGGTTAAATCACTATGCTGCTTGGGCTTGCCAATCAAAAGGTCGGCAGTTCGAATCCCTGCAACAGGGTAAGTTCCCATTGTTTGGGCCCAGCTCCTGCCAACCTAGCAGTTTGAAAGCACACAGTGCAAGTAGATAAATAGGTATTGCTCCGGCAGGAAGGTAAACAGCATTTCCATGCACTGCTATGGTTTCACCAGAAGCAGCTTAGTCATGCTGACCACATGACCCAGAAAAACTGTCTGCGGATAAACGCCGGCTCCCTCAGCCTGAAAGTGAGATGAGCGCCGCAACCCCAGAATCATTCGTGACTGGACTTAATTGTCAGGAGTCCCTTTGCACCTTTATGTGCAATAGTAGCTTTGATGAATATTGCTGTAAATGTTATCCTTCACCACTGAAAACTTTGTCTCTCTCCCTCTACAGAAGCCTGAAATTGCGCCACATTGAAATACAGATGGGATCTTTTTAAAGCTTTAAACCCTTGATTGGATTTTGGACTTAGAGAGTACCTGAAAAGAAAAAAGAATTTCCTCTGGTGTTGGAAATAACACATTCTGAAGCAACTGAACAACCTTAAGTTTTCAAAATATAGGCTTGTGATTTTGCCCAATGTAAGAGTCTAACATAATGTGCCACCTAAACAATTTTCACCTATCTAGGTGCAGATTTTTTAAAAAAAACAACAACCCCTCATCCTAATTAAAATATACTGCCAAATGAACACCTACTCAGCTGAATGCTTTTGTTTCCAATTTATGTCCATTATGTGCTAATTGAATACAATAAATAGAGATAAGTACATTCCAGCAAGTTGATAATGTGTCACTGTCCAATTCTTCTGACAGCAGGCTTTGAATTATTCCTGGTCTTTATAGCCATATTCATCATCACCTTTCATGTCAAGGTATTTCAAGAGGTATGGAGTTTTTAATGAGCCTGCAATCCAAAACAACAAGGGGGGAAGCATAGCATGCCCATTGCATACCCCTGTAATGATCTAATTAGTGTTATCCTTCTGCCTGGTGTGATTTATGGGTTTAATTGACATAAAACTTCATTTCCTTTGTTGAAAGTGCTTGCCCCCTCCCCAGCCCAGCCCTTGAATCAAAATATAAAATGAAAGGCTGCATTTAGAACACAGTTAAAACATCTTGCATTTACTTTTAATACTGTGAATGTAAGAGCCTTTTAATTGCTTATTTATCTCAGGGCTTAACTACACATTTTGTTAATGATGTGATTAGCAACAACACTGTGGGTTTTAAAAAACTTAAATGCCAGGCATTATGTTGGGGAGGGGTACAGCGATTGTTATCAGAAGTGTGCCATGCAGGGACAAGGGGCTTTAAGTCTTCCCCTCCCCAGCCATGATTATGGTCAAGTCACACACACCACCACAACCTGACAGCAATTAGCATGGCGGGAACCCTCCCACTGGTGCCAACCAAAAGTTTCTTCATAATGCTAATTGCTACCATGATTGCTGGAATAAATTTCATCAAGATCTCAAGGGGGAAGGGGGAAGAAAGCTTTATTATTGTTTCCCCACAGCCACGGTGGTACCAGTGACCCTCTTTGTACACCTAGTATTTAAATTTTTTTAAAGCCCACAGTGTGATGGCTCATCAGTCATTGCACTAATGTAAGGTGTAGTTAGGCCCAGAGATTGGAAAGTTCATTTCAAAATGGAACTAGTTCTAGTTCAACATATCCAAAAGGAAATAATCCTGGTTAATGTTTGTTCATTCGCAAAACAAACTAGTTCATTTCACATACTGTTCATGGTTCAATTTAAGTTGATCAGCTTCCTTGCCCCCACTATTCAGAATGTTACAAGCTGCTGTGCTGAAGTATAAAATATACTTAAGAAGACTAAGAAAACGTTTTTTAAAAAATAAAAAAACAGTGGGATGTGAATTGTTCATTTCCCCCAACAATCATGAACTTCAAACTCAAAGGTCCCAAAAGGAGAGAGAGAGAAATCTAAAAGAATGAACCTGAAGAACTAGAAAGTTCTACCCCCAAATGAACCTGATTCATGTTTGGTTCACCCAGCAATTATGGGAACTACTTTCAGATGTAGTTTTTGAACTAATTCAGTGGAGTTCATTAAACCAAACTAGTTCATTTCAAGCACTGGTTAGGCCCCCAGACCCCAATAAATCACAGCTAAGGTTTTACCTATAACAGTTTCTCCAAATGACATGATGAACAAGCACAGCATTGTTGCAAACATTTATGTATCTGCTCTCTGCTACTGGACATACAGTGGTACCTCGCAAGACGAATGCCTTGCAAGACAAAAAACTCGCTAGACGAAAGGGTTTTTTGTTTCTTGAGCTGCTTCGCAAGACGATTTTCCCTATGGGCTTGCTTCGCAAGATGGAAACATCTTGCAAGTTTGTTTCCTTTTTCTTAACACCGTTAATACAGTTGCGACTTGACTTCGAGGAGCAATTCATAAAACGCGGTGTGGTAGCCCTTTTTGAGGTTTTTAAAGACTTTTGTATTTTTGAAGCTTTTCCAAAACTTTCCCGACACCGTGCTTCGCAAGACGAAAAAAATCGCAAGACGACAAAACTCGCGGAACAAATTAATTTCGTCTTGCGAGGCACCACTGTATTATATTAATAGTCCCAAGGGGAAGTTAATTACATAAGGTTTTGACACAAATTGTGGTGAGTACAATAAAATATTATAAATATTTGCTTAGAAGTAACTCCCATAGAGTTCAGCAGGACTTCTTCTGGCTAAGTTTGCAGATAGCAGGATGACAGATATACATCCTTTTGTTCTCAATTTTTAAAAGAAAAAATAAATATAATTAGCGTTGGGGACAAATGTCTTAAGGCCCCCACAGAAAGCTTGGAAAACATGGAAAGCACTAAGAAAAACTGGAGTTCAGGGCTGCAATAATTTTCACTCATATTTTACCAATGATTTATCAAAGGAACTAGTTTTGGATGTATATTTCCAGTGTCGTAGTACTAGATGGACAGATTCTAAAGGGCTCAGGGACTGGTAACACATGCCAGCCCACCAAATAAAGGACTAGGGAAATGTAAATAAGATCTGTTTTAATGCCAGAGACTGTAGCCATTAAGGTTCTAATATACTCCAACAATTAGAACGAAACCTAGACTTCTCTCATACCTACATAAACCTGGCAGCCAGTGATTCTGAACGTTAAATGTAGGCATAGCAACTGATCAGAAATCTGCCATTTTTTTCGTTCCTCCCGCTGGGATGCTATATTGCTGAGCTGTGGTTGAAACCTTCCATATTTTACTTTTCCAGCTCTTTGAATTGCTTTTCTTCACCCCATTGTCTGTCGTTCTGGGAAGACGAGCAAACTCTATCTGTGCCCAAAGGATTTAGCTAGAGGTCATGTATCCTGAACTCTGGCTTGACCGTTAAGTCTTGCCTTCAGAAAATGCAGTGGGTCTTCATAAATTACTCAAGATGGCACCTCCAGCATCGGCTCTTAAACAGTAATTTAAAGGCATGTCCAAAAAGCAGGAAAGGCAGAAATTAGAGAGTAATTCATCCGAACAAACTGCCACTACGCAGAGCTCAGGGTTGAAGTGAACTTGGAAAATATACAGCAGAACTTGCCGTCTTTGAACAAAGGTTTCCAAAATGGCTGGCCACCGCTAAGCATTCGACCTCTGAAAAATCAGATGCTTTTAAATCTGACTTTTTAAATGTTTTGGGGCTTCCCAGTTAATTTATCTGCATTGTCCCCCAAGCAGCTTATCATTTACATTTCAATAGTGAGGATTAGAGGGTGGGGGCAGGGGTGAAAGAGAGGAATGGAGAGGTAGCGGCAAGGGTAACACACATACACAAACAACAGGAAATAAAGAGGCGTGTGGGAAAAGCAGAGGATGAACATTAGCAAATGCTGCTACACATAGGCCTGATTCAGACATAACAAGTCAAGTCTGATAAACCATAGCTTATTGGACCAATATTGTTATTCCTGAACAATGGCATTCTTAGACTATATTTCAAAAAGGATTCCGTTTAAAAGAAGATGAACAATATGTCAGCTCATATACATGCCTTATTTTCAGTTTTAAATCATTGAATTCTCTTTTATAAACAACAAAGAAATGGAAAACGATGTGTGTGCTAAAAGCATTTATGTATACAAATTCATAAAAACCTAGCATTCTGATGCCATTGAATACCACTCATCATACTATATTCCTTACCAAAAAAATCATTCCTTGAGTTTATATCGCAATTATAAAGCTTCTGTGCAGAAGGCACATTATTATAAATAGGCTTTGAAATAAGAATGCCTTCAACATTCCTGTGAATGGTATCAGCAGCCAGTCTGACTCCGAGCAGACATCAGGAGATCTGACTCCACCTTGCTATCAATATCAATTAACATTGTGTTGGTTTTTGTGATTGATATTGTGCAGCTTGTAACGAATTAGAAATGCCATAATGTTAATATTATTGAAATAAACAGTTTTTTTATTATAATTATAATAATTTATTATTTATACCCCGCCCATCTGGCTGGGCTTCCCCAGCCACTCTGGGCAGCTTCCAACAAAACATTAAAAATACAATAAAACATCAAACATTAAAAAGTTCCCTAAACAGGGCTGCCTTATTGGGAAATTTGTCCTCGTTGCAACAGATGGCTTTGCATTTAGCAACTTGGTTGTTTGAGCTCAACTCCCCCTCCCACCCTCTTCCTGAACAGTGGAGTGTCTGAGAGGTAATCCCCTGGCCTAGTGATCCATCACCTTTTCAGGGAGCTTTCACCTTGGACACTACCTATGCTGGTGACCAGGTGGTGGGGAGAAGAAGGCTCCTCAAGGGAATCTGACTCACAGGATGCTGTCTCAGGGGAGGCTCTGGCTCCTGGTGCTCCTGGGTGTTAGGATCTAGTTCAAGCTCAGTGTCTAGCACCTCTGTAGCTTGGAGCCTTGGTCTTTCTGATCCAACTGGTCCCTCCTCCCCTGAGTCCTCACTGCTGCTCAAGATTGGAGTCATGACAGCAGGTGAATCTGTACAGAAACACCGCTTTAGTCTGCAGTTTAGACACTGGCAGAGGAGCAAGTGCCAAGTGTACTGCACATGCCTCATAAAGGATGGAGGTATCACCTTTTGGTACCAACCCTCAAAGATCAATCCTATGGACTATCATGATAAAGCAACTATTTTAGTTAGAATGATATATCTAGAGTTATATGAAGATCAAACAGCATATAGTGGTATTAAGGATGTTAGGAGCTGGCTTGTTCCAAGCTAGAACAGCGAAAAAATACTCCCTATACCAGGGATGGGAAACCTAGAGTCTTCTCAATGGTGTTAGACTGCAACTCCCAACTGATGGGAATTGTAGTCCAGCAACATCTACAGGGCCACAGGGCTCTGATATCTTAGGGAGAGGCACCATCTAGGCACTGGCACATGAGATGCTTTTCACTGAAGATGTCAGGAGTTTAACCTAAGATCTTCTACATACATACAATGACATTGCCTTTGCCACTAAGCTCCAGGACCACTAATTTACTAGCAGAGCTATAGGAGCCCATGGGAACATGTTTCCCTACTACGTATTTGCTTGGTTCCCAATGCTACCTATTTGCTTTGTGTGTTTTTTATGATGGATATCCTACCAGCATAGTTCCAAAAGCCTTTAGGTCTGCTTTTAGAAACGTGCAATCGGTTAAAATCTAGGGAGGTTCTTTTGGCTTCCTCATTATAAGGCTTTGGGAAGCGAGGAGATGATGATATTGTTTCAGAGAGCCTTCCAGCTAACTGATTACGCTGTCGGAGGCTTCCGATCGATTTCTGCTGCTTGTTGTAGCTTAAGCATTTGTGTTTCATTGCCTGTGATTTATTGCTTACACTTGATTTGAGTGTTTTATTAGTGTTTGATCTTCTTTTAATTACTTTAGTCTGGCAGGAGCCCCTGCGTGCTCAGAGACTCCTCCCCACTGCATCAAGGGGAGAGTCACCTAATCATCAGCTCAGCTGTGATTTACCCGACTCATTAGGGCTGGCTGTATGTTACATAGCCCCTAGGTAGGCCTACCCAAGGCTGGAACACCAGTACAAGTGGGGGTTCTTCTCTGGCCCCTGCTGTCAGCATTTCTCCTGGCATCTTGTATGGTGGGCATGTCCCAGTGAATGTTATCACTCCACTCCCATTAGCTGTCTCCCAACATGAGTAGGTTGAGAGGAGCAAGCACAGGGGGCCATGTGTACTTCTAATCAGTCTGAACATGTGCCAAGGCCTTCAGAGAGCCCATTGAGGGCCACTTTTGACAATTCAGCAATTTGTCGCTATGATTGCTTCATTGCATAGATGTGTTTTTATATATGCTAGAAGCCACCCAGAGTGGCTGGGGCAACCCAGTCAGATGGGCAGGAATGATTGAATGAATATTATTATTTTTATTGCTTGGCATTTTACTTTTTATTCTTAGCAACTTTATGCCTTTTTTGCATTTCTGTTTGCTTGCAAGGCACCTCCGTTTTATAGTATTTAAAGGAGGAATGATGGACAAATTTTAAACTGACTCATGCTGGCCCCTGGCTATTAAGCGGACAATACTTCACAACGTCTCACACAGGCAAAAATGAAACAGATAGAAATATTCTTTTGTTAATAATAATAATAATAATTTTATTATCTGTACCTCACTCATCTGACTGGGTTGCCTTAGCCACTGTGGCTTCCTATATATATATAAACATAATGAAAAGTTACACATTAAAAGGCTTCCCTACATTTCTCTTCACATTTTAAACTACATGGATCATTGTCAAGGCCTGGTGCCTGTCAATAGGAACACACCAATGCATCTATTATTACTTCCATGTCACTGCATTCCTTGCATCTATATGCAGCTTAAAGAAAAAGCAGTGCTTGCTATCTAGGCCAATATGTTTAAGACCCAAAGATCCCACAGATCCCACAACATGTGCTTAACTGCCTCTCCCAGGGAAACAGTGGAGCTTTGCATTGCTTCATTTTACCTGGTTCATGTCCACTCAGTACTGATGGACCCCAAGCAGTCTCCAGATTTGATCCTGCTCTGTTCTCTATAGGCAACTTCAACTCCATCCCTTTACTAATAGCCCCATGAACCTCTCAAATTCTTCTATGGAGAAAGAAAATATTTGAAGAATAGAACAGCAGTAGTCCATGACAACTGATCTTGAATTGCGCTTAACCTTGATTTATCCATATCTAAAGAATGTATAAACAATGCCAGGCTCTTGAATTAAAAAAACCCCAAAAACAAATAATTCAAGGTAAGCAAGCAGAACCTGTCACTCATGTACCCAGGGCAAAGGGCTGATGCTACATTCAGTGGGGCCTTTGATCTTTGATGCTTGACCTTGCTATCCGTGACCTTGGGAGGCCAAGCGGAATTGTTTTCCAAAAGCCATGGCCTATTGATTTGCTTCCAAGTGGGTGTGTTGGGATTGTCATGTTAATTGTGGGTCCCTGAAAGAAAATGGCTCATCTTGTCAAATGAACAGACCCCATGCTGCTAAGTGCACCCTGAATGAGCACCTCTCTCTCTCTCTCTCTCTCTCTCTCTCTCTCTCTCTCTCTCGCTTTTTCTTTTTCCAACCATCCAGCAATCTGCCAGTCCACTGTGTTCCAAGAATGCAAAGGTGAATGCAAAGGAGACACATCGCAGCCGCCACCGCCTCCAGCAACACCACCTATATTATAATGCACAGCTGTAGTGAAATTTTTCCCATCAGAGCATAACTGTTGATGTTTAATTTACTTGAACTAATAGGTCACCCTCTTCCCATCTAGGCTGATAAAATTAATGATCCTAAGGCCAGAAAGATGGCCTTAGAGCTTTGATTCTCTTCATTTCTGTTTTCAAACAAAGCAGTTCCAAGAGAAGGTTAAGACATCAATAATGACACAGGCGTCTTCTAGCATTGTCATGTGGCAGTGTATGTTGTTGCCCTGGACTGATACACTTCATCTTTAAGGCAGTTTTGGTTGAATGGCACGAAGACCATGCTGACATCTGCAGCAAGGCAAAGAGTGACCTAAATCCTTGGATTTAGAAACCAGTAGGTTTAAGCATGCTGAGCTCTGGGTAGTATTTAAGCCACTGTAATCATTAACATAGTACCTGGGAAATCTATAGTGCAACATATTTCTATAGTGATGCTAATAGTGGAGGAATGGTATCAAATTTAGCTGTACCAAATTTCGCAGCTTGGGATTATTTAGGCAGTGCCATATTATTTATTTGCTTATAAAATATTTGTATGCTGCTATATCATTAAAAATAAGAAAGCCATTTACAGCAATAAAAACATAAAACCACAAAAAAGTTAAAAATAGTCATCCCCCAATTGCCTGTGTTCTGTCTCCTTAAGAAAACAAAGTATTCCCTGCAAGTGTGGAGTTTTGCCAGAACCTGTCTTCAGCCTTCAAGCTGGGACTTGGTGGCAGGCTCTTGCAGATGGGGCAAGGCAGCCGGGTACACCTGCCAGGGGCCTGCCGGACTTACGCTATTATGCCAAGAACAAGACTCCCACTCCAGGCCTTGGACAAACTCTGCACGGGCCTGCTTGGTGGTGTTTGCTGTCAACTCAACAGCTCCTAGAACATCTGTGGATTGCAGTTCACCTTGCCTTGGCTACAATCTGATGCTCAGCACTGGACATCAACTCTGAGCTGCTCAGCTGTAAAAGCATTGCAAGATGTCACTAACTAATATCTGGGAAGCATCACTCCATCCCTTGCAAGGCTAGCCAAAGCATGCAACAGATTGAAGTAAGCTGCTTCTGGTGACACCAGGCAGGTGGGGAATAGACAAAAGCAGCAAGTCTCTTTGAAGTGTAAACCCTAGAGGAAGTATTATTTGGACTCTGCTCCAGGTAGCATAACATATTGGGCCATCACTGAATTTGCTCATCTGTGTGAAGCATGTAGTGCTGACTACTATCAGACAGATGACTCTCAGATAGAAGGATCTCATCCATCATAGTAGCAAATATTTCCTAATGTTTTTCTACATGTATCCTCTGTACAAACGGTATCCATCTTGTCTTGCCAGACAAAAAATTGATTGGCAGGAACAACAGGGATATCTCAGTGATGCACGCCAGAGGCAATGAGAGGTTATCATTGGTGGAAAGAGATTTTGTTGTGTTGAGTATCTGGAGGTTTGCTGGTAAAGCTAGTAGACAGATGCCAGGAATGTGTACATGTGTATCTCTTGCAAAATACAAGTAGAGCTTTGGCTCCAATCTCCCAATTTATCCTCAAGCCCTCCGCACTTGGAATTTCTGGCCTTTCCTGGAGCCAGAACACATGTCTGTGGGCTGAACAAACTGCACAGAGTCAAGGCCACAAGGGGCATATTAGGAATTCAATATTAGCTTTCTAAAATAGCTAATAATTAGCCGCAGCTCTTTTCTCCATCACAACAGCTGGTGACATGAAAGTGATTAAATTTCTAATGAACCGATTAGAGTTACTGAATGCATTAAATAACAGGGGGTTTTCATCAACTGTTTATTGATTCCAGCAATACAGGTCGGATGTACCCAAAAAAAGAACCCAAAACCAAACAAAGCAACTGTGTTATAGTAGGAAAACATGCTATTTATAGTGAGTGTGCAATTGTGAGTAAGAAGAAATGGGTTGTTTCTTTGTGGAATCTAGGGCTGTTTCCAGGGCCTACAATGTAGATCAAAACAACAGTAAATAAAAATCAAGGATGTCTGTTTGGGGTGACTTAAGAAGAATCATGCATGCTTCCCTGAGGCATTGGTTCCTGCTCCACAGCTGAGCACCAGTTCTCTTGGTGGTGGGGTGTTTTTGTTTGTTTGTTTGTTTGTTTGTTTGTTTGTTTGTTTGTTTTTAGCATTTACTGTGAGGAGATAGTGCAGACTTGTATTTAAAACTGATATGTGCATTGTCATGTCATCCCAGTTTTGGAATACAGTGGTACCTTGGGTTACAAACGCTTCAGGTTACAGACTCCGCTAACCCAGAAATAGTACCTCGGGTTAAGAAATTTGCTTCAGGATGAGAACAGAAATCGTGTGGTGGTGGCACAGCGGCAGCAGGAGGCCCCATTAGCTAAAGTG
This sequence comes from Podarcis pityusensis, assembly GCF_964106645.2. Classification (NCBI taxonomy): domain Eukaryota; kingdom Metazoa; phylum Chordata; class Lepidosauria; order Squamata; family Lacertidae; genus Podarcis; species Podarcis pityusensis. Next base: position 39,817,789 of record NC_138029.1, on the reverse strand, counting down.
GTACTTTAGGTTAAGAACAGTTTCAGGTTAAGAACGGACCTCTGGAACTAATTAAGTTCTTAACCCAAGGTACCACTGTAGTCCTACCCATTTAATGTTGTGTTGTAACTTTTTATACTTTGTATTTTTCCTTTTCATTGTTAATTTTTTTTACTAACGTGATTTTTTTTTCCTTTTGAAACTTTAATAAATATTATTAAAAAAAAAAATGTTGTGTTGTAACATTGTGTTAACCTACCCTCGAACCTTAGGGTTAAGAGTGGGTAATTAAATAAGAACAAGAATGAAAAACCGAATTCATATTCTGATGCTGCCTTTTAAAGAAAAGACTGGCACTGGGGTTCCTTGTGTGTGTTTTGAAGAGTTTTAAAGTAGAATCATAGAATCATAGAGTTGGAAGAGACCACAAGGGCCATCGAGTCCAACCCCCTGCCAAGCAGGAAACACCATCAGAGCACTCCTGACATATGGTTGTCAAGCCTCTGCTTAAAGACCTCCAAAGAAGGAGACTCCACCACACTCCTTGGCAGCAAATTCCACTGTCGAACAGCTCTTACTGTCAGGAAGTTCTTCCTAATGTTTAGGTGGAATCTTCTTTCTTGTAGTTTGGATCCATTGCTCCGTGTCCGCTTCTCTGGAGCAGCAGAAAACAACCTTTCTCCCTCCTCTATGTGACATCCTTTTATATATTTGAACATGGCTATCATATCACCCCTTAACCTCCTCTTCTCCAGGCTAAACATGCCCAGCTCCCTTAGCCGTTCCTCATAAGGCATCATTTCCAGGCCTTTGACCATTTTGGTTGCCCTCCTCTGGACACGTTCCGGTTTGTCAGTGTCCTTCTTGAACTGTGGTGCCCAGAACTGGACACAGTACTCCAGGTGAGGTCTGACCAGAGCAGAATACAGTGGCACTATTACTTCCCTTGATCTAGATGCTATACTCCTATTGATGAGGCCCAGAATTGCATTGGCTTTTTTAGCTGCCGCGTCACACTGGCTGGCTCATGTCAAGTTTGTGGTCAACCAAGACTCCTAGATCCTTTTCACATGTACTGCTCTCAAGCCAGGTGTCACCCATCTTGTATTTGTGCCTCTCATTTTTTTGCCCAAGTGCAATACTTTACATTTCTCCCTGTTAAAATTCATCTTGTTTGTTTTGGCCCAGTTCTCTAATCTGTCAAGGTCGTTTTGAAGTGTGATCCTGTCCTCTGGGGTGTTAGCCACCCCTCCCAGTTTGGTGTCATCTGCAAATTTGATCAGGATGCCCTTGAGTCCATCATCCAAGTCGTTGATAAAGATGTTAAATAAGACTGGGCCCAAGACAGAACCCTGTGGCACCCCACTAGTCACTCTTCTCCAGGATGAAGAGGAACCATTGATGAGCACCCTTTGGGTTCGGTCAGTCAGCCAGTTACAAATCCACTGAGTGGTAGCATAGTCAAGACCGCATTTTACCAGCTTCTTTACAAGAATATCATGGGGCACCTTGTCAAATGCCTTGCTGAAATCAAGGTAGGCTACATCCACTGCGTTACCTTCATCTACCAGGCTTGTAATTCTGTCAAAAAACGAGATCAGGTTAGTCTGACATGACTTATTTTTCAGAAATCCATGCTGACTATTGGTGATCACAGCATTCCTTTCTAGGTGCTCACAGACTGTTTGCTTAATGATCTGCTCCAGAATCTTCCCTGGTATTGAAGTCAGACTGACTGGGCGGTAATTATTTGGGTCCTCTCTTTTCCCCTTTTTGAAAATAGGGACAACATTTGCCCTCCTCCAGTCTGCCGGGACTTCGCCTGTTCTCCAGGAATTCTCAAAGATGACTGCCAGTGGTTCTGAGATCACATCTGCCAGTTCTTTTAATACTCTTGGATGCAGTTCATCTGGCCCTGGAGACTTGAATACATCTAAACTAGCCAAGTATTCTTGTACTATCTCCTTAGTTATTCTGGGCTGTGTTTCCTCTGCTGAATCATTTGCTCCAAATTCTTCAGGTCGGGCATTGTTTTCTTTATCGGAGAAGACTGAGGCAAAGAAGGCATTGAGGAGTTCAGCCCTTTCTGTGTCCCCTGTTTGCATTTCACCATCTTCTCCTCTGAGTGACCCCACTGTTTCTTTGTTCTTCCTTTTGCTATGAACATACCCATAAAAGCCTTTTTTGTTGCTTTTAACCTCTCTAGCAAGCCTGAGTTCATTCTGTGCTTTAGCTTTTCTGACTTTGTGTCTACACGTGCTGGCTATTTGTTTGAATTCCTCTTTGGTGGTTTCCCCCCTTTTCCATTTTTTGGTACACATCCTTTTTAAATCTTAACTCAGTTAAAAGTTCTTTAGATAGCCACCCTGGCTTCTTTAGGCACCTTCCATGTTTCTGTCTCATTGGTATTGCCTGAAGTTGTGCTTTTACTATCTCCCTCTTAACAAACTCCCAGCCATCATGAACTCCCTTTCCTTTTAGTATTACTGTCCATGGGATCTCACCCAGCACTTCCCTAAGTTTTATGAAGTAGTGTGGCACATCACATAAACAGAGCACCAAAAAGCTTTCAGGACCATCCCCTAAATTCAGAGGCCCTCCAGATGTTCTTGAGCTACAACTCCCAGCATCTCTGACCATTGGCCATGCTGGCTGGCATCCAAAAACATCTGGAGGGCCATAGGTTCTCCATCCCTGCCCAACACCATTGCTTGTCAAACCATATAATAAAGAGGTTAGTGTACTGGAATGAGAATATATGAAGGCACTCCTCTTTTCTAACCCTGCTACCTGAAAAACTTTTAACTAGGATCTTTTCTTACAAGCCACATGCTCTGTTCCTGACTTGTGACCCTTCCCTCAAGTGGTTCAGCAAATGAGCTGTGAATTGGGTTTCATTTTTTTCAGCCTTCACTCACCTCCTACAATACTGTAGTCGGAGGCAGCTTGTTGGGTTGTGTGGAGCTGCTATGCTAGCTTGCCAGTGCATGGGTTGGTGTTGCTTACTAGGAGGGAGAAGGGAAAGGGGTGTGGTGGCAGGAAGGTTGGTGTGGTGCAAATGCACTAGCAGGAGTACTAGATTGGCTCTGCCAGTGTGTTTGCACCACACCAACCTCCTTGCCACCTAACCCTTTCCCCTCTCCCTCCAAGTAAGCAACAGTAACCTATCTGCCAAGAAGCTAGTGTAGAGACTTTGTCCCATATGGCCATCTGCTTCTGGTGGTAGAGATTTCTGAGACTGGTCCCCAACATTTGCTATATGGCATTTGTAAATTTATGACCCATTCATTATTTTTTTATGAAGATCCATCTAAGGATTACTTTACTGTTTCCTTCATCTTTTGAGAAACCTGCCTCCCACTTTTGGGAAGGCAAAACTAGGTGCCAGATTCAACTAATCCAGTACACTAGTCGAAGCCAGTGCAAAGATGCCTATTTGCTCCTGAACAGATCCAGGAGCAAAAAAATATGCTCATTCACATCTGCATTTTTTTTTTCAATTTGCTTTTAGAAAAAAAGCCTATGAGGGAGAATTGTGTGCTAAACTTGTCATCCAAATTCAGGTTCAGGCGCTTACAGTGCAAGGTTGTATCAGACCCCACACCATTCCTAAGACAATATATATGATGGCCCTATGCTAGATATCATCAGGCAGGTTGCCATCTTATCTCAGCTTGACCAGCAGCGACAGGGTCAGATTGTGCACAGCCCAAGGTCAGCCAGGTGCTCCTGTCACGGCTGAGGAAGAGATCTCCACACAGAAATAGCAGCTTGTACCCAGAGAAGCTGCGGCTCTGCAAACTGCAGTTTTAATGTCCTGACTCTTGTAAATGAGGCCAGGAAAGCTGCAAACAAGACAGTTTCAAGAGGTGCTCTTGCACAATTATGCTTGCAATCTGGAATCACTGCAGTGTGGTTAGTTATCCTGGATCCAGTAATCATCTGGCAAAGGGACATTAAACACATTTAATATTGACTCTTCAGGCAGCTTCCATTTATGTTGCAAATTACTTCTGTCAGACTTGAGGCATCAAGTTTTCAGCTTTTGGGGGCAATAGGATCCAGTGGGCTTTGCAATTTAATTGTCTACAGCATAAAAACCCACCGTGCATTCTCTTTAAGGTTTCTTTTAGGCATATATATCCACAGGCACTGGGGGAGAAAGAATCTGCTGCTACTGCAGGATTGCCAAGAGTGCTACTATTTGATTTAAAAGTTGAAATTCTTTGTGATAGAGCAAATCTAAAGTTTTCCCACTTCCATCCCACAGCATGCACTTTCATCCCAACAAGGCTAAATATTTTCAGGACTTTTGATTGTTGTCTAAGAAGGTTGCAGGGCAAGAACTCACATTTAGACTGGGATGAGTCAAAGTTGCTCTGAAAAGAAATGCAACAATGACATAAGAACACTGTATGTTGGATCAGAGCAAAGATCTATCCAGACCAGCATTCTCTTGTCAGCAATGCTTAGCTAAATACTTCTGGAAAACTCCCAAGCTGGGCAAGACAACTCCACCCCGCTTTTTGTCCCTCACTTATTTTGTTCCAAAGTAGGAGAAGCCAACATGGTGCCCTCCAGCTGTTCCCAGAGCCTTTTAAAAGGTGGGCTCCCTAGTTGGGACTATCACTCCCTTCAGCCCCAGCTAGCATGGCCAATGATCAGGGATGTTGAGAGTTGCAGTCCAACTGCATCTGGAGGACCATAGATTCGCAACTTCTCTTCTAAGGAGACAGTCCTAAAGGCTTTTATGTATGCATTGAGATGCATGAAGTGTTATCCTGAGTTATATATTTGCCATATGTTAATGGGAGTTCCATTTAGCTATCAGCTGTTAAGAGTCCTGTTCTCTTTGCCTTTGTCCAATTCCTTTTAAAAGCAGCTTATAGTGGTACCTCGGGTTACATATGCTTCAGGTTACAGACTCCGCTAACCCAGAAATAGTGCTTCAAGTTAAGAACTTTGCTTCAGGATGAGAACAGAAATCGTGCTCTGGCGGCGCGGTGGCAGCGGGAGGCCCCATTAGCTAAAGTGGTGCTTCAGGTTAAGAACAGTTTCAGGTTAAGAACGGACCTCCAGAACAAATTAAGTACTTAACCCGAGGTACCACTGTAGAACCAATCTAGCACAATTTCATAAGTCAAATGTGCACTATATCAGGGATGGTGAACCTGTGGCTCTTCAGAAGTTCCCATCATCCCTGACCACTGGCCACGCTGGATGGGGCTGATGAGAATTGGAGTGCAATAACTGTAGGGCCACAGGCCCATCTTCCCTGCTTTAAGTTTGATGCAACTACAGGGGCAGAGCCTCCAACCACCCCCGTATTATAGGAATAAGTACTTTCTTTCATTGCCCAGATTTGTTACTGAACCCTAAAATGTAGCAAAGAAATACAATTCCAAATGAACTTTCCACATCCCTACCATCCGTTTCTAGCTTCAGGCATAGCCACTTGTTACATCATAAGAGAACAGTTGTTAAGCAGCAGAGGTTGTGAACAGTGAAGGAAATCGCCATCAAAACCAGTCTGGAAATGCTTGAAAATGAACTGTAACTATGAAGAAGCCACCAAGGCATTTTGCAATGTTGAAGGAGCTTAAAATATATAAACCACAACAGCAGTAAACCTTCTAACAATTGCTTGGATTTGTTTGATTTCTTCATTGTGTGCATGTGAAATGAATGTGCTTATAGGGGAGGGGAGGAAGCCACCCGCTATATCAAGGCAGGGTCATTCAAATTTGTGTGCCTTCCCCAGTGTCAACGGCAATTTTCATTTTCATTTTACAGTCAATTAGAATTTGGGCCTCTGACCCACCCACCCGCTTCCCCTCTTCCAAAGTCCTCCTGCTGAGATGCTGATGAGATCGCTCGACCACCTGGAGACATGTGGATTCATCATTACAGAGAGGAACTAAGGACCACCACATCTGGTTGGTTTGAATTTGCCAAACCAAAATGGGATGTGTGTGTGTGTGCCATTCATTAAAATAAAATTAGCTCTTAATTCTTTCCTCTTGTCGCTGCATTTTGTTCCACCTGGTAGAGCAGGAGAGAACAACTTTGTCCCTTAAACTATTATTGTGCCTTTTTGAAACCTGGTTCTACAGCACAGATTAAGACTTAATCCCAGGCACTTTCGAGTAACAGAGGGGGAAGCCCTGAATCTCCGGTGAGTACTATGGAAGCTCAGTATGCTTTGGCTCTCTTCCAGAAATAGCAAACAGAGAGAACTGGCTCTGCCACCTGGTGAGCCCAAGCCCTGTGCTGGTCTGTGGCTTCAGCAGCAGCACTCACTGAATTGAGTTCTATCCCACTCAGAGCTGGCCCAAGACAATTTGGCACCTGAGGTAAACCACAAAATGGTGCACATGCACACACACAGCCAGGAAAGAAGGGGTGAGTGAAGATCTACACTAGAAACAAATGGGGAATAAAGAACTACATCAAGAACAAGTGGGGAGAAGACCAGCAGCGCCTCCTATTTGCCAAGATGACGCTATAGAGGTGGCATTGGGTGAGGCTGCAGAGAATGCAGGAGATCCAGCCTCCAATAAGTGTACCACAATTGTCATTGCTACCATGGCACCAGCAGGCAGTGAATTCCTTGGACACCAGATTTGCTGCCCCTGTGGATCTGACAAAGGGGGGTAGGAATAAAACTTCAACAATTGTTTTCCCACCACCATTTGCAGTCCATTCTTGCCACACTCAAGGGACAGGGTGGCATTATTGTCTGATGCTGGACCCCACAAAGGAAGCAGCAAGGCAGGTTAGGAGTTGTAGGACCGCAGAGAGCTTCAAGAGAGCAACTGTTCCATTGAAAGTTGTGAGTGGACTGAGCCTTTTTAAGCACCTGCCTCCAGCCCACCTCTCTCAGGCTCTGCCCTCTTGTGGCTAATTCTCTAAGGACCAATCCTCTGGCCTGAAGACAGGTATCCCTCCTCCATTCCATAGCCTCTTGTCTGGTGTGTTTCCTGTGCTGGTGAGATCCGGTGGAAGGGAATTTGGCTCCTCAGGGAACAGTGCCTGTGATGGTCCAGGCTTCTTAAAGTTATACAGTGGTACCTCTAGTTATGAACTTAATTGGTTCCAGAGGTCCGTTCTTAACCTGAAACTGTTCTTAACTAGAGGCGTGCTTTCGCTAATGGGACCTCTTGCTGCCGCTATGCTGCCGGCACACTATTTCCGTTCTCATCCTGAGGCAAAGTTCTCAACTCAAGGTAACCCTTCCAGGTTAGCAGAGTTTGTAACCTGAAGCGTTTGTAACCTGAGGCATTTGTAACTCAAGCTACCACTGTACATTCAATGTATATAAAATGCTGCATTTGAATGCAGTGCATTTCATTTTTTATTTTTTAAAAAAAATATTTATTGGAGTTTACAATAAGAATAAATGTAACAGGCAGTATAACAAATATCTTAACATACTTTCACATTTTTTTTGGACTTCCTCACATCTCCCGCTCCCACTTTCATCGTTATAACTTTTTACCAGCAATTTATTATCTTATTTACATTCTTGTATCCCATCTATATATTTATAATCTTATAATTCTCAGAAAGAGTTATATTTTCTCAATCTCACTTATTATCTTAAGTCATCTAAGTTAGTGGTGCTCAATTATTTATGATCTAGCATCCTGCTTAGCATTCACTCAAATTGCAATATTTTTGTAAATAATTCTTAAATTTCTTCCAATCCTCCTCCATCTTCTCTTCTCCCAGGTCACGAATTCTGCCGGTCATCTCAGCCAGTTCCATGTAGTCTATCAGTTGCATCTGCCATTCTTCCAGTGTGGGTAGATCTTGAGCTTTCCAGTGCTTTGCAAGTAGTATCCTTGCTGCTGTTGTTGCATACATAAAAAATGTTCGGTCCTTCTTTACCACCCCTTGGCCGATGAATGCAGTGCATTTCAAATGCTGTAAAGTGATGTTTACCTTAGGCAAGATGTTCCACTTTGGCAAAAGTGTCAGAGAAGGATAGTATTTTTCTGTTTCAATGAGCTAAACTACCTGATGATGAGCTGAAAGTTGGGAAGCCAGTGTATGTTTGTTGGAGATGGCTAATGGTAGCAGCAGTTTTGCATAGAAGCTCTGCAATGATGCACAAACTTAGGGACCAGAAAGAGGAAGGTTAATGTACTGCATAAATGACTGAACCACACTGCTTGTTGGCAATGTGTTACTTTGTTGTTCTGTAAAGTTTATTTTGTTGTAACTAGCATTTAAGACTGTTCTTCAGCAAAGATTTGAAACGCATTCATGTGGTGGAGAGAATTTGTTTCTACACAAGGTCCATATCAGGGATTCTGCTGAACAGCTCAAACAAGACTCTGCCCCTACAGGTACAAGGGTTCTTCTGGAGCACTGGGTTGTCTCCTCATCTCCAGCAGCAGGCTCAGCATCCTGGTCTAGCTCCTTAAAACTAGAGATTCTGCAGCTTCTGACTCCAAGCCTTGACTGCAGCTGGACTCTGTGAAGTCATGACAAGATGGGGAATCATAGAATCATAGAACTGTAGAGTTGGAAGGGACCCTGAGGAAACTCTAGTCCAACTTCCTGAAATGCAGGAAGAATATGCAGCTGTCCCATATTGGGATCAAACCTGTGACTTTGTTGTTATCAGCACCATGCTCTACCCAACTGAGCTCTCAACTCCAAGATTCTTAAAAGTGAGGAAATGATATTGCAGAAAGAGAGTCTGCTGTCCTGCAAACCCTTGGCTCAACCTCCTTGTCCCCATGCCCCACTGCAACTGACCCTGTAGCCAAGCCTATACATGTGTAAATGAACCGATCACACAATCTTTCCCTGCTTACCCCTCTCATTGCATCCCTTCCCCTTGTTATTTCTGCTGCATGAACTTTTAGACTGCAATCTAATTGGGGCAGGGAGCTGTCTTCTTCGACTATGCAAAGTTTCATTGCAATAACTGCCCAAGGTTACTTTCTTCATTCCCTCCTTTGCAATAGCTACCATAATCTTCTTAAGGGGCTCAGCCTCATCTTCCCTTCCTAGTAAAATTAAGAATAAGAAGTATCTTCCATTTCTCTTCTATCAACTGATGTCCTGCCCCAATATCTTCCTTTTGGGAAGATTAACAGAGTGCGGAGGTAGACAAAGCCAATCCTGTTAGGCTTGAATTTTTGAATTTGTAAGCACTGACAACAAGCCCAACATTGTTACATAATTGTGTTATGGTGCACTTTACAAAGGCCAGGTCTCTGCCCCAATGCAGTCTAACATTTGACACAAGGAAAACTTATATAACAATAATGATATAAACAGTGAGGGGAGCCCATTTGCCCAGTGAAAGGGGCTGTTTTGAATTCCTGGGGCAAGCAAGCAAGCAAGCAAGATTCCCTGTCTTGATACCCAAAAACCCCAACTGGAAGGAGGGGGGGAAGACAACTGCAGTAACTTCTGGAGACAAACTACAGAAGGCAATTGTTGGCAACAGCATGATATCACTCCTTCCGCCATGGCTAGCAGCAAAGCCACATAACAAGCATCTGCACTGAACTGCTGTATTCGTATGGCATATTTTCAGCATGGAATTCTATCTCACCATTTACTGAAATCACCGCTGGGTAGACTGTGGATGTAATGGGATTTCCTTTAGTCTCAGTAAGATTGGCTGTTTGGGACCATAATGAAAACAGTAACAGATGCTGCATCCAAGATGAGCTTCCTTTGGGGTCCTAGGAGGCGTTTTGGAATGGTTCTGTTAAAGATGCCACCATTTAAAAGAGGGGGAGGTAGACAAAGCCAATTCTGTTAGGCTTGATATTACTCCCTCTTGGAATTTGTATGCACTGAAATGGAGCCCAGATACATTTGCTAAACGGATGAGTTAAACTGCTCTTAAACGGGCAAATAACTCACATGGTGGGAAGCTGAGAAAACATTATGTAGAGCAGGAAGTGAGCAGGTAGGCAGGACTAAGAGTTTGGGTTTTTAACAAGAGGAAAAGTGGGGGCGGGAGAATAAGGAGCACATGGAAACTTTTTAAAAAAAAAAAAAAAGAGTTAAACTGTTCCATAGCAAACTCTTAATAGTATGGCCTCAGAGGAGGGACACTGACGATAGAAGTTGAAGATATTTCTGACTCTTAATTTTACCAGGAAGGGAATACGAGACTGAGTCTTGTAAGCAGTTTATGGTAGCAGTTGCGAAGGGGGGAATGGAAAGGAAGGAAGGCCAACAATTGACTTTGCTCAATTCCTGCAACAAAACTACCATTTCCATCATGCCCAGTCACTATTTTGATCATGTTCTGGTATTTTGCTTTGTTTTAAAATGTTTTACATTTTCACAAGTTGCAAACTACACATTACGGTCTGCTTTTCAACAACAGCAGGTTGGTTATACAGTGGTATCTCAGGTTACAGATGCTTCAGGTTACAGGCTCTGCTAACCCAGAAATAGTACCTCAGGTTAAGAACTTTGCTTCTGGATGAGAACAGAAATCGTGCTCCGGTGGCGGCACATCAACGGGAGGCCCCATTAGCTAGAGTAGTGCTTCAGGTTAAGAACGGACCTCCGGAACGAATTAAGTTCTTAACCAGAGGTGCCACTGTATAGGCAGGGGGAAGGGAGAGGTACAGTAAGAGGGGAAAGTAATGATCTTCCTTCCTTCCATTTGTTGCCAGAGAAGACTGAGGTTATCTTTGGTGCACAGTCAAGGCGTTCAGTCTGAATAAAGCTCCACCTGCCTTGAATTTCACCATTGCTCACTGGCTCTTTCTTTTTGCTGCTGCTGTTCTTGACAAGGAAGTTCTCAGCTAGAGAGTGCTGCAGAACATGCCCACAGGGCTAGGTGCTTACTTTGGATGCAGTGCCATCCCACAAGGAAGGTTTAGTACTTGCCTTTTTCAGGGCATTTTTAAGAAGGAATATTACTAGATCTGACCTAGTTTTCCACAGATATAAGAGAATGTTACTGAGATGACAACAGCAAGGTTTTTGACCCGTCTCTTCATGATAACATCTAATGCAGAGCTGGGGAACTTGAAGCCCTCCAGATGTTGTTTTACTGCATCTTCCATCAGCCCCAGCCAGCATGGACTATAGTCAGTGATTACAGGAGTTGTGGTCCAACAGTATCTGGACCACCACAGTTTACCCACCCCTGCTTGATTATCAGGCATAGAAGGACAACCAAAGGCTACTATCCAGCACATTGTTAGGTACACTAAACTTAATTGAAATCACTGTTGCTGCATTCACCTGGCACTTTTATGGAGAAGGTAACAAACAAACAAATCCACTTCTGGTTGTGTTTAAAGGGTGACAATTAACACTAGGTTCTATGTGATATTTAAAAGTGTGGATTTTTGTCTCTGTGTCCCCTGCCCCCCACCAGCTTTCAAAATAACAGCACAAGGAAGAAGCAACCAGGATTTGAATTATAGTGAGGAAAGATTTAACCCTTTTCCCTATGAATTTATCCCAGTGAAAAATCTCTCTTGCTTTTTATCTGAGAAGGGGAAATGCCATTGTAACAAATTTTGCATCCCACCCTGTGAATCAGTAATCATGCACTGAGCACTTTCACCTCCTCTTGAGAAGCTCATTGGCATAAAAACATATTGTGTGTCTTGATAAGGATGTACAAGAAAGTCTAACAAAGAGCATCTTCTTATGAAGTAGATTCTGGATTAAATCAATACAGCAGAAACAAGAGGGTGAAGGTGCATTTTGTTGCATCATGCACTCTGTCAATGTTATGCCCAATTTCTAGTGCACGGTTTTCTTTTCTTACCATAATTTCATCACCTTCAGGACCAAACCACACTTCAGAGCATTTAAGCAGAGTCATAGAGAGAGGATCAAAGTTCTCAAAGCAAGGCAAGTGTCAATTCCTTTGCACGTCCCCACAGTGTTTTCTTTTTCCTCGCCTCTCTGAATAAAGCCAGTGGGAAGATATCAGGGGTAACACACACCAATCCCAGTGCCATATCAGCACATTAACACAGGTGCCTTTCCCTTTATTTGTGAAAGATAGGATCATATGGAGCCCGGGAGATGAGTTCAGGGCTACCCTTATCGCATTTAATCAGCATGAATTCCGCATGGCCTTTAGGAATTTGAGATTTGTAAGCTTTTCTTGTATCAAATTTCCTACTGGAAATCCCTCCAGCTGGCTAGATGCAGTAATAGGTACCATTTAACCAGCTAATGAAATTCACATGTAACTGTTGGGGAGATAATTGACACGTTTTAGATTTTGTGATATGTACTAAGCCTTTTGCAGCTGGATGTATATAAACTGCAGCGGCTGCTGTATTTTTAAGGCATGCTTTTAGATAGTTTTTAACCATTGTGTGTGCTAAACAAACAAATTGCCCTATTTTCCCCTCAGACGAAGAGCTCATTTTCCACCTGGTTGATGCGGGAAAGGGTTGTTTTGACTGTAATTAAAGTGAAGGATGAGAGTCTCTTTGTTTCGCAGCAAAACACTCTTGCTGGCTTTGTACCGTCACAAGGGACAGAAGTGAAGGCAACAGGTGCAACGAAAACACATAACTGCCGTATTTGGTTAAAACAAACCAAAGAACTGAGATGAAGGGAGAAAGGGTGGAAAGTTTTGTAATACAGGCCAGGTGCCCACTAGCCTCAAATAACTAGTTTCTCTTCTCCATCATATTGAGGGATGAGAGAGAAATTTGATTCAGTTTGCATTGTAATGTGAACCTACATCATTCGCAGTTCCCAAAATAAAACATAGGCACCCTTCAAAATTTGCGCTTCTCCAAATTTTGAAAGGCAACTTTCAACTAAAAAGTATGTGGAAGAAAGTTTATATTAGTAGAAAGTGTGCATGGACATGCATGTGCTAGTTAAGATAACATGGGGAAATGCACTATACTGTATTAAGGAAAGTCACTTGCAAAGATGTTGGTATTAGCAGAAAAGTGCACTAAAACAATGATAAGTTTCCATGAGGAACTTTTTACAAATATAAACTGATGTGGAAATACTGTGATCTGAACTTTGATTTGTATAATGAGAAATGCAGCGAAACTGAAATGGACAGATCCAGCCATCCCTAATTATACATGAGAGCACGATCTCTTGCAGTTCTTGGAACAAAATTCTTGGAACAAAACCAACCCATTTTTTAATTATTATCTTGTCCTATCCAACAGAAATATCTCTATTTCTAAGGGTGGGTGTGGCATTGCCCAAAATTCTGCTCTGAGATGTCTTAGGTTGCATTGATCGTTTTTCTAATGCTATGAATTCTGTGAGTTTCCCATACATTCTGAATGTGTAAGTTTGACCACTGTCATCATATACTAAACATAACACAAGAATTTAAGTGTTGTTGTTAGAATGCTATCAAGGGCCAAGCTAATTTACAAGAAAGGTAAAGCAGAGCTGCCATTTCTTGGCCTGGAAATTGTGCCCATTTCTTTATCCCCAAAGGAAAATTTGACATTAGCCAAGAACTGTCTCTCCCCTCTGGTCTCTATGCTGCATCACTCACTTTATTGGGTATAGCAAGGATGGGACAGGAAAGTTGTAGAGAAGCAGCACTCTACTGGTGATGCAAGCTTGGGCAAGGACCATAGCTCAGTGGCAGAGCATTAGTCTTTCATGCAGAAGGTCAACAGCATCTCAAGGTAGGGCTGGGAGAGTCCTCTACCTGAAACCGAGGATAACCAGTGCCAGTCCATGTAGAGAGAGCCCAATAGCCTGGCTCAGTATAAGGCTGCTTCTTATGTTCGCTGACAGGAGGAAATGTATTCCTACACTGCAGGTATTCTTTTGTGAGCGAAAAAAACACAATAGTTGGATCCAGAGACCCTGTGACTGAAATTCCATACATAGAACCTTCCACTCATGGGAGGGAAGGTTCCATGCACAAAATCTCTGGATCCAACCCATCACATTTTTCTTGCAAAAAAATGAATATTTGTATTCCCCTTTCCCTCTGCAGGCCCTACTGTCCCCCTGAAAATTTGCTCCAGGTGGTTGGAAGACTATCCAGAACATGGGAGATGGTACAGGAAGCTATAGGGAGAAGTGGAAAATGGAAACAACAACAAAATTCCAGACTCCCCACTCCCTTCTGTGACCTGGGAGCTTCCACTCAGGTGCCAGACTCTCAGTGAACGGAGAAATCCTTGTGCTTGCAGAAGAGCTCCTCTGAATTCAAACCAGAGTCTTAATCAGCCCAGTGTCTGAGTTGCCCAGGACATTCTCTCACACACTAACCTCTTCTTTACCTTCTGCATGGGGCATGCATGCAGGCTGACAGGCCCGTTGTGGATTGGAAAGCTCTGGGCTGCAGGTTTATTTAAGCAGGGTTGAGTGGTTTTTGCTTTTTGTTTTGTTTTGCTTTGGAATGGGATTTCGTTAATAGCAGGATATTGGGGCGGGGGAGAGATCAGGATGAAAATGTGTTTCCTTTTGCAATTTGGTCCACAAACCGAACAGGATTCATGGCCTGAATTTATTACCTGAGGGGTGCTCTTGAAATTAGTCAAGTATTCACATTTCAGCTTCTTCTCATCTGCATTTTATGCATTCTTCCTCCCGAAGACATGGAGTTTAACTTAACCTTCTCCCATTTTTTTAACAGACCAAACGAAAGGAGAACAAACACCAAAGGACTGTTTCTGCATTGTTCTTTTGTTTGCTTAATACAGGAGTTATCAAGCAGGAGTCCAGAGCACACTTTCAGATGGTGTTTGAGACTACAACAAAAATAACGGGAAACATTGAAGGTAAGAGAATGGAGTTAAACATTGTGTGTGTGTGTGTGTGTGTGTGTGTGTGTGTGTGTATTTGTGACACTTATTAGAGGTTGCACCAGTCTCAAGATTTGTTTCAGACTGTGATTTAGCACTTCTGAAAAGAGCATCATTCAGATGTCCAATTCAGCTCAGGGTCCAAACTCAAATTCTGATTTGAAGAGCAAAGTTTAAAGTCTTCCCATTCACTCTTAGGAGGAAATTGTGAAGCTGAATTCAGGACAGATAAAATGAAATACTTTTTGTGCAGCGCATAGTTAAACTATGGAATTCAGTCCCACAGGAAATTGGATAGCTTAATATGGGGATTAAACAAATTTGTAGCAGCTATCAATGGATACTAACCATTATGGCTTCCATTGTCAGAAGCATTATACCTCTGAATACCAACTGCTGGGAATCACAGGTGAGCAGAGTGCTACTGAGCTTATGTCCAGCTTGCAGGCTTCCCACAGGCATCTGGTTGGCCACTGTGTTGGCATTGACTTTATCATGGAAATGGCATACATCATAGTGATGCCCCTAGAAAAGTAACCTGCAAGCGTTCAGAAGGATGGGCACAGGGGTAAAGTAGTTATGATGAATGGGGAATACCAGCTTCAGGCTTCTGTCCCTCTCCATTGGCCGAAAATATTACAGAAGCCAAGCACAATGCTAATTCAAGAGGGTGGGTGGGCCTGTGACACAGAAGGGAAAGGACTTGGATGGCCAGCATTTCCCAAGCAACCACCATGAGCAGAAATAGCAAAGAGCACCGGACAGGCAATAATGGTGAGATAACATCAACATCTCTCAAAGCACTGTGATTGGAGAGCCCTGGCAAAACCTTCCCCTCTTATTCGAAGCCAGACCAGCCAGACCCCAAAAAATTATTCCTCCCCAGCTTCCCTGGCACCTTTCAGGTAACCTGGTCTCAAGCCATTTAGGGCTTTATAGGTCACAACAAACACAAAAGTTTCCAAATTAAAATTCAGTTCTTTCTTCATTTCAGTGACACTGCGCTAAAAATACAGGACAAAAGGAAGTGGGAAAGGTTTGCACATGCTCTGTGTTGTATCAGCCCTGAAAGCAGGTGTCTTCTCTGACAAATGTCTCCATGACTGTGCAGCAGGTGCAAATGTAGGCTTAGCAACCCTCCCTCCTGCTTCTGCATTCAGTACAGTTGCAGTGGGATAAAGAAAGAATAGGAGTTTAAATTCAGGAGCTTTTCAAAGCGCTTTCCACAGATATGTAGGAGTCTGCAAAGAAAAACAATCTTTGCGAGCTGCAATACCACAAAGATTAAGACTCACTAATATAATACAAAGCAGATCCCAAGCAAGTATTTCCTGTGATGTAAACGTATATATATCAAATACAGCCAGTTCCAGAGATCTAAATCCATATGCAAAGAGCCAAAGCAAATGTGATGCTTATTCACCCAATTAGAAAGTGCACTTAAAAAAGACAATAGCAGCTGCAGGGCCTTCCCAGTCCATTGGAGAATCTGTTATTTGCATCAGGATGGAAACTTCCATTAGTGATGAGAGCTTCTCCTTCAGTGAAAATTGTAGCAATCCTGACCAGGACCATGGTGGGAGCAAAGGGTTAAAGTTATCTTTCCCCCTGCACTGCAGCATCACAGGGGCATTTATGAAAAGGACAGGTTTCTTTCTTTCTTTCTTTCTTTCTTTCTTTCTTCCTTCCTTCCTTCCTTCCTTCCTTCCTTCCTTCCTTCCTTTCTTCCTCTCTTCCTTCCTTTCCTCCTTCGAAGCAGAACTGAACAAAGCTACACATACACAACCACAACTATAAATACAACATTTCCTGACCCGACTCTCCAGAAAAGCAGAAAACCCAAGAATGTGGGAAATCCCATGTCCTCCCTAAATGCCATGGACGTATTACAGATTAGATGGCATTGGTATTCTATGGCCTTATCCATTGTTGGTGCACCTCACTTAAACTCCTGGTGTCAAGATGCGGCATTGCACACTGTTCGGTCTTCTGCTAATGATCACCTTTGCACTTTCAGAAGAGAGATTAAGGACCAGATGCAAATGCAACAACCACATGGGCACCTCTTAGATTGTTCCACGCGACCACTGCCACTCTCTGCTGCACTTCATTTGGCACCCCCATAGTGTGCTCCTCTATCACAGCTAGGCTTGGTGTAAAATGTCTTTATTTAGTTCTCTTCAAGGACAATCCAAACTTGCCAAATGAGAGAGAATTCTAAATTTTGTACTTGACGTCCAATTTGTTGCAGCGTAAGGGGGTGAAATTGCCTTATTATCGTCTTTTGAATGTCAGCTGGCATACTCTATTTGAGGATAATGTAGCCTAATTATATCACTAGCCTTCCAAACACATTCTCAAAGGCTGCTACATGTGGCATTTACAGTTGCCATAATAACACAACAGAGCACCAGGAAACACAGCATAAGCACACCTCTGACCAGCAAGTGACCCACCAATTAGTAGATGCGTGGGGTTAACCAAAGTAGCCCAGCGCTTCATGTGGGGAGGTGTTACCGCAAGGAACTCTGACCCTAGTAAACTGGGAAATCTATGCCAGGAAGTGCTTACACAATCATCTGCTGTGTTGGCTAAACAAAAATAGAACAGAAAATCCCTCTTTCTGCTAATATTATTCTGTGTGTGAAATGAGAAGACCCTCCGATTTCACACGCAGCAATTATTGAGGAGGCTGCATCGTAAGTACAGAATTAGGACCAGTCTTTGGAAACTGCACCAATTAGCTTCCGTTTGGAGTGGGATGTTATTGCAGGCTCTCTCTGCTGTTTATGACTGAGACAAATGTTTTCTTCTTCTTTTAAAAAGCAAAGCGCTATTGTTTAATGAAGGAGGGGGATGCAGGAGGGAAGAAATCTGGAAACTTCACATTTTAGAAGTGAATTGGCCCCAAGTTTATTTGGGCCTATTATTTGGCTTAGAGGATAATTAAGATTGTATCTTGCATTACATTTTTATCTCCTCCTTGGGACATCATAACTTCTTTATATGGGCAACCCAACAATCCATTTAGACCAGTGCTCTGGAAAAGCACCATATGCTGCAGAGGAGGTTATGAGCAGTAGGATCATTTAGGAGTGTGAGCTGTTCCACCAGTCATTTCCTGCCATTGGCTTGCAGAGGTTTTGAGACTTGGTGACAATGAAATCCCAACGCGTGACAGATTGTATTCAGTTGTTGCCGATTTGGCATGGCCTGTGAGCTTTCTGAGTCAAAAAGAAATTGGTCTGCATGGGATATGGATAAACATCTTGCATATATTTTGAGGGTGTCTTCCCACATTGTGATTTAAGGCACAAAGGTCTGGCCCCACAAAGTCTTGTCCTGGCAAGAATATCCATGTGCCTAACAACAAACAGAGCCCAAGGGCTCAGCTACATACAAAAACAGTGTTTTGAATGCGATGTAAACATGCAGCACCAGATGGTGCTGGAGAGCAAAAATAAATAAATTCTATGCGATTTTCCATAGCATTTTTTCCTTTTGTTAGAACTATTTAATTTCTGACTTATTTATAGTGTCCGTCCCCCCCGTGTGTAGATCCACCACAGGTTTTAAATGATGTGTTTTGGAAGCCCTGACAATTACCTGATTGCTAGCACTTGCAAAGTGTTGTTCGATATTAGGGGTAGGGCAGGCTACATGAGGCTTGGCTAAAATGACATTGCAGGCCCAAAGGGAGGAAAAATAATATTCATGTAAGCTGTGTCCTGAGCCACAAGTCACCTGAGGAAAAGTAAGGGCCTGTTTTCATGACGGTCAGTAAAAAAAATGTTTTAGCTATACTGCTAAGTACAAAGCAAGTTAGGCCAAGCAGGGTGGGGGGTGAGGAAGAAGGGGGCATTTGGCCTGGGCCTCAAGTTCAAAGGGGGCCTCGAATTTAGACACATTACTTTTTTTGGCATTTGAGAAGTTTCACAACTTGTTTTTGCATGCATTGGACCAAAAATGTGACACACTGTCTCAGCTCAGTGCTGCAAATTTAAGGGGAAAAAGAGATGTGGCTTGACAAAAAAAAATTAAAATTAAAAAAAAAAGTTAACTGAAAGAGTTTTTGTCAAGTTAAAGCACTTAAACTGTTCATATATAAAAACAAAAACATATTTGCTGTGACAGCAGAAGGTTAGACTGTGATGAACATGTCCTCTCAGATCAGGTGGTTATATGAACAAGTCGCTCACTCTTTTTGGGGTGCCTTGGTTTGCTTTTGTGTGTTGTTATTTTTATTATGATGGTGGTGATTATCATGGTGAAGGGGTTCAAAAGATGGAAGTTGTCTGGACTTCTCTGGACCCCTGAAAATCCACGAGTCCAAGCTTTGGTTTCCTGACTATCCTGGCCTCCACTTTCCTCCCTGCTGCCAAGGGAACACAATATAAAAAGGCTTTATTTCCCCTCCCCACCGCAGCATCAATGCATAAGGAACTGCCTTCCGGCTTACACGTGGCATCTTAACTGCTTTCTGCTATCCCACATTGTTAAGTTCTCCCTGCCATGAAGAAACTGCCAGTTCTGTGGTTGTGCCTGAAGTCTGCTGGGTGTTGCTAAAGAAAGTGACTAATGAGCCCTTGGTTAAATAATTAGTTTGGCATCAGTGGGGGTTGTTGGGCTGCGTATGCCCAGCCAATGTGGCCTGGAACTCAACCGGCAAAATTAGATCTGCCTTTAGATCTAATCTAGTAGCAAATCTGAAATTATTCAATGTGGGCTTCTTCAATTCAAGGGCACTCAAGGCACAGTGGTTTAGGGCTCCTGGGAAATAAGAAGCTTGGCTTTCTTACCTCCTCACATACTTCTTGCCTAGGGCTCCGTTGGCTATTTTATTCAATGGAATCTCTGCCGAGGAATTACTTTTCTGCAAAAGAAAAACCCTAGCCTAAAGAGCGTTATTTCCCACAAAAGCTTTCTCAGAAAGCTGAGCATACTCTTCATGTGCCAGGGAGGCCATTAAAGAGCCCAGGAGAATGAGCCTTTGAAATAGAAAGATACAACATGTGTCTCTAGTAATGTATTAGGAAATGGAGCCCATGTAACCAAGGGCCTGTGTGGTGTAATGGTTAAAATATCAGATTAAGAGGACCCAGGTTCAAATCTCCACTTAGCCACAAAGCTCCTGGGGGGAACATGGGCCAAGCACTCTCTCTCAGCCTAACCTACCTCAGAGGATTGCTATGAGGATAAAAGGGAGAGTAAAATCTTTGTATACTACTCTGAACTCCTGTCCCGGCTCCTATCCAAAACATCATGATAGAGGATCTTACCTGTGAGCAAGACAGGGCTTTTTATTCAGGCTAGTACAGCTTCAGCAGCATGCACGCAGTCCGTAAGACCAGGGCTTTTTTCAGCCATAACTTGCCAGAACTCAGTTCCAGCACCTCTCAGGTGGATGCCATTGCCATTATAAGAGAACAAGGGAGGCATGCATGGTGAATTCCGGCACCTGTTTTTCTTGAAAAATAGCACTGCATAAGACATAATTCCAAACTACATGAACAAGGCAAGATATCCATAGCTGAACGTAAGCAAGGAAGGTGTCTCAACAGTTGGCCCGCACCTCCTTCCCAGCTTTTAGAGATGAACTGTAACAAGTTTACTTGTGAGGCTCTCTTACTTCATGGAAATTCCACATGTGCAGATGTGCACTTCGGGCAGATGTGTCTGATCCCATCTATTTAGATAGTGCCAGCAGCAAGACTGCATCCTGTCCTTCTCACTCCAGCTCAGCTGCCTCTGGTTCTTACTCGGACACCCTCACCAACTAGTCACAGTTTTCCCTCCCTCCCCAATGAGGCTCTGTGCTCTGTGGGGCACCGGGGAGAGCCAGTGGATTGGCTTTCCCCTCGATAACATCCAGAGTCAAAAGGGGAGAGCTTCTGTCCTCCATCCCTGGGTACCAGTCTTCATCCTCTGCTTCACCTCCTTCATCCTCCTCATCTGTCTGAAACTGTGGAACTAAGCCAGATACCAGGCCTGAGTTGAAGGACCCATCACAGGAAGTTAAGAGCAAAAACAACAAAGCTCAGAATTTGATTCTCTCTTCCATAATAACACATTGTTTACTGAACAAGATGAAGTGCCACTAACGCAGTTCTACAACCCTAAGATTTATCTGCTCTTGCTATTCTACCAACATAGCTAACAAGCAGGCTTTTAGCATAATGTGCCTTTAAGTAGATGGGAAATGTAAGAAATCCTCCTCGTCAAGCAGCTTTGCAAGAGAAGTAGGCCAACAGCTTTTTCCATAGCTTAGGTGGATGAGCATGGGAAAAACATTCAGGGCTAGCTAGGATGAGTGTGTTATGACTGGCTTTCAGTCAACCTGATGAAGCCATTTCTGAGGTCCATGCCAAAATATATAATACACAAACACGACTGGTCAAAAAGTGCTGAACACGTAAAGGTAGTACAGCCAAAAATGAACAACATGGCACATGTTGAGGTACAACCCACATTCTTGCTGGCTTTTTAATGAAGGCCATGGTCAAAGAAAATTCAGAAGTACAGACATATCTAATCAATTTTGCTTACTGCTGTATATGCACAAATCAAACAGCAGATGGAAATGCTAAACACTGGCTAAAGAAAATTCCTTGTTGTTGTTGTTGTTTCGTCGTTTAGTCGTGTCCGACTCTTTGTGACCCCATGGACCAGAGCACGCCAGGCAGTCCTGTCTTCCACTGCCTCCCGCAGTTTGGTCAAACTCATGTTCGTAGCTTCGAGAACACTGTCCAACCCTCTTGTCCTCTGGCGTCCCCTTCTCCTTGTGCCCTTCTCCTTGTGCCGTAGAATATCAATCAGCCAAAGGCCTGGTTGAAGAGGAATGTTTTTGCCTGGCACCTAAGGATGTGTAATGAAGGCGTCCAACAAACCTCCCTAGGGAGAGCATTCCACAAACGGGAAGCCTCTGGCATCTCCTCTTTCCTTCTGCATCACTGCACCCTCTTGTAGGGCTTAGGCTGCTCCTCTCAACAGCTACTTTCTCCAAAAGCAGGAAAAAAATAAGAAATTGTTTTTTTGTTGTTTGTTTTTTGTCTGAGCAATGGGAGGATGTGGTAGGGGCAATGAGTAGGGCTGCTGCTTTAGGTAATCCTAGCAAAGGAAAAGAAGCTAAGTTGAAGAACAATGTTTGTTTAGATATCTCTTTGTTTAGATGTCTATGACCTGACTGCAAAGAAAGGATCCAATGCTGAGGTGGCAGGTTGAGGCAAAGGGGACTGTAGGTGATGGTGGGGAAAATAGAATGCCAAATGCAGGAAACAGCAAAGCAATACTATTTATTTTGTGGAGGAGACAGTCTTAAACCAACCAATCATATTATAGAATAAACAGTATAGAAATAAATTTGAAAGAATACATCATTCTTCTCTATATCATTCTTGTGTGCCCTGTAGGGAGACGATTTGCATTAGAGTCAAAATCTGTCACGACATTTTTGAGCTAGGGCTCAACATTTTTGCCTCGAAAGGCTAAAACTCAGCAACAGAGGTGAGTTCACAGTCAGTATTCCTGTCACAGGCAGAGCCCATACTGCTAAGCAGACTAAGCATCAGCATGAACCAAGCCGGTGTGACAAGACCCATGAAGACTAAACAAGCAGAGACACAGCGGCGAGCCCCATTCCTACTCAAAACAAACACACAGGTTCCTTTCTAAAGGACCACCTCAATCTTTGCATCTCCTGCTGTTTCTTGCCCAAATCCAACAGACCATCTTGGGAGGAAAATCCCATGCCTTTCCTTACCGATTAAGGCCGGTTTTAAAACCCACAAGAATAATACAAAGCAAATCCAGCAAGCAAAATAAGTGCCAATTTGAGGGCATTCCTGGGATTTTTAATATTTATTGTAAAGAAATAAAACTGAAGCTGCTCTTTTTTAAATAGGAAGGAATTGGCTGCCCCTGACCATAACCATGATGATAAGTTTAAATGTAACTGTTAATGTAAAACTTTAAAACTCCCATAAACAGATCTGAAAGTCAGCCAAAGGTAGGGGGGTTGGTAGCCTGGAATACACGAACTATTTCAGTATGAGAATACGTCGCAGAAGCATATCTATAAGAAAGGGGAAGAGGAGAGAAGTATTTAGACCAGAATCTTTGACACTTCAGAAGAATATGGAAGTTTGGCTATAAGAACATCATTATTATCATAATTTTATTTGTATGCCGCCTTTCCACAGTTAAAACAACGCTCAAAGGTGGCTTACAATATGAAAAGATTTACAGCATTACAAATATAGCAAAGAAGTCATAAGAATAAATAAAACACATCAAAAAGTACATAACCAAACTGAACAATTTCCACATAAAAAGAAAGATACAAAAAATTAATATCAGTAACAGCAGCAAAAAAACTCCCAACAAAACTTTCCCCTTAATACCCTAGTCCTCCAGGGCAGCAGCGGTAGCAGTCCTTATGAGACCTATCAGGCCCCGCCCTAAGCCAGGTGGAGAGAGGCAGGAAGGGGGCCCTCAGGCATTCAGCAGGGGAATAAGAAAATTCCTGCTGGGGCAAGCCAAAGACCCATCTATTCCAGCATCCTGTTCTCACAGTGGCCAACCAGATGCTTATGGAAAGTCTGAAGGAGGGACCTGAGCTCAAAACACTCTCCCCACTTGTGATTCACAGCAACTGACATTCAGAGGAACGCCACCTCTGACAGTGGAGATAGAAATCAAACTACATTTCATTATAAAAGCATGTCAGGTAGACATAAATATAGCATAATTAATTCATTAATAATATATTTATACCCTGCCCATCTGGCTGGGTTTCCCTAGCCACTCTGGGCGGCTCCCAACAGAATATTAAAAACACGATAGAACGTCAAACATTAAAAACTTCTCTAAACAGGGCTGCTTCGGATAGTCAGATAATTGTTTATTTCCTTGACATCTGATGGAAGGGTATTCCACAGAGAGTGTGCCACTACTGAGAAGGCCCTCCACCTGGTTCCCTATAACCTCACTTCTCGCAGTGAGAGAACTGCCACAAGGCCCTCGGAGCTGGACCTCAGTGTCCAGGCTGAACGATGGGTGGAGACGCTCCTTTAGGTATACTGGGCCGAGGCCATTTAGGACTTTAAAGGTCATCACCACCACTTTGAATTGTGCTCGGAAACATACTGGGAGCCAATGTAGGTCTTTCAGCACCTTAGACCCTGCTGCACCACATAAGTGGGCTCTCTAAAAGACCACCTCATTTTAGTAGGGTTGGAGTCTGGGAAAGGGATTAACTCTAGGAAGGCCAATATGCTTCTTTGTACCTGGGGAATGCTGGAGAAAAACGAAAGCTCTAATTAAGACCCTGTTCATTTGCTCCATGCAGGGTTGAGTGGTGTAGCGTAGACCAGGCCAGGTCCTTTTCCGGCGGCACTCATAAAGCTGTCAATAAGCCCTGATGGTGTGAAAAAGCATAGCTTCTAAAGAATTTGCTTCTAGTTAAATTAAAAAGAAAGGAAAAAAAACCTCAGCTCTCTTCTGTTCAGTAAAACCTAACAAATCATCTGGGATCATATAAACAGCAAATTTAACAGTATATTAGCAGTGCTTATGGAACAGAAGACCACTTACCCAGCTCAGAATGCCAAAGGCCAGCACTGGATAATGATGACATTCCATTGGTGGAAAGCGGTTTTAAGAGTTCTTTGCAAAGGAAAACAGAGGGATTTGCCTTCATCGATCAAAGCAATACAATGAGATTGTGCACAGACATGGTAAGTGGTGCCAACCAGCAAAGAAATATATATTGCATTTTATTTTGTTTGGCAAGTGGGCCAGTTAATAGAGGTAAGCACATGTGGAAGGAATGCAGGGTTAATAGCTGTTTAGAGCTTAGTCCACATGCTGGTTCTGCTAGAAAATTTGGATTAAGCCAATTAAGCCACAGTTGCATTAACATAAGCTGGAACATAGGAGGATTTCTTTTCCCTTTTTTTAGGTGCCCGGAGGTGTTGATGGTTCAATGCATGAATCATAGACCTGTTTTCCAGATGTGGCCATCACAGCTGCAAGAAAAGGCCCATCACCTTATCTTTACAGACTCCAAAGCTTCTGGAATACTAAAATGGTTACTTCTCCTCATAAAATTAATGGTGTGCTTTTTATGGGATTCAGCACCAGCTGGGAGCCTGATTTTGTTTATAAAGGACTGTTAATACAATTACCAAGCTACTTGACACTGTAAATTTTCTGTTGTTTTTCTTTTCCTCGTTTGGGAGATTCTCATTTAGATGTGCATTTGAAAACAGGTAGGATCATTACTATAGCCTCATGCTCAGGAGGCTGAATTTAAGGTCGCGTTGCCACTTGCATAATAGACTGCGTATTTTTAAGAGTTTTCTAATGGCAATAGAAGTTTCCTTCCTGCCAAAAAATTTTTTCACACATAATCCTTTGCTTGCCTATGGAAAGTGTCTCTGGAAAGCTTTTTTAGAGACAAATCAAATGTTCTAAAGTCCATCCACAAGAAAGAAGAATGCATTTCTGAATGTAGTTTTTCCAACTTGGCAAACAGTTTGCATCTCCCAAAATTTAACTGACATAAAAAAATGCTTTGGTCAGACAAGACCATTACTGGTTTTCTTTAAACCAGGGACTTCTGGAAAGCAAAGCCCTCAAAAAATGAAAGGTTACATAACCTGAAAATAAGGCTTTCGAGGCAGCACAACAAATAGAGTTAGGTACCCTAACCCTAGGGCGCAGGTGGCGCTGTGAGTTAAACCACAGAGCCTAGGACTTGCTAATCAGAAGGTCAGCGGTTCGAATCCCTGCAACGGGGTGAGCTCCCATTGCTCGGTCCCTGTTCCTGCCAACCTAGCAGTTCGAAAGCACGTCAAAGTGCAAGTAGGTAAATAGGTACTGCTCTGGCAGGAAGGTAAACGGCGTTTCTGTGCGCTGCTCTTGTTTACCAGAAGCGGCTTAGTCATGCTGGCCACATGACCCGAAAGATGTACGCCGGCTCCCTCAGCCAATAAAGAGAGATGAGCGCCGCAACCCCAGAGTCGGTCACGACTGGACCTAGTGGTCAGGGGTCCCTTTACCTTTACCCTAACCCTAACTTTAGACTTTGCTGCCACTAATCTGGCCATCCTGTTAGTGCAAGCCCCAAACTCACCCCCAGTCACATCCAGGTGAGCTCTACCACACACATCACTACTGCCCCAGAGAATGGCCTGAGAGCATGTGATGATGACCTTACAATCCAAAAGCTATGTTGGTCTCAGCCATGTCAGTTTCAGGTGAGATACTCCTGTCAATTGCTCAGAGCTTCTCAGTTGATGGAGTAACACAGACCATGTAAGCAGCACTCAGTTGAGAAAGAGCAAAAGTCTGACATTGAAGCCACTAGGAACAGTTTTAGTGCCTACCCAGATGGAATTCCAAGCACATTGTCACTCATGCAGCATAAGGGTAAAAACCCTGGCCACACGTCTGGTGGTTCAGACTCTGCTTTTGGGATATGATGAGTGGAGGAGTAAAAATATGTCTCTCTCCTGGAAATCATCTAATGCACATCATTGTGCGTGGGCATTATTCTAGCAAATGGAAGATAGTCAAAACAAACACAAAAACCTGGTCCTGTAGAAATGGAAAGGTCAACCAAAGATCTTCTCCATCAGGAGAGATGGAGCTAGAAAATTTATATGTGAATGGGCAGAGTGGGGAAGAAAATATGTTGCACCAAAGTGTTCATGTGAACAGATGTGTTTCCCATTAGCTTTGCGGAATAGCTTTGGCTACAGTACACTTAAAAAGTAGCTTCTAGCAAAATCAGTGGGACTTAGCATCAAGTTGGTAATCTAAAAGGAAGGGAAGAGGTTTATTCTGGAAAACAAAAGGGATTATGAAAGCACAAAGGTCATCTAAGTAAAGAAGCATGATTTGGCTGTGTCTGAGCAAGATACAATAAGTTCATACTCCAATAGCAATTACATTTTGTTACTCTTGTTTTAGGGGCAAACCTGGGTTAGGAATAAGCCAAGTCCCCCCCCCCAAAAAAAAACACCCAGAAAAATGGGAGCATGGTGTATTTCTGAGTAATCATAAATAGACTGTTCCCCACACTCTTGATGCTCCAAGTGACTTTCGTGTGCTATAGGTCTCCTTACCCGAGTCATCTGGCTGTATTCTAGGAGCATAAAATAACAGAAATGGTGATCTGTCTCCCCTCTCGCCTGTATCTAGTTCTTGGGCATGCATGCTATGCAGCGCACTAAGCACAGTAGTCCCTGGGAAATGAGATAACTACATTCCCCAGGGTTCCCATGTGCCTGATGTACAGCAAAGCAGCGCACCAGAGGTGTGAGGGGAGAGAGACCACCTTCATTTTCATCCTTTTGCTTGCCACCACAGCCACATAGGCTTGCTAGGCAAAAGGTAGCAGCAGTGGGCTGGGAAAGTAAAAAGTGATTAGAGAATTGATGGTCGTTGGGTATGAGTAGAGAGAAAGGGGTTTGCAGGGGGTGCAAAGGGACCAGGAGAGGAATACTTCTCTGGCTCCTATGAAAATCTGAGTCAGAGAAGAATTCACACTGGGAAGTGGGCCCACACGAATTAGTCCCACCCCTGACATAATGCACACCATTTTGCCCTGGCCCCAGTGTCTGCATATGCAGCAGAAATACCTGATGGAAGGAAATCTTCATATGCACAGCTGCACACATTATGGTGCCATAAGTGCAGCCGATACAGCAAATGGATGTGGAACGTTGTGACTCAGGATCCTTTGATTTCAACTCTCACCCCCAATTGGCATTGACTTGGACTAGGTTGACAAAAGGCCGCAAAAACTTTCCTTGCATCCTTTGTGAGGTGTTGCAGCTCGCCTGTTCATCTGCCTCTTGGTCTTAATTCATTCCATTTGTTTCTATGTGAGCCATTTAGTTGATGTTAAGACTGAGAGCCATGGGAGTCAACAGGGGAGTTGGTCATAGTGTGGTTAATGGGGGGGGCAGCAGCATTGCAGTGAAGCTTTTATTGTGAGGTGAGTGGTCTGGAATGTACTCTGAGTATCTTGGGCCCATTGATCTCCCAGTGTAACAAGATGCACCATTCTGCCATCCGATCCCTTTAAACATGATGCCAGCGTATTAAAACTGATCATTCCTGGATGAGGTGAGGCAGTGGTTTGTAATAATAACTGCCTGCTCTTCATCATCTCTCCCTTTGTTCTAATTAGACTTGCTTTGGTTCAGAAGCTTGGGGGTGGAGGAATATAACACGCAAACACCAGGCAGAATCTCCTGCTTGCCATCCGCATCATTTTGGCATGGAAGCCAATCCTTAGCCCACCCCCACCCCCCACTTTGTTGATTCAGCTGTACTCTGCACTAGAGGTGAGGGATCTGGGATGACTGGAACCCACCCTAGAGTGGTTCATTTGCTGATAACAATTGGAAGCGCAGTGTAGCTTATGGGATTTGTGCAGCTGGTCCCACTTTAGAGGGATTTTTTGAAGAAGAAGAAAAAGAGAAAACACCTTATCCTAAATCAAAAGCTCAAAATGTACAAACACATGGGGTTGGAAGGCATTTTTTCTGTAAGCTTTCTGCCCCCTATTTGTGTTATGCACTTCAAATAAAGCCCTGGAACCAGATAAATAGTGGATTGGCAAAACTAGATTCCAGTTTCCTGACCATAAAATAAAATTTGCAACAGTTCTTCATAAGATTAGCAAGCCTTCCTTTTAGGCTCTTGCTTTCCCCCCGTTCTTTCTTTTTTGAGTTGGGATATTAATGTGTTTGAGCTGCTTCATTGTCAAAGTTATTCCCCGGTGATCCTTCTATTTGGAGTTATTGCATTGTGGGCTAGTTGCCAGGAGCATAACGAGCTGTACCTCCTTTCTGCTTAAAACAAGTGATGTTTATATTTCTCTGACTTGGAATGCGAGCTTCTCCAGCTCCTAATTCTTGGCTGCATTAGAAAACAAATGCCACTTCTGCAAGATGTTCAACCAGCTTGGAACATAAGTTGAGCTTCTAAGGCAGGGGTAGCAAATGAGGTTCCTTCCAGATGTTGTGGACTACAGTCCCAGCCAGAGTCGTCAATAGTTGGGGATGATAGGAATTGTAGTCCACAACATCTGGATGGGACCAAAAGCAGCAGCATTCACCTAACTTATCATCCATGTCACTATGGCTCACTGGGCAGGAAGAAGCAGCAAGGTTGGCAGTCAGAATAGTTCTCAGGTGCCTTTGCACATGCGGCTCCACCTCTCCCTCCCTGCTGGTGACAGGAAGTCAATTAATGCGGCTACCTTGCCCCATTGATTGCTACTGGCTAAACCTTTTCTAAGGTTCCCACTAGAAGCGAGGAATTCTGGGAAATGTGGTTTGCAGAGCTACTTCAGAGTCACACATTGTGCATGGAACACCATCATGAGCATATTCAGCAGCGACTCAGTTGCAAGAAGCCTTGGGAGTCAATTGTGCAATTTGCAAGGTGTCTGGCCTCCCTACTGTGTATTCAGGTGCATTATCCTTTGCTGGAGGAGCTTTTGGCCTGATCTCTACTGTACAGACAAACAAAGCCCAAAGTATTTAGTTCAGCCGTTGTCATGTGATGGAAAGGGGAAAACTAGAGTTCCAGCCAGTCTCGTGCAGCCCCCCAACTTTAGATGGGGTCTTCAGTCTGGTAACTGTTCTTTGGTAGTTAGAAGAGTAATGTTCAAGGGAGGTGGGGTAGCTAAAGGTCACTGGTGTGGCCTCAAAACAAGCTAGACAAATCAACATAGGAAAACTTGTCTCTCAGTGGCCACATTTGCTAAACCACAAGTTACAACATCCTTTCAGCTGGGAGCTATTAGCGTAATTCAAAAAAATTACCATAAAGGTTCGAGGGGACCTCAAATAATTTCAGATACTGCTTTTGCTTGGTTTGTTTTCTTTCATTTTAGCCACAGCTGCCTTTCCAAGAAAAAGACATCTTGCGGGAGTGTTTAAATCCATGGGAAATTTGGCTTGAACAAGGTACCTGTATGATAGCTACAGAAGGGAGGAAGAGAGGCAGGAAAAAAAGATTTGATTTGAGCTGGAATCTTCTTCAATTTTGCACTTTTCAAAGGAGCCTGCCCAGTGTGTACCGATAACTGTATCTAATGCACCTTCTTCTGATCCCTGCCAAGATTTGAATAAGACTAGCAGTTGTGCAATGCCTTTGAGATAAACAGCAGCCTGGAAAATCTCTATTTTACATGGACAGCTCATGCTTCAAACATTTCACAGTATTATCAGGCTCTAGGAGGTAACTCTCATTTGGCTAATAATGGGCAGATTACAATATAATCTCAAAGAGGCCCAACTCATCTGGGAAAAATTATTTGTTCCCGCTATCTAAACCCCACTTCCCTTATTGTATTCAGTGTGGGCGTGAGATACCACTCAAAATAAAAAGCTGAGCATCTGAAGCTCACTCTGAAAAGTGTGGAACCCCCCAGTCTTCTATTGTTCACACTTCAGCTTGAAACAATCATTTTGGACAAATACAAATCAAAGCTATTAAATCACTGGGTGATAAAATGGATTAGTTATGGCTGCTACAAAAGTTGCAAAATTCCAACACAGAAAGTACTTGTATTGAAATTTCCCTACAATCCATTGTCATCATCTAGCCCAGATGTGGAACCTGAGATCTGCTCAGAGAAAGAACAGGGGAAGCGTGAGCTTCCAGCAGGAGTGGTCAGCAAAGAGGGGTTGCAGCGCTTTCCTGATCTCTTGGTGCTAACGTTGCTGTATCTTAACAGTAAGGAGATGCCAGGGCAGTAGGGAGGTCTGTGCAGTGCAGCTGCACCAGCAGGACTGCCAGATGGGCTTCACTGCAGAGGCGCCAAGTTGCATCCAATATTAAGGGAGCCCAGGGTTTGTTGCATGTGTGTGATACATGTGTGTGGCATCATGCACCTGGAAACTAATTCTATGTGACAAAGTTCCTTCATGCTTTCACCTTCACTTCCCAAGGATGTTTCAGAGTAGGCTGGATGTTCCAGAACAGTCTCTCTTAGCTAGGCCCTAAACCCTGACATAACCAGAAAGCCCATGGCTCTGTGATGTAATTTCTGTCTGAAGAACAGTATTACCAGCCTCATCACATGGTAAAAGAGCTTCTTTGGAGAGCTGGAACACTTTTGCAATCCACACAATTGTCACTCGCTGGCAACAGAGAGAAAGAAACGCAACTGGGGTCTTCTAAAATAAAATTTTGACAAAGTTCAGGGCCAGCTGTCTTCATACAAGGTATAAAAATACAAAGAAGACCTTCAACAACAACAAAAAGAACTCCAGGTGGCCTTAATGCAGCAACATTGACAGAAATAAAGCAGAAATATGTGTAGGCAGTCCAGTATAAATCCACTGCTAACACACTGTTCTTGTGTCAATTACATATTGCAGAATGCACCTGCACATACGTACGCAGTCGCGCGCACACACACACACACACAGAGCCAGGAGGGGTCATGAGTAATGAGTGCCACAAAGTTACTTCCATGTATAAAAGCTTCCCTCCCCACACCAAAAAACAAAAGGGGGGAGAATCACTCATCTTTTCCTCTATTTATCCTCAGCTCCCTTCCCTCTCTTGATGGAGTCAGACATGGAAGCAGGAAGCCCTACTAAGCTTCTCCTTATCAAAAGAAGAAGAAGAACTGACAGCTCATACAAAGCCCTTGGTGAATACAAGGCTTGGTGGGATGGGCCGAGTGGCAGATCAGCCTCAAGCCCCCTGCCTCATTGATCAAGCTCTTTGAACTGGTATTAGTTCAACTTGCAAAGGGAGCCTGCCCTAGTATTCAGCCCTGCCTCCCCAGGAGGATAATTACCCAACATCCAGGGGGTTAACTCTCCCTCCTTAGCCCCATTAAGCCAGCCCCACTGTAATGCAGACTGCCACTGAATTAGCCCATAATCGGATTAGGATAAATGGCTTCAAACTGACATTCAGAAGCACAGGCTCCTGTCGTCTTCCTACAGATGTTGGGTGAGACTTCCTAGTTTACCTTGCACTGTTCTGCTTCAGGCTCAAGCCTTCTCTTTTGAGAAGTTGGCTTTTTCTAACTAGCAGTGTTATTTTCTTAATCATGGGGACATGAAGTAGCATCAAGCTTGTAATTCCTAATGTGCAAAGGGAGAAGCCCATTAGGTAATAGAGGAAGACCAGAAAGATCCACCATGACCAAATACTAGGTAGAAAAGGAGAAAGTGTCAAAGTAAGATCAGGGAGAAATCCAAGACAAAGTAGGAATAGGAGAAAGCCCACCCTCATGCCAGTATTTTAGGAAATTCATTTCTGTCCCAAGCCACACATTTCACAACAGCGGACACACCTGTGCTCTTATGTCCACAATGCACCTGCTGGACAGATAGGGCTGTGTGATCTAAAAGTACAAAGGACAAGATGAAAAAAAGGGGACCTGGATTCAGAGCACTACCACCACCACCACTCTAAGTAAACAGCCCTTACCCTTTTATTATTAGGGAATGCACATATAGATCCAGTCCTACAAGAACAGTTTCATACACAGTCTTAAGATTATGTGCCATACTTCTGAGTAGACAAAAGTGCATCCAGTATTGGGAACTGTCTTTGCTATTACTGTACATGAGAGTTTTGAGGAACAATAGCCTTAAAGAGAACATTCAACTCTTTTGAGGAATTGTTATAATAAATGGTTTGCTTATGCAAAAATTATAATAGTATCCCTATCTAGGCATTCTGTACCTGTGCCCTGAATGCATAAATGGGCTAGTCCCGCCCCCTAGACACCAATTTGCATATTGGCCAGGCGCCTTGCCTTGTCTAACATGTGCTTGACTAAACACATGGAAGGGAAGTGGCATTGTTCATGTGAAGACATGCAATTGGAAACCCTGAAAAGAAGTAGGGTTGCTGACTGCATGGAGAGAACCTAGACATTTACACATTTCACCATATAATCATTTAAGATTAATGACAGCTATGTTAGAAGTCGTTTGGTTTATGTTAACAGACCATTTGAGATATCCCCCTTGAACTGGATGGGACACAAAATGACTGTTGGTTTCTTATTGCCAATGTCACCCTAACAAGCAAGGAGAGGAAGCAAAACACTTGTGCATATTATTGGGGGGGATGGTGCTTATTATGCTCTCTTTCATGCATGGGCAGATAATAGTATTCCCAATGGTACAGGATCAAGATGTTATGACTTCCTACAAAGGCTTGTGTCAATGGATCATTACAGCAAGGGGTCAAAGGTTGCTTCCCTGAACATGATCTCTCCTTTTGGAATTAGGAGGTTTATTTGTTCTAAGATAAAGGAGAGTGCCCTGCCTCCTCCTGCTTAGATCAACCTGATGTCTGGTTCAGAAATGTTATGAAACACTCTGTGAAGCTGTTATGACATTTCAACCAAGAAGCGTTCCCGGTGACCTTCCACCTCAATGTGAAAGCCTGAGGGTCAAAAAGTGAAAGGCAGACCACATCAGCGAGCCTTTCATTGGGTCAGACCTTTCCCTGACACTGGATGTTGAAGAATGATTGCAGATGGCATTATTGGAGGTAGGGAGGGGAGGAAGGAGGGCAGGGAGAATATCACCTGTCACAAAATTTCACCCCCTGGTGAACACTCATTGTTAGAAGACCATAAATCATTCTGCTTTGATGGAACCACTGTGAATGCTTTGGGGTTTTAAGTTAAAGGAAAGCTTGCACTTGATAGACAGTTGTGGACAGTGTGGCATGACTTTTGGTTTCTAAAACCACAGGTAATAATTACTGCATTTGGTCCAGAAGGTGGGATGACACACAGCCATCTCCCCAACAATAGTCACTCACTGACTCTTATCCACAGCCTCAAAAATATAAGGGCAGAGAGCTGAGTTGTACACCCAGGAAAATCATATGGTGTGACTCTTGCTGAAGTTGCTATTTTCAATATTTTCCCCCAAGAAAAGCCTCCTGAACATCGACAGTTTGCATGGATACAAGCCTAACCTTCCAGTGTTACCTTCAAGCATTCACATGGTTCACCTGGGTTGCTTCTGCACCATAGGGCGAGTCTGCAGGCCTCCTTCAGTTTGGTGTCTCTGGATTGAGACAGAATGGGGAACAAATTTCCAATATGAAAACCTTCTTGGATGGACTCTGTGACTTGCTCAACACTCAAGCAAGGCACAATTAGATGCAAAGGTGAAAAATTGTGTTCAGATGTTGCTTCTACAACTGAATTGAGTGGGGCACCAGATTTATATAGCAAGAGTGCTGTCTAAAAAATCATTTTCAACAAAATTTACAAGCCAAGAAGAGCACTAAGATGATTATATGTTTCTTACTGAAAGTGCCCAAGAATATTTTTAACTGAAGAATTGCTGCTGCTGGCCACTGCAATTAGACCTTCACTTGTATCTCTTTCCTGAATTTTTAAGTTGCCTTTCTTTTGGTGAGATAAAAATAAACCCAAGAGGGATAGAAGAACAGGGTGACTCTGCTAAATGTTTTGTGACTAGTTGTACTCCAAGAAACAACCTAATCAATGTCTCCGTAAATGCATGCAATCAAGTTTTTTTTAATTAAGATTCACAGGGTGTGTGTGGTGTTTTTAAAATAAAATAAAAATAAAAACAGCAAAAGCATAATGTGTCCATTCATTCCAGGCCAGTCCTCTCCTGCCCTCTAATCTCTAAGGTGCAATAACAACTTTTCTGTTCACCCCCACTGCTTCTACCCCTCGAAAGCAGCGGGTACCAAGTTACTTTTTAAAACCTCAGTCATGTAAGCAAATGCGTACAAGGGACTGTTTTCTGCCTTTCAGATATTGTCCTTCTGGTGGAGTCACCGGGAAAATTGCACAGTGTGAAAGTCTGCAAAAAGATGTCCCCAAAGAGGTTTTAAATACGCAACCCATGTCTCCCGCTCATGTTTATCTGGTGTTTTTTGAAATGAACAAGGCACCCAGCATATCCTCGGGGGAAATACTAGAGTGCATGTAAATTATAAGGGGAACCAAGTGTGTTTTTCTTCTGCAAGCTGTAAAATAAATGCTGGAGCTTTACCTCTCTTCCCATGGCTTCCTAAATGTTAAGGGTGAAGGGACAGTACTGAGAAAGGATTAACAGTTCAGCTTCATTAGAGAGCTGAAGTTTCAGAACAGTTTGAAACACAACACTCTACTGAAAGTTTGCACAGTGCTCCTACCTGTTCACCCTTATCCAAAACTTGCAACATGCAAGCGAGGCCACTTATGCTACTCTGAAGGGATAGAGGTGTCCTTAGTGGTTTTCTCAGTTTCACATTTTTACCACCTCAAATTCAGTTCTCCACACTTCTGCAGCACTTTGCAATTCTTTTTTCAATGCCTGGGGTGGGGGGGGGACTACTCGGCATTTTAGTGCAAATTTCTCTCTTAATAAATACATTTGTGAACACAATACATGCATTGTTGCAAAGTGATTTTGCCTAATAATAATGCATTTTGTGTACTGTTTCTATGGACACTTTGCCTTGATAGATGCATTTTTGTACATGTTATTTGCCTGGAGAACTGCACTGCAAAATTCAAGGAAGTGTGAATTTCAAAGAATGGCTGTGTTTCGTTTTGCTTATTGTTTCAAAAGGTGCACATTTGGCAGATTTGCCTGTAAACGTGAATGAAATCAGATTTCTCCCCCATCCCTCTTTGGCACACATGAACTTTTTCTTCACTCATGATTTTCCTGAACGAAAAAGAATGGCTAACTGTGAGGCCCACCTGAAGTGCCTTTGAAATCAATGGTACATATTACAGTTTTAGGATCTGGGCATAAAACACACATTGAGGTTTCCCTCCATATTTCCGTTTCCTAAAAGAGGATATTCTTATAATAGTTGTGCTCCTGCCTTCCACAATTTAATCAAAGTTTTATGTTGTCCTGGACTACCCTCCTGCCAGTCTCTCACACCTCTACAAGCTCCTCTCATAAAATAAGTTAATACAAGGAAATGGAATGCACAAAACACAGTCTGAAAAAGACTGTGCACTTCCTGCCTCCTGTTACAGTGTGAAAAGAAAAGGCTAAAATAAACCCGAACATTGGCTGACTTTGAGCAGTTGCATATATGCAAACAACATTCACTACGTACATTTAAACTACTTTAACAGTCATAGAGAATCCTGGGAACTGTAGTTTGTTAACTGAACTCCCAGTGCAGAATTCCCAGGCCTACAATTCTTAGCACCCTTGGTAAACTTTAGTTCCCAGGTTTTTGCAGGACGGTTAAAGTGGTATCAGAGTGATCCAACCCCACATGGCAACAAGGCTTTGGAATACAGGCACCAAATGAACAACTTTTTCACCAAAACTGAGCAAAAATTGCATTTTATAATGGAAAATATTGGGTTTTAAGGCCAAAGTTCATCTTTTTAAAAGGGGGTGGGGACCACATGTGTAAAATCCAGTTATGAAAACAGATTTCTGACCAGAGGGTGATGTCACTGATATTAAAGGCCAGCTCACCAAAGTTTACATCAAGTTTGTGGAGCCACATTATTTATTATCGACAGTATTGATATAAGCTTCCCTAGAACAGATTTCTCAGAGCACCTCACACCAATATCCAACAATAAAGATTTTGAGGTGGTTTTGAAGCATATACATAAAAGCTGAAGCGCAATAAAAGGAGGAAAATCCCCCAGGCATGAAAAAAAGGATACTTTGAGATTATGTTCTGGTTATTTAACTTTTGGCAGGTTTCCAGCACTATGTTGACTACTTTTATGCATGCTTCTAGTGAAATATCAGGATCCTAAACTCAGGGATATGAGACTCTTTATCAAAACTTAAATAATGGAAGAAGGAGAGGGGGGTTATTTGAAAGACTCCTGCAGGTGTGATATGTATAAGGGGTGCCAAAGAAGAAGAAAGAAAAGAGTTAGTTGTATAGGCAGCCAAGTTAAACACCATACAACTTAGTCCAGGGCAGGCTCTGCTGGGATCCATAAACCCACATTTGGGAGCTGTGGGGGCACATTAAACCCTAATTGTGTCTTGTTTAACTTGGCTACTTGAATAGTTAAGTGTATAAAAAAACTTGGCTGGTTTTGTGAATCTTACACCTTAATAATGTTAGCTTCCCTCCCCCCCCCAAAAAAAAAACACACCCCTGGTTCTTTTCGGTGCATGTCAACCATCCTTCATTAAAAAGTGCATTGTTTTATGTAAATAAACGTGCTACCGAGCAATCCTAATCCTTAAATCTGCGCTGCTGGGAGGGTTAAGATCTTGAAGAGGTGTCTTTCCGCTGATGGGGGCTCTGCCAGTGCAGGGGCTCTCGATGCACTCACTGGAAATGTGGCAGAAAATATACTACCGCTGGCCCATGTAGCTAGTGTAAGGTCCCAAAATGGGGTTTTCTCATGGGGAGAAGCAAAGCCAGTGCTGAATCTTATGGATCCAAAGCATAAGAAAGTTGGGGCTCATACAGATTTGTGTTTTCCCCACTGCTTTCCCCCAGAAAACTCTGATCTTTACTGCTGAATTGGAGCAAATGTCTGTCTGGTTTTCTCCAGATTGACATTTGCTCCAATTTAATGCTAAAGAGCAGGTTTTCTGGCGAAAATAGTGGAGCGAAGGCAAAACCACTCGTACCTGTGCCTACAAAGCACAGGACATGCAGGAAACTGCCCGGACCTTGCTTTCTAGACATGGGACAAGTGGCATTGTGATGAGCCCTTAGGGCACCTCTGTTTAATCAGGCCAAAACTCTACTTAGTCCAGCATCCTGTTCCTGCCCACAAGATGGAAGACTGCAAGCAGGATCTGAGCACAACAGAGCTTTCCCCACTTGCATCCTGCCTCCAACAGTGGAGACAGAACATAGTCATTGTGGCTAGTCGCCATGGATAATCTTATCCATGAATTTGTCTGATCCTCTTTTTAAGCAGTGATTATCCAGTTTGTTTACTGGAGAGAACCCAAGGATCTGCCAGCTTGGAGCTGGTGCAGCAAAGTAGTTTGTGAAACTGTTTCATCCTTCTGCCCTGGCCACCAGGAAGGAGCTGGCAGATTGCAGATCAGCTGAGAACCTTCCACTTTTCCCTAGCCGCCCAGCCATCCTCCAAACCCACGATTGCTGTGTTAGGGAAACACACTGGATGTTAATGGAGAAGTGGCTTGATCTGATGCCTTGGCTCAAGGTGCAAGCAGCCATTTGTGTTGCTGAACATATTGCCTTAATAGATGTCATTGGCGGATCTAGCCCAAAATTGTCTATTCTGACTGTCAATTGATATTTAACAGTCTGTTAGCCAAGCTCCTTTAACCACAAGGGCTGAGTAGTAAACCTTAGAAAAGAAAAGCTATGCTCTGCCACTAGCTATAGCCTCACTCTCTGTGATCCAGAGTATGAAGGAAGTGGAGACGTTGAGTGGCTGTCATCTTTTCAAGCTATTTGAAAGCCCTGAAGGTCCAAAAATCCCATGGGCTGTGGCAAACGGAGGACAGAGAGCATCTAACCTCCTCCATGGCAATAATTTCCTATCCAGTACACTTGTGTTACAGCTAGCAGAGGCCAGGGCAGGAGTCAAAACCAACACAGAAATCATAGTGCTGGCTGCTATCAGGCGCTGCCTTGCTGCAGCAGTTGGTAATATATTGGGCTGCAAGTTGCCCTTTCTGACCTCTTTTACAACCTTCTTTCCTTTTGGCTTTGCAGTGATCTTCATTTGCCTCCATTCATTGCTGCTTCATGTTGCATTCCTCCCTCTGCTTTTGAGTCTTTGTCTTCCATCAAGGTTCCTTCCCCCCACCCACCCACCCACACACTCACCCTTGTCCTCCAAGCCTTTAAACATACAATTATGTGGCCATTCCTTACTGTAGCTACAGTAATAATAATAATATTATAATAATTTATTATTTATACCCCGCCCATCTGGCTGGGTTTTCCCAGCCACTCTGGGCGGCTTCCAGCAGAATATTAAAATACAATCATCAAATATTAAAAGCTTCCCTAAACAGGGCTGCCTTCAGATGTCTTCTAAAAGTCAGATAATTGTTTATTTCTTTGACACCTGATGGAAGGTCGTTTCACAGGGCAGGCACCGCTACAGAGAAGGTCCTCTGCCTGGTTCCCTGTAACTTCGCTTCTTGCAGTGAGGGAACCACCAGAAGGCCCTCAGCGCTGGACCTCAGTGTCTGTGCAGAACGGTGGCGGTGGAGACACTCCTTCAGGTATGCTAATCGGTATGCTAATCAGAACCTGAGTGAGACTAAGCCTAGACAAATGGAATCTATGGCTTTTCATTCTCCTACAGAAGGGCAGGAACGGTCACCCACCATCTCTAAAATAGGACATATTATTAAGATGGCAGTTGATGACATCTAACTTTCAGATCCAGTTGTGAAATGTGTTGCAGAACTATCAATGTAGCATCCTATTATTTGAAAGTATGCCCTGCTGTGATGTGTATTAAAATTAGATTCTGCTGTCTCTCTCTCAAGCAATTGCAATACACAAAGCCATGTCAAGTTGCAAATCATTTGGAAACTGGAGTAGAAATGGACAAAGTCTCCTAAAGTAATTCCTAAACAGCTTAATTTTGTTAAAAGGGAGGAAACAGACTCCACTTTTTAATTTGGCATAGGATCTACCTTGAAACAACCCATGCAATTAGTTATTTACCATCTCAATAACTTGGCAACAGGTGGGGAGGGTATTTTTCTACATTCTCACAAAAATCCCTTGAAATTAGTTGTGTTGCTTGTTCATATTTTGCAGATGTGGGAACTGAGACTAAAAACAGTTGGTCAAATCTTACAGTGAAAAAGCTTGTGTCTACTAAACACAGATACATAATAATAATAATGTGCTTATTCTCTGTGGCTTAAAGGATGGTATTCTTTCAATTCTTACCTTGCTTTTAAGTTGTTGCTTTTCTCTCTCTCAGGTATCTGTCGTTGTGCTACTGCTTCTTCTAACCCTATGAAAACAGATGAATGTTGTTTATATTTCACTAAGACCATGGGGGACCTGCCGATTCATTGCTATTATCACTTAGCCTTCCACGCTTGACTCAGCATCTCACTCAAATATTAACCTTGGCTTGAGTCCAAAATGAAACTCCTGGCCTGGGGGGAGAGAGGGAGCAGAATAATCCCTAAGAAGCACCCCTTGGGTGGGCAAAGCTTTTGTTTATTTTCCCCATCCCTTCTTCCTTTTGAAGCCCGTTGCTTGGAAGATGGGGAGAACCCTTTTTTCAGACTGTACATTTACTCTCTGCTTCTCCTTCGGTGAAAGCCTGGACACCAATACAAACATGGTTTCGAGAGTGATCTCTTAAAAAGGCAATTATCCACATGGCTGTTTACATAGGGCTACTGTGTTGTGCATGTGTGGACAAGGAGCCCACAAAAATAATAGACACTAAGTAAGACATGGGAGTTCTAAATATGCATACACTAAAAGTATTCCAAGAGGACTTGGCAATGAAGTAAAAGATACTTGGTGGACTTGCCTTTAAACAGATATTCTGGAATCCTGGCTAGAATTAAGGACAGGGCCCATCATCAAACTCCAGAACAAATTGGGGCTATTTCAGTTTGACCATCCATTCTCTTCCTACATCGCCAGTGCTGCGTTCCTGCTCTTGCTACTATGATTCCCAACAAAGATCCATTCTGAAACTTTAAAATCCGTACATCCATATGCACACTTGCTAAAACTGTTGTCTTCAAAAACAAAACAAAGCAAGCAAAAGACAAAATGATATGCATGCAGCATTGGGATGAAGGAGCAATCACCAGCAACAGGGGAGTATGCCGGTTCCAATGGACTAAATCCTTGGGGAAATGGCAAAGCACTTAACATACATGAAATGCTTGCATTTGGGGAAGGAATGTAGTTCAGTGGGAGAGTATCTGCCTTGTATGCTTAGTCAATCCCTGGTGTCTTCAGGTAGTGCTAGGGAAAGCTCCTGCCTGAAACCCTGGAAAGCTGCACATTCTGGACAATACTGAGCTAGGTGGAGCAATAGCTTGAGTCACTATAAAGCAGCTGTTTATGTTTCTATACACAGTGCAACAGAGATGGGTAGTGGAACCATCTCTGTCTGACAGTAAGGAAACAAGGTGGGAAGAATCAAGTGCTTTTTTGATGTGAGCTTCCCTTCAAATTCCTTCAAAGGGCTTGGCTGTCAGCCCATTCCACAATTCCTTTTGCAAAGTCTTCGCTATCTCACACAAGAAAACATGCACACTTGTTTCCCACTCCGAGCACCAAAATGTTTAGAGAATAACAGAGAGCCCTTACTTTCCACCAAAGAATGCTGGGAAATAATTCACTTAAGCCTAGATGACACAATGGTGCGTGCAAATGCCACAAACCTTACTTCAAAAATGTTTCAAGCTTCAAAATACAGTCTTAAAAGTAAGATAGGAGATGCAAGATCCTGGGTACCAATAAAAACATAATGCAGAACTGCCCAGAAAACTCTGGTATTCAGTACTAGGTACAAATTCAGTACATGGCAGCAACTTATAAAGGGGAAATATAAATACTACATCTATTAAATAGGTACTGTGTGTTTGGAGATTGAAGGAGGGCAGTGCCTGCTCTGCTTAGCTGGGGGATTAAGCAGGATGACAATCTCTCTGCTACTGAGCTACAAGCATTAATGCCCTCCCCTGTGTCTCCTCTGTGTATATGCCTAAAGGTCTAATAAGGAGGAGGAGGGAACCTGACATGGTTAAGTTGCAGCTCTCAGCTAAGCCCTTTCAAGGGGCACCCCTGCTGAGCAAAGACACTTGACACCTTCCTGTGCATACCCCATTACTGACCAAATGAGCAGCCATCATCAGCTTTTGTGAATGGAAGGGGAATTGTCAAAGCATATGTCAGGAGGGGAACTCAACCCGCTGGAAATAAGGTGTTTAGTGGAAGAAGCCGGGGAGGAAGAAGAGCCTCAGGGAAGGTTTTTATTCTGGCTGAGGAGATGATGAGCCTTTATTGTGGGACAAAATAAGCAATTACCAAAAT
Organism: Podarcis pityusensis; assembly: GCF_964106645.2. Taxonomy (NCBI): domain Eukaryota; kingdom Metazoa; phylum Chordata; class Lepidosauria; order Squamata; family Lacertidae; genus Podarcis; species Podarcis pityusensis. Next base: position 39,776,042 of record NC_138029.1, on the reverse strand, counting down.
GCAGTGAAAAGGATTCCAGGAGATGTTGTGCTTATTGTGTAAAAGTAGTAGGAAATTCTAGCAATTTGCCCAAAGAGGATGAAAGAAAGAATATTGTCTGTCAATATAGGTATATCCCTCTGGTTTAATATCTGCACATCTTTTTCTAGGTGACAATCTCTCTCAGGGCTACTGCACATGGTATGTTTAGGAGTGTATCTCCAAAGTGTTTTATTGGTACACATAAATGTAAATCAAACTCAGGAGCAAAGTACATATAACTTTTCCAGCTCTGTTGCATCCTCAGCTTGCCATCAAGCAGAACTGTGGAGAGTGGCTAAGGGTTTATACATATTTGGCCCTAGGTTGATGGTGCAGCTATCTAAAGCTCCCTGTGACATGTTTGATAAGCATTGCTGAGGGCAGAATTGTTTCCATCCACTGGAAGTTGTATTCCATCATTACTGCTGGTGATTCTGGTGAAGTATCTGGAGCACTTTCTTGCCTCATGTGAATGGGTGAATTTCAGTTTCTGCAATCTGTGACACGGACAAGGCACTTGGCCAGGTTCATGCAACCTCTTGTGTCTTGGACCCTTTTTTTTATATATAAGATATTTATTGAGATTTTCCAAATGTTACAATATAAAAATGAAAAAGAAAAAAAAGAAAAAAGAGAAAAAGTACAAAATACAAAATAAAAATGATTAAAAACCACTCAATTTTTCCATTACTTATTTTTCCTTAGCTTGTTTCCCGGACCTCCTCATACCTCCCTTTTTTGTATTCCAGTTCAATTTGTTGGTTCAGCAAATCCTTACCCTCTTTGTTTATCCTAATCTTTGGTCTTAAAATAGTAACGTTAGATTTTTACCTATTAACAACCCATTTTTCATAATCCCTTAAAGCATTACAGCTGGAAACCACTTAATTTCTATCCAACATCATTCTAACATTCATTAATTTTACAATATTTCTGTAGATAGTCTTTGAATTTCTTCCAATCTTCTTCCACCGACTCTTCTCCCTGGTCTCGGATTCTGCCAGTCATTTCTGCCAGTTCCATATAGTCCATCAACTTCATCTGCCATTCTTCCAGAGTGGGTAGATCTTGTGTCTTCCAATACTTTGCAATGAGTATTCTTGCTGCTGTTGTGGCATACATAAAAAAAGTTCTGTCCTTCTTTGGCACCAATTGGCCGACTATGCCCAGGAGAAAGGCCTCTGGTTTCTTCAAGAAGGTATATTTAAATACCTTTTTCAATTCATTATATATCATCTCCCAGAAGGCCTTAATCTTTGGGCACGTCCGCCAAAGGTGAAAGAATGTACCTTCAGTTTCTTTACATTTCCAGCATTTATTATCGGGCAAATGATAAATTTTTGCAAGCTTGACTGGGGTCATGTACCACCTGTATATCATTTTCATAATATTCTCTCTTAAGGCATTACATGCCGTAAACTTCATACCTGTGGTCCATAACTGTTCCCAGTCAGCCATCATTATGTTATATCCAACATCTTGTGCCCATTTAATCATAGCAGATTTCACCGTTTCATCCTGAGTATTCCATTTCAACAGCAAGTTATACATTTTTGACAAAATCTTAGTTTGGGGTTCTAACAGTTCTGTTTCTGATTTTGATTTTTCCACCTGGAAGCCAATTTTCTTTTCTTTTTTAAATGATATTTATTAAAATTTCAAAGAATACAAGAATTACACAAAAACAAAAAGTAAAAATACAAGAAAATACAAAATACAAAAAAAAGAATAAAGTTTTTAAGGTATAACAAAGAAATGAAAAATAAAAAGAAACATACAAAATAAAAACAGTTAAAAACACATTAATTTTCCATAGCATATCTTCCTTACACTTATTTCCCCGGACCTCCTCGTACCTCCCTTTTTTGTATTCCAGTTCAGTTTGTTAGTTCAGCAAATCCTTACCATTAAGCTTTTACCCATTTGTGAACCTTTTTTCGTATCTCTTAAGGCATTACAGCTGGAAACCACTTAGTTTCTATCCAACATCCTTCTAAGATTCATTAATTTTACAATATTTCTGTAAATAGTTTTTAAATTTCTTCCAGTCTTCTTTCACTGACTCTTCTCCCTGGTCTCGGATTCTGCCAGTCATTTCTGCCAATTCCATGTAGTCAGTCATCTTCATCTGCCATTCTTCCAGAGTGGGTAGAGGAAGCCAATTTTCTTGTCCGAATTATATGCCTCCATTGTCTGATAATAATGAAGCCAATCTCGCACTTTGTTTTTTAATTTCTCAAAACTCTGCAATTTCAGTCTATCTCCATCTTGTTCCAGAATTTCCCAATATTTCAGCCATTTGGCCTCCATATTGAGCTTTTTCAGAGCTTTTGCTTCCATCGGTGACAACCACCTTGGGGTTTTATTTTCCAATAAGTCCTTGTATCTTATCCAGACATTAAACAATGCTTTCCTGACAATATGGTTTTTAAATGCTTTATGTGCTTTGACCTTATCATACCACAGATATGCATGCCATCCAAATACATTGTTGAACCCTTCTAGATCCAAAATGTCAGTGTTTTCAAGAAGCAACCATTCTTTCAACCAGCAAAAAGCTGCTGATTCATAGTAAAGTTTAAGGTCTGGCAGGGCAAATCCACCTTGTTCCTTTGCATCTGTTAATATTTTAAATTTTATTCTAGGCTTCTTGCCCTGCCAGATAAATTTAGAAATATCTCTCTGCCACCTCTTGAAACAGTCCATTTTGTCCACAATTTGCAGTGTTTGAAACAAAAACAACATTCTAGGCAATACGTTCATTTTTACCGCAGCAATATGGCCCAACAGTGAAAGCTTCAAATTTGACCAAATTTCTAAATCTTTTTTCACTTCAGCCCAGCATTTTTCATAATTGTCTTTAAATAAATTCCCATTTTTTGCTGTCATATTAATCCCCAAGTATTTAACTTTCTTAACCACTGCTAAACCTGTCTCATTCTGAAACCTCTCTCTCTCCATTGGTGTTAAATTTTTCTCTAAAACCTTGGTCTTTAACTTATTCAACTTAAATCCTGCAACTTGACCAAATTCTTGAATCAGTTCTAAAACTCTTTTGGTACTAGATTCTGGCTCCTGTAACGTCAATACTAAGTCATCTGCAAATGCTCTCAATTTGTACTGTTTGGCTCCGACCTGTATACCTTTAACCAACCGGTCCCTTCTAATCATGTTCAGCAGAACCTCCAGGACCGATATAAAAAGCAATGGGGAAATTGGGCAACCTTGTCTTGTCCCTTTTTCTATCCTAAATTCTTCCGTCACCACATTATTTACAATTAGTTTAGCCTTTTGTTCTGAATAAATTGCACTTATACCGTTTTCAAAACCTTGGCCTACCCCCATCCCCTGTAGGTTCTTCTTCACTGTGTCTTGGACCCTTGCCCTTCATGTCTTCTAAAATGTGGCAGGAAGGTGACAGCTGGATGGGCCAGGGAGACAATCAATGTCCCACTTCAAGAAGCAATGGCCCCCAGGACGGAGGTAGTATTAAGACCCTTCCCAAATGGAAAATGTCCCCTTTCTGGTCAAAGTTCTTCAGAGAGTGGTTGCCAACCAGATGCAGCTCCTCTAGGAGGAACAGATTTTCTAGAGTGGTTTACCAATCAATGCCTTTTCCCAGGGAACTCTGAGAATTATAGGTCTGTGAAAGGAATAGGGGTCTCCTAACAACTACCAGCATCCTTAACAAACTACACATTTCAAAATTCTTTGGGGAAAACCATGGCTGTTTAAAGTGGTATGATACTACTTTAAATGTATAGTGCAGATGGAGCCTATGATTCATGCTTCCTACCATTAGTATGATTGGATAGTCTCCTACCCAAAACCATTGGCAGGAGAGATTCAGGGTCTATATATTGTGTTGTATTTGTATATCAATAAATGGACAATGCCAGGAGAGACACAGAACAGGAGCTGATTTCTATATGATGTACCTATAAACTCTCCACAGTGCAGAGAAATGCACCTTGCATTGACATGGGGCAGATAACTGTGTAGTAATTCACAACGGTCCTATGGTGGGATGGGATTTTGTGGCTTTCTCCACTCCACATACCACCAAAAGAGAGTTGTGTGTGTGCCCGTATAGCAATTCCATCTGTTTCTGAGGAATTTGCCAGAATGCAATATAGTTCCTGACCAAAGCAATGCAGACTTTGCTGAGACTGTGGTGGGCAAAGGTTCATCTCAGTGCCGGATCCACAAGTTGGATGTGCGCCCAGATTGGCACCTACCTGAATTAAATGCGTAGCGCAGACACAGCCTGAGGGGGCCATCCTCTGCCAAAGAGAATAATGCCAACTAAAGGTAAAAGATTGTGAAGCCTTGGAAAGAAGTCAATACTTTATTTAGGCTGCATTCTTTATTGAAAATCCAGACCATTTGTGAACCTGTGTCCTGCTCGCTCTCAACCGTGGCAAAAACACGTTTTCCATATTAAAGACTAACTATCAGAAGCATCTCGAGGCAGATGCCGTCTTAGGCTGAGTGTTCCTTTTTATGAAGTGTTTAGTGTCCTCTAGCAATAGTCTGTCTGCTCCAGACATGGACAGGCCCAGGTGCCTGATCTCTGTAACAGATACTCCTTCCTGCAAGGCCTTCTCCCTGCTGGAAATAAGCTCCCAGACAGTTAATGATTCAGTTGAGGGGGGGGGATGATAATAATAACAATACAGTGGTACCTCGAGTTACAAATGCCTCAGGTTACAAACTCTGCTAACCTGGAAGAGTTCCCTCGAGTTGAGAACTTTGCCCCAGGATGAGAATGGAAATTGTGTGCTGGCTGCGCAGTGGCAGCAAGAGGCCCCATTAGCGAAAGCACACCTCTAGTTAGGAACAGTTTCAGGTTAAGAACGGACCTCCAGAACGAATCAAGTTCATAACTAGAGGTACCACTGTATAAAATAGGGAGAGAGACTGCTATGAAAGGATAGATGCTGGAATGGGTGGTGTTAGTGCCAAGCACTCAGCCCATAACTGCAAAAATGTAACAGACATATTGGGCTTGCAGTGTTATTTAAGCAAACATAGTCATAGGGCTAGGGGATTTCATTTGGGCTCAGTTTAAAGGGGCCACCAACGTGGCACCCATAGGTGTCAGTGTGCCTGCCAGTACCTTTTTTTGACAGCCACAAAAGTTATCAGCAAATATACCATTACAAATCCATTATATATTGGCTACTGTTTGCTGTTCCTGTTGAATTCCTGTTTGCATCAGGTCAGCCGCTCCTACATAGAAGATGCCCCCTTAAACACGCCCATATTTCACTGGATGCCAGTTATGGACACCCACCCTCCCATATATTCTGAGCAGAGCAGTGAAGCCTCATCCAGTGGGTGAATGGGGCACTGCCTCACCAACCTCAGACTGTCCTCAGGCAGCCTTCCACTTGCCTTGCTACTTACATCTGGTCCATAGGATAGCACGGCATACCAGCTGCCTCTTCCTCAGCCTCAGAGTTGCCGTTGTAGAACTCAGTAGGTTCTGCCTACTCTGGGTCTCCTTGCCTTCTGCCCTACCAGTCCCAATGAGCACCACCACAAATGGAACAGAGGAGAGATGCAAAGAGTCTCTCTCTGAGCAAGCATGATTGTGGCTGTTGTAGGTAAGGCTCCTCATTGATGGAGAGGCTTGTCAGCACTATTTTGTGCATCTCTCTCTTTTTTAGATATGGCAGCCATTATACCACATTCCCAAGGCAGCCATTTTGTGTTATGCGATGACCCCCAGTATTCATTTGTTTTGGTGTGCTAATGCTGCATATGTACACACCAAAAAGCTTGTACAAGCAGGATGGTGAGGACATAGCATCTCAAAAATGTAAGGAGCTTTTGTTGAATTTTGTTTTTATATACCCATTCCATATTTAAATTAGTCTATAAAGAGGAGCAAACTGGTGACAAAGACAATGAATGATGGGGCAAATATTTTGCAACACACTGTTTAATGGAAGGGAAAGGAATGTCTATACTTTAAAAATTACATTTATATTTAAAACAAATCTTAGTACATGCTTTGACTTTAATCTGTGATTTAAAAAAAAATTCCAATAAAGCTACTCTACATCTCTGGCATGTACAGATACAAAAATATGGTTCACTGCTGTTGTTAGATGTTCATATAGCACTTCTGATGTGAAAATTACTGTACTACATGGATAGGGGTTTTTTTCTATCTTCATAGAAACTCTGAGAATAACATTTTACACATGAGAAGGAGAAAACATACATTGCCTAGCACTGTCCCATGAGTACAGGGTAATAAATTTAACCCAGCCTTAAAGCATTCTGCCCTTTGGATCACTTTGGCTCTCAAAATGTGATGTTAGGATGGATTTCATGCCCTCCTCACACAGACCAGCAGCTGCCAACTGATTACCCCTTGTCCTGATCTCCAGTCCTTTCTGTCTCTTATCTTTCACACTATTCCTGCAATTTTCTTTGTGCCACAGCAATATGAAATACAGCACTCTCATGTGTATGTACCATGTTTTGCATAACTGTGACATGGGGGAAAGCCAAAGGATCCCACAGGAGAAGGAATGGGATATTGACAAGAGGCTGTGCTTTCTGTGTACTTGCCCAGAGGCAGAGTCGGCATCCGAAGTCAGGTCCAGTCCTAGGGTCAGGTGAACAGCAATCTATGTGGTCACACAGTCCAGGGGTCAGGGAATCCAGTGATCATGGGGTCAAAGGTCAAGATGAGCAGGAAACAGCAAGGTGGGACAAGGAACTACAAGCATTGCTACCAGCATTTAACTACTGCTGGAAGCTCAGCATCCAGCTGGTTCCCATCAGTGCCTTCTCTGTGTCCTTGAAGGCTGATCAGTTGCAGGTGGAGTCACTTTGCCTTTCCCCCCTTCAGGCTGCTGTTCAGTTGACAAAGCTGACTCCTGGTCCATGACAGAATCTCAGCTAAAGCATCCACGACAGATGGCCATCCAACCTCTGTTTAGAAGCCTCCATGGAAGGAGAGTCTACCACCTTCTGATGTAGTCCATTCCACTGTTGGAACAACACTTGCCTTCAGAAAGTTCTTCTTGAGATTTAGTTGGAACCTCCTTTCTTGTATAGGCAGAGACTCTGAGATTACATCCTCAAGCTCCTCTAGTACCCTTAGGTGCAGCTCATTAGGCTCTGGAGATTTGAATTCATTCAAAATACCTAGGTGTTCCCTTACCAACTCTTTTCCTATCTTAGACTTCAGCACCCTCTTTGCATTGTTTATTCTATTATTACCAGGTTGGGCACTGCTTTGGTTTTGGGTAAAGACAGAGGCAAAGTCAATGTTGAGCAGTTCCATCTTCTCTCTGTCACCCGATAGCATTTCTCCATCTTCTTCACACAGAGGACTTATTACTTGCCTGTTCTTCCTCTTGCTTAGAACATAGCTGGGGGGGGGGACCTTTTATTATTATTTTAACTTCTCCTGCAAGCCTGATCTCATTCTGACCTTTGGGCTGACTGACTTTCTTCATGCAATTGTTAGCTACAGTGGTACCTCGGGTTGCAAACACTTCAGCTTATAGACTCTGCTAACCTCGAAGTAGTACCTCGGGTTAAGAACTTTACCTCAGGATGGGAAGAGAAATCACGCACCGGCAGCGCAGCAGCAGCAGGAGGCCCCATTAGCTAAAGTGGTACCTCAGGTTAAGAATGGTTTCAGGTTAAGAACAGACCTCCGGAATGAATTAAGTTCGTAACCAGAGGTACCACTGTACTTGTATATACTCTTCCTTTGGGTTTCCCCCTTTCTTCCATTTCTTATGCATGCCCTTCTTAAATCTCAGCTCATCTGTAAGCTCCTTGTGCAGCCTCACTAGTTTATTTAGATTCCTCCTATTTTTCTTTCTTGTTGGAATTGTCTGCATTTGTGCCTTCATTGTTTCACCTTTAAGAAACTCCATCCATCTTGGACTCCCTTCTCTTTAAGTATTTCAGGCCAGGGGATCTCACCCAGTAGTTTCTTAAGGAAATACTGAAGAGAAGGGAGTCTCTTAAAGTCCAGAGTGCATGTCCAACTGCACTCAGTCCAAGAAAGGTCCCTTGGATGAGAAACTATATGGGGAACCTTTAGGAAATATATATATGGGGTTTGAAGTCTCTCTCCATACATCCTTTTTATAACGCATCCAAGATGATTTGTGCTCAGGATGGTATCAGAGTAGTTATAAGTGATCCCACTTTCAATACTTGTTTGCACCTGCAAAAGTTTCAGAGAGGACACACTACTTCATTTCCGACTGGTGCACATCCCATAGCTGCCAACTGAAATCTTGTAACTTCTTATACCACAGATGTTCTAGTTTAATTTTCGTCCAACTTTTGTGGCATTATACTGCAAGAGTGCTTCTCCATACAGCAAAACATTGGGGAAGCATTGCAGAACAACAAATAATGTTGAATGATGTGTGGATGGTCCAGTATAAATCCAGCATAGATGCACTAATGAACTATCATTGTCAATGACATGATGCAGAATACATCTGCCAAAAGGGGGGGGCAACAACAACACCCAACCCACCACCAGTCTTGAGGGACCCTCAATCTGTTTGACAGATTCATTTCATTGGTTTCATGCATTTTCACCATCTCGTACTTGTGCTGTATCTTCACAAAAAAATGATGAGGGAAGTGGAAAAGCTCCTCTTAATGAAACTCAGCTCCTTTCAAATTTCTCCTCGTCACAGAGCTTATTCTCATCTCTCCTGTTCAGATTCTCACTTCATTTTCACACTGAATAGAGAACGATTAAGTCACAAGATCAAATCTCTGGATGGATTGCTCACTAGACCAGCAGGAAGAACGGATACTGTATCTAGGGCAAAGGGGTTAGGGGGAAGAGGAGGGCTGCTTTTATTTTAGGGCAGAAAGTTTAATCCTCCACTAAAAGAATCACATGAGAGAAATACAGCCTCTTATCCATATGATACTGCTGACCCCCAACTTGATTTAGAGAGTGTAACATCATCCCAGGAGAGAAATCTGTGTCGGCATGTAACTTCTCTATAGAGGCAATAAAACAAGGGTGGGTAGGGAAAAGAGCAGTGGATGGAGGAAGATGAGCAAACAGTACCTTTTGTAAGAGAAATAGTTTTTCATGAAGTGCAGTGTGGAGCTATTCATGATGAGTAAGAGCCAGCTGCTGCACTATATTTTCAAACTTGCAGATCCACCACCACTTATGAAAAACACCCTTTGGTTATCCAGACTAGGAAAAAATGAGGGTTATGAAATGAGTTTTTTTGCCCTAGTGCAGTGGTACCTCAGGTTAAGTACTTAATTCGTTCCGGAGGTCCGTACTTAACCTGAAACTGTTCTTAACCTGAAGCACCACTTTAGCTAATGGGGCCTCCTGCTGCTGCCATGCTGCCGGAGCACGATTTCTGTTCTCATCCTGAAGCAAAGTTCTTAACCTGAAGCACTATTTCTAGGTTAGCAGAGTGTGTAACCTGAAGCGTATGTAACCTGAAGCGTATGCAACCTGAGATACCACTGTACATGGGCTACAAAGGCTGTATACTAGAATGATATATGCTATTATCAGATGCAATCATCTTTCACGTACTGGGGGTTAGGTCAAGGAGCTTCCAGTGTTCAGCATCCTGACAATCCCAACTATCACATATAAAAAAGAAAGTTTCTTCCTTGTTGTCATGACACAGGTAAGTATGAAAACATTTGAGGGATGTTCAGAAACAGCCAGTGTGAGCAGAGCTTCCAGGAGCCAGGGAATAAATATTTAGTTCTTGCGTGTGTCTTGCAAGCCCAGTCTGATCTACTGCGACTGGTGGCAGCTCTTCGGGGGTCTCTTCAGAGCTCTTAGCCATCCCCAGCTCCTGACCTGATTGAAGGGTTGAAAATGGGACCTTCTACATGAAAGCATATGTGCCATCACTGAGCTCTCCTTCCCTCCCCATGGCTAAAGGAAATATGAGAACATCGGGCAAATATATGCAAATTCCTTAATTTAAATAAATAACTGACAGCTAACTTTCATCAGAATGGAATCTGCGTTTCATTTTACTTTGGTGGAGCTTATATAAATTCTTGATCACACCTTCCAAAAAGAACTGAGCTCCAGACTCCCTAATTAAGCAAGCATTGGCACGTATATATTACTGACAGGTTTTATAGGATTTCAGGTGTGCATTAAAACACACACTTTTTTCATATTATTGAGCTGAATCCATTTCCACCATATGGTTGTCCCCTTTGGTGGAGCACTCTGGATTAGAAAAGTCAGTACTAACCATAAGCCTGCCATGGTACCTACGGGACCGCCTCTCCCAGTATGCCCCACGGAGAGCCTCAAGGTCCATAAATAGCAACACCCTAGTGGTCCCGGGCCCTAAGGAAGTTAGATTCACTTCAACCAGACCCAGGGCCTTTTCAACACTGGCTCCGGCCTGGTGGAACGCTCTGCCTCATGAGACCAGGGCCCTGCAGGATCTGATTTCTTTCCACAGGGCCTGTAAGACAGAGTTGTTCCACCTGGCCTTTGGCTTGGAGCTAATTTGATTCCCTCCCCCTCTTTCTTTTTTCTTTTTCCTTTCTCCTCCTGTGATGAGGCTGCATTTTAATATTTTAATATTTTAATGTTGTATTTTAATCTTGTTTTTAAGTTGTATTCATTCAACTTGTTTTTATTATTGCTTGTTAGCCACCCTGAGCCCGGCCTTGGCTGGGGAGGGCGGGGTATTTATTATTATTATTGTTGTTGTTCTTGTTGTTGTTGTTGTTGTTGTTGTTGTTGTTATTACTAGACACACCAGCATGGCACTTCCAGCCCAGCAGTGATCATAGGCTGGAGATACGATGCAAACCAGGAAAAACCCTTAGGATTTCCCTACTTAGCAAGAGAGCTGGTTGTACACAGAGGCTTTGGGGTGGGTTTTCAAGCAAATCCCTGCCTTCTTCCCACTTTTAGCACAGGTGAGTGCCTCGGTCAGGGTTTAGAGTGAGTGCCAATCATCTACAAAGTGATTTGTGAATATGGCATGAGAAAAAACCCACAACATGTTCCTCACCACACTCTAAGCATAATAGTACCGGCTGGTAACTTAAATGTCCCATCAGCATTTTATTTTATTTTTAATTCTGACATATTACATTTATATCCTATCTTTTCCCCTAAAAAGCTCAATGTGGTGTATAGGGTTCTCTCCATTTTTACCCCCACAACAACCCTGTGGGGTAAGTAAGTCTGAGAGATAGTGACTGGCCTAAGATCACCAAGCAAACTTCATGGCTAAGCAGGAATTTGAAACCTAGTCTCTCAGGTCCTGGTCCAACATGCTAATTGCTCCACCAGACTTGATGGTTTGGCTGCCGGCAGCATCTTTTCAAATTGCTCTGAAGAAACAGACTGTTATCAAACCCTATTTCAAAACACAGCATTGCTGGTTTTAATAAGCTAAGGAATGTTGAAAACCCACAAGGAATGTAATTTTTTTGGGGAGGGGGGAAATCCCATAAACGCTAATTAAATGCAATCATTTGAGCTGGGCATGTAAATATCTGGTCCTGCAAAATGCCCGTGTTTAAGGAACAGCTGCCTCCTAGGATAAAACCACAGATTTTTCAAGGCTCTCTGCTCCAGGTGTAAAAGGGCTAACTAACCAAACTGCGGGGAATTCCTGCTCCTTTGGCCAAAAGGGGTGATTGGTTTGACACACAGCCAGGGCACATTCTTGCCCTCACCCTGAAGTCGCTGCCTGCTCTGCTGGCCACCTGTCCAGAAAGACCAGCCGCAACAACAAAGCCCTAATAATTAAAAGTAATTGTACAGATTAATCACTCCAGCCACCTGCCACAGAGCTATAAAGGGGTCTTAGGCCTAGGTATTTTTGAATTAACAGCTGAAGGAGATGAAACGATAGAAACAGCCACTAATTCCCTTCCTGTGCCCCCTCTGTCAGCCCCCAACCTTTCCAGCAGAATCCTTAATAGTTAAGACCATTTCTGCTCGCCCAGTTAGGTGGATGTAATTACAAGCATGGAGAAAGCGGTTTAATCCATTATGGTTACACCACAATGCAAAGGTGTTGACTTCCAGCGAACTCTTGCTCCTGGAACTAGTCTGTGGTTCTGACACTGCAAAAGTCTATCATCAAGATGGCCTCTGGCTGCTTCAGCTGTCGGAGCAATGCAGGGAATCACAGTGCACTTTGCTATTAATGAGTTGGATTGAGAGACCATAGCTTCCAACATTTCTCTGATGAAAATAGGGCTGTCCAGTGCTATTTTTTCTAGCACCAGAGGTGCCAGAACTCACCATGAACAGCTCACTCGTTCTCTTGGAATGGCAATGGCATCCACCTGAGGTGCCGAAACTGAGTTCCGGTGTGTGCCAGCTGGAAAAAAAACCCCTGAGGCTGTCCTATTCCATGCCCTCCAACATTTCTCTGATGAAAATAGGTGCATCCTAAGTAGAAGTGGGATATTCTGGGATTAAATCAGAAACCGGGATGGCTTCTGTAAATCTGCAACTGTCCCTACAAAATAGGGACACTTGGAGGAAGGTCAGCAGTTCTAATCTCCACAACGGGGTGAGCTCCCATTGCTCTGTCCCAGCTGTAAGGTAGGTTAGGCTGAGTGACGGGCCTGAAGTCACCCAGTGTGCTTCATGGCATGGCATGCAATGCAGCACAGAGGGCATAAAGAGGGCAGGGAAACTGAGATATTTAACCAAGCTTTCCTTGCAGAAGTCATCTCTCAATCCAAGCCGTACTCTATATGTGAAGTGCACATGTTGTTGTTGTTGTTTAGTCGTTTAGTTGTGTCCAACTCTTCGTGACCCCATGGACCAGAGCATGCCAGGCACTCCTGTCTTCCACTGCCTCCCGCAGTTTGGTCAAACTCATGCTGGTAGCTTCGAGAACACTGTCCAGCCATCTTGTCCTCTGTCGTCCCCTTCTCCTTGTGCCCTCCATCTTTCCCAACATCAGGGTCTTTTCCAGGGAGTCTTCTCTTCTCATGAGGTGGCCAAAGTATTGGAGCCTCAGCTTCAGGATCTGTCCTTCCAGTGAGCACTCAGGACTGATTTCCTTCAGAATGCATACATTTGATCTTCTTGCAGTCCATGGGACTCGTAAGAGTCTCCTCCAGCACCATAATTCAAAAGCATCAATTCTTCGGCGATCAGCCTTCTTTATGGTCCAGCTCTCACTTCCATACATCACTACTGGGAAAACCATAGCTTTTACTATACGGACCTTTGTTGGCAAGGTGATGTTTCTACTTTTTAAGATGCTGTCTAGGTTTGTCATTGCTTTTCTTTTCTAAACAACACAGGACCAAAACATTGGTAGAGGTTTACATGTGCTCAGACCACATCTTCATGAATAACTTGGGGCAAAACTCCATGGTAGACTGAAACAAGGGACAAGAGATATTTAGTGCCACAGGTGGAGGGTGTGATGCCCTCCAGATGTTGCTGGACTTCAGCTCCCATCAGCTCCAACCAACTTGGCCAACAGTCAGGGACGATGGAATTTGTAGCTTTGGATGTCCACAGCTTCTCCACTTCTGATTTAGGCAATCAATAAAAGACAAAACAACAAAAATAAAATGTCACAGCCAACTTGTTAAAAGGTTGAAGAGGAGGATACCTTAGCTCATCTCTAAGTGCAGGGGCGTGTTTCCTACTCTACAGAGGGCAGTCGTTGAGTGGAAGAAGTCCTCTGTTTGAATGGCTGCTAGTTCCAAGATAAAGAACCATAAAAAGAAACAGCGGAGGCTTTGCAGTTGTCCATCAACAGCACCTGGTCATCGGCTCCCCCTTTATTGTGAGATGCATTGTATTTATATTTAAATTATAGTTATTATGTCCAAATTTGTAGCTATACATATGAATCAGCCATGTGCACATTTGATGTAAATCTGTGTCCTCTTTTTCAATTATGCATTTCCTCCTTTTGGTGGTGAAAAAGTGGCCACCCTACCATTAGGCCGGCCTATTTCCCTCTCCATCAGAGACACTTGATGGACCTTCCAGCTGTACACATGGTTTAAAGAGATGGAAAAAATAGAAATAGCAAATATGGGGGGGGGATCACTGTTCTTGTGTTATGAAATGTTACATTCCTTTATTTTTAAACTTCAAACACAGACTTTAGTTCTGAAGTCTTCTAGAACCCAAAGTGAAAAATTCAGAATTTCAGGCTCTTCATTTGCAAAGCTCGCATGAATACACTTTTGGTTGTTTTGCATCCTGCCTGCCCCCCCAACACAGACCATGTTTACTGCAGATATGATGTGGAACAGAAGGTGACCTGTTCATCAACAGGCCTTTCATATCCAAACTATACTAGACATGTAACATGGAAAAGAACAGGAAACCAGAAAAAATGTAAGTGAACGAAAACAGATTTGCGAGGGCTTGAGGCACCTTGAAAAGTGCACCTAAGAGAATATTCACAATCATCATCATCATCCTCATCTTCATCATCGATGGAGTGAGTTTCTCTGGTATCTGCCTCTCTTGTACATAACTACTGCAGGAAGGGCACAGGCAGCAGTGCTAAAGCAATTTGAATATGCATTATAATAATACAACATTTCAAGCTGCCCTTCCCCCATTGCTTCCACCCTCCCTTTTTGACGGAGCCATTGAAGAGATCCATGAAATTATGAGAGATGCAAATCCTTTATCAACAACTTGCAGTTGTTGACACACAGGACCCTTCGTATGTAAATAAATCAGAATGCTGGCTTCCAGAAAGAAAGAAAAATTAAAAATGCCAAAACAGCATTTTTTATTTTTTATTTTTGGCAGATAAACAGCAGTGACGTAGTCTTTGCAAGGCTCCTAGTAATTGGTTTGCTCAACTGGGGCATCCTTTTGATGCACACTTCTTTAAGTTGAAATGAGGGAGAGGAAAGGGACTGAGATGATGGTGAGAGAAACCCCAGGCAGGAATTAAAGTGGTCGTCTGCCATTCCTACAAACTGTTTCCGTTCATCGTGAATTTGCATCAGATCAGGCACAACAAGCAAAGGAGTCTCTTCCAAGAGGTTCAAGAAAGCAGCATATCCATGAAGGGCTTGTACACAAAAATAAAATAAAAAACGAGAAAGCCTCTTATTCTCAGACTGAGTTGTGCCAAAAAGCAGGGGGGGGGGATGTTAAAGAAAAGTGGGAAGAGGAGGGGGAAGAGAGAGACCCTGATCCCTAGAAATGTTCCTGTCTGCTGGTTCTTCGAGATAAGGAAGTGATATTTCACTGTTTGACACTAATCATATTTGGGCATATTAAATAAGGACGGTCCAGAAGCTTTATGCAGCAGGCATATTCCAAGTTCAAAGCAAGAGCTCGTTACTGTGTTTTTAAAAAATCCTCTTAACTCAGAAATACGAGACAAAGAAGAAAAGAAGAAAGCACTTGCGGCGGGCGGAGGGGGTGCAGGGGAGGGGAGAAGAAGAAGTGTCATTATCTTTGTTTTGTTCTCCAGATCCAAGCTTGTCAGTGAGGTTTGGTGGGATGGTTTATAGGTCGCTGAAGAGGGAGGGTGGGAAATCGCCCACCCTCAAAGTGAGGCTTTCTGCAATGTGGCATCCTTTCTAGGCTCCTCTGTGTCTTCCAATTCACTATCTCCTTTTAAAGAAGGGAAAACTTGATAGGCCTAAAAAGAAGCCAGTTTTAACTGTGTTAAAATTGCGTCAGCTGAGGTTCAGGAACAAGCAGGAAAGTCCCAGTGATGATGCTTGGTTATTCCCTTTTCTCCTTAACCAGGTGTCAGGGAAATCTTTTCACTACATTTGGAAACAACAGTTATTTATTTATTTATTTATTTATTTATTTATTGCCTATTTGACCGCCCCTCTCCACCATAATGGCTCCCAGAGAGGTCTAGTGAAAGATCAGTGATAAGGCACTAAGGGCTAGCTCAGGCATTAAGGCTGCAATCCCATTTAACAGGATGCTATTTTTTTTTCTGAGTAGAGCTAGAAACTGGTTTTATGGGTGAACACCGCAGATGTTTTCACTGTACGTCTAAAAATGTTGCAGTAAACATGTTTGCAACTCCATGCATCATGTGCTAACACATGGGACCTGTACATTGGAGCATTAATTTGGAAATTAGACTGGCCCCTACAATTCTCATGCCTTGTTGTCTGTTGGAAACATTATTTTGTTAGTTTATGATGTTTTAATGTTTTTTATTACACTTTTTGGTGCACACTGTCATTGCATTTTTCTTTATAAAACTCCATCCACTTTATAAGAACTCTTAAAGGTAAAGGGACCCCTGATCATTAGGTCCATTCGTGGACAACTCTGGGGTTGCGGTGCTCATAGCACTTTACTGGTTGAGGGAGCCGGCGTACAGCTTCCAGGTCATGTGGCCAGCATGACTAAACCGCTTCTGGTGAACCAGAGCAGCACACAGAAACGCCATTTACCTTCCCGCCAGAGTGGTACCTATTTATTTACTTGCACTTCATGCTTTCGAACTGCTGGGTTGGCAGGAGCAGGGACTGAGCAACGGGAGCTCACCCCATCGCAGGGATTTGAACCACTGACCTTCTGATCGGCAAGCCCCAGGCTCAGTAGTTTAGACCACAGCGCCACCCGCACCCCTATAAGAACTCTTATGAGCAAACAAATATCAGCATACTGAGCTGGGACCTGGGATTGACTACATAATACACAAGAAGGCTCTAAAGAATAAGATGAGAGCTGAGTTTTAAGACTAGGAATATAACTTTGAGAATGACCTTCCTGTTTTACAGCAGAACTTTGGTGTCTCAAAATGACAAGAGCCCAGCTTCCAGCCTACTTCTAGCTCGCTTACACACAACCCTGGCCATTGTTCTCCTACATAACAACTAGGTGAGCCGAGTGGGGGAAAGGCCCACCAATTTGAATAGCACAGAGCAACTTCTTTGGATATGCTAGATCATGGTACTTAACTACCCAGCCAAAACCAATACCTTGAAAAAGGAACTGGTTTGGCAGTTTCCACAGCCTCTTCTACCAGATTCTAACCCTCACTGGATACAGAATCACAAGCTTGGGAGGAATTTGTGGATATCATCCAGACTGATCGCCCCCTCCCCTGCAAAAAACAACCCCTCATATCATTGTTTATTTGCTTTTGGAAGCTCTTGAATGTTCTTTTAATCTCATAGGAACAGTATGTCAGTTGACAGCATGCAATACTTCATACATTTGTATTACAAGCTCGTAGAAAAGTGGCCATTTCTGAATTTGACCTTGATCTTTTTCATTACTGTATTGTGTGTGTGTTTTAGTTTCATTGCCATAATTAAAAGCATAGTGGATAGAATAAAGCATGTCCTGTTTTAAAAAAGAAAAGTCTTCTCAAACTAGAGTCGAAATAGCAAACCAGTGACATTAATTATGCTGCAACCAAACCTAGAGTGAATTTCACCTCCTGTTAACCATTTCACAGATACCTTCCAGTTTTGTGAGTTTGACACACGTTTCCAACACGTGTGGCTCATCGCCCATTTCAATGAGGTTTAAATATTGGGTTATGCAGAACTGAGCTATGTATCCTAAGTATCCTTTTGAGGGGAGGGATAATGCTGCTGCTTCCAAGGATATTCAGTGCTCTCCCTATAGCTCAGTTTCTTCAGCTGCAGACCCTCAGTGTACATGGGATATCCTGCATTGGCTCTTTGAATATCTTACAAGCCTACCCGTAGAGTAGAAAATTGGTTTTACCAAAGCCCCTGCCTACAGCAAACTGGAATGTTAGGAATGAGATTAAAAGGGATTATGTATTGCTTTTCTAGTAATGAGGATTGATAGCAGTCACAGGCACTGCCTCAACCAATTCCCCCCCCCCCGAACAGTTATTATGCAAACCCTCTGTCACCTCCCCCTGTTCAACATTCCTGCCAACTTCTCAGAAAGTAGAGGCTCTGGGGATGAGCCATTTGCCACCCAATTAGCATTTTGTGTCAATTTCTTATTGTCATAATATGAGATGTCTCTTTGATGTTTGCTTGTTCCCATCATCTTCTGCCTTTCTGCACAAGGAGCTCAGTGATGGTTGGGAACACACATACATGAAACACTAGGATAATTGGAGGGAGGAGGGAGGGAGGGGGAGAGAGAAGTGTGCCCATGTTCAAGTGGCCTTTGTTGTGAAGGGCACCCCATCTCTCTTTGCGGAGATGTTAGCAGGTCAGAATTTGCCAGCCATTCAGCAAAGATGGACTGGTCTTTTCGCAAAGAAAGAAAGAAAGAAAGAAAGAAAGAAAGAAAGAAAGAAAGAAAGAGGCTATCTGTCATGATGAAGCACAGGTTGCATACACATCTCACCTTTAAAACACATTCCCAAAGAATCATGGGAACTGTAGTTTACCTCACATAGATCCGCTGGCTGAGAACAGTGCAATATACCAGCACAGAAAACAGGAGATTCCCTTCAAACCACCACAAAACTGATTAACTTTCAAAAATGAGCTTCTGAAACTCCTAAATTCACAGTATTTCATGTTATGCAAATATGGAATTTAAATCAGTAAGTGTCAGACAGTGGTTGGGATGGGGAAGGAATCCAATTCAGTTTGCATTTAAAGCTGAACATATCTAATTTGCATTTTCTGAAATAATACACAAACTGAAAAACAGCCACCCTTCAAAATTCATACTTTTCCAAATTTTGCAGTGGAATTATTGAGCCAAGTAATGTGTACCTAAATGCATATACTAGGATAAAGTGTCCATATAAATGCATATATTGGTGAAAATGACATGCATATGCATTCTATTGAGGAAGTTGCTTTGCAAAAATGGGCATATTAAGCAAAACTGCAAAGAAAAATTTGTCTCTTGGGAGAAATTTGCATTAAAATGCTGGTGAGTTTTCATTAGAACATTTTTTTTTAATCACAAACTGATGTGGAAATGTGGAAAACTGATCTTAAGACTGGGGGAAAAAATGAGAGAAATCAAAATTGACGGATTCACTCAGCTGCTACACCAGTAGAGCACATCCTAGGAAGTCTAAAGGTCTGGGAGATTCCAGCCTGCTTGCAAAACTTTATGTGTTCATTTACGCACTGAGACACCAAAGAGGTTTTCTAGGTACAGGCCGCAACACTGATTTGGGAAGCAGTGTTCCTACTGCTAAATCAGTGATGGGAAACCTGTGGCCCTGCAGATATCACTGCACTACACCTCCCATCCTCCTTGATCATTGGTCATCCTGTTTGGGGCTGATGGGAACTGGAGTAAAACAATATCTGGAGGGCACCAGGTTCTCCACCACTGATTTCAAACATGCTATATGACTTGCTCTGCAGTGATGAATAATATAGATCCTACTGCTATGTATATTAAAATGTCCTTCCTTCTTCCTGAAAGAATGGATTGATAGAACTGCAGTTACACTGCACATTTTAATTTTTTTGTTGCTGAAAGCAATGCTTCCCAACTCTCAGTCCCAGTTCAATTTTTCACTAGTAAATTACCATATTTTGTGACTAAGACCCTTCACAGTAGATTAGTTAACATTATATTTTTATTAAAGCCTAAGTTAATATCCTAATTCCCTGAAGAGGGCTTCTGGGGATTTAGTGCTCTTTTTCTTTCTTCTCAGAGACCTTATCTGTAACTGGAAAAACACCCAGCCATAGCTGAAAGGTTTATAGGGCCTCCTATGGTTTAACCCTTTGATGGGCCAGTCATCATGCAAATATTGCAATGCCATTATTTACATGAGACTTCCGTATCAACAGCTGTGTATCCTGTGCCTGATAATAGGCAGTTCTGAATGCCTCTAAGGCTGCACATGCTTACCTGGGCACATGCTTACCTGATGAACTTCTAAGTAGGCATGTTTAGGAGTGAACTCTAGGGTAGATTTCAGGACCTTCGAATGGGAAACAAAACAAGTACCAGTGCTTAAACTGTAAAAAGATGTGCCAGGGTCAGGTTGAAATTTACTGTAGTATCTGACCTGGAAGATCTTCTCCCTAATGCCAGATGTGTAGCACTGGGTTGTGGCTATTCAGTGTTAAGATAAAAGCACTCTGAACATGCCTGGAGACCCTCTTTTTGTGTGTGTTTCTTGAGGGTTAGACATTGCATTGAGAATATCTTATGAGGCTAAGCTTTTTAAATAGAATCTTTACATATATAAAGTACAATCTACAAACTGGTGTTCCTCTCTCTAACCTCCATTCCTGTCAGTTAATCTTGCAAGAAGATGGCTGGGTTCTATCTAAATATAAATGGGAAGATATAATTTCTCCATCAGCAGCTATCCCACCTGGCTGTCCCTTCACACTGCCCACTCCACTGCTGCAAGCACAGTTCACTTCCCACTCACTGCATGCCCCCCACGCCACCCCTCTCACTCAACCTGCCCCACCACCGCAAGCCCTGCTTGCTCACACACACTGCCCAGGTTCAGAATCTGATGCTGTCATGTGGTTGTTTATCAGAAAACCTAATCTGGAAATTGTTGTTGTTTAGTTGTTTAGTCGTGTCCGACTCTTCGTGACCCCATGGACCAGAGCACGCCAGGCACTCCTGTCTTCCACTGCCTCCCACAGTTTGGTCAAGCTCATGCTGGTAGCTTCGAGAACACTGTCCAACCATCTCGTCCTCTGTCGTCCCCTTCTTGTGCCCTCAATCTTTCCCAACATCAGGGTCTTTTCCAGGGAGTCTTCTCTTCTCATGAGGTGGCCAAAGTATTGGAGCCTCAGCTTCAGGATCTGTCCTTCCAGTGAGCACTCAAGGCTGATTTCCTTAAGAATGGATAGGTTTGATCTTCTTGCAGTCCATGGGACTCTCAAGAGTCTCCTCCAGCACCATAATTCAAATAATTCAACCTCTGGAAACAGAGGTGCACTAAAGATTCAACTGTTGAATTCCTAGTTTGAGTTTAGCTAGCAAGTCCTAACGCCAGCTAGTCTTTCTGTATTTCTGCTGTGCTTACTGAGCTTTTGCAAAGAAACTCAGGGGGCAAGATAGTATTCAGCATTGCACGGGGGAATTTATTGCTACGAACCCTGAATTTTCACATTACTTTTTACAGTGACGTCCACACTGTACATATTTCTTCCTCTGGATCCATGAAAAATATTAATCACACAACTGGCCAGAGCCCACATCTGTCTTGACTTCCTCCAGTGTTGACCTGCTCCTGCACTACATTTTTAATTAACCTTGGAACAGCAAAGAAGGGTATTTTCTCCAAATTCAAGCCATATTTTATGGGAATGACGACAAGCTAATTAAGTTAATTCTTAAGACACCTCTTTGCAAGATGAGGCTAAGGTTGGCTTCCTCTTCAATGTGCAGTGATGGGCTGATTAAAAAATAATTACTACTTTGCCAAGGACAAGAACACGAAGTTAATTAAAAGAATGAGGTGCAACCTTAATGAAGCTCATTGGATTGTACTTTGCAGTCAGATCCCTGCCTCAAAACTTAAATTCATTTTGTCTCTTTCTTTACACATATTTGGAAATTGCACATGCAACATCCATAATCACTCCCCCTTTTTTGCCAACATGGAAGGGCAGCAGAAGAAAATCTTGGCATGCATTGTGGACTGCTATTTTTCAGAAGAACTTAATTGAGGATACAAATGTCTGCTGGCAGTTAGGGATGTCAGCGAATTCCAACGGAAATGGGAGTGGAAATGGTCAATTTTCACTTACTCATCCCATGCCCAAAA
Organism: Podarcis pityusensis; assembly: GCF_964106645.2. NCBI lineage: Eukaryota > Metazoa > Chordata > Lepidosauria > Squamata > Lacertidae > Podarcis > Podarcis pityusensis. The sequence continues at coordinate 39,754,350 of NC_138029.1, read as the reverse complement.
GAGAAATCAATCCTGTGAGTACAATCAGTATTTGCTACTGTTGTTGCTTCCAGTCCACAAACAATATGTAATTGATTATGTTTTCCCCCTCCTCATTTGCATTGTGTTTGCATTGAAATGAAAGAGATGGAATTACATAATGACAACCTAATTTATGCAATTTAGAAAGTTAACAGTATCAATTATGTGAACGACAAAAGTTGTGAATTTCTGCCTGCATGGCATATTCAGTTTTGACCTCCAGCATCTCTCCACCATTCCTCCATAACTTCACATCTCCACCATTCCTCCATAACATCAGCTGCCTGAGGTGTCTCCCTCACTCTGCCTGATGGTAGGACCAACTATGAATGCTTGGCACAGTCTGGCTCATAGTACTAATAATAGTAAATTGGCTGGTCAGCTTATTCATATATTTACCCCCCTCCCTCCAGTCCTATAGTGGAACCGGAGGGGTCTGAGTGTGTGTAAGTGATGGGGAGATCCAAGAATGTGAAACACACAAAACCACGTTACCCTGGAACAGCTTCACTGATGTCGATGGAACAATTCTAACGTAAGCTCTTAGTGACCTGCAGCCATAATGAGAGGAGACTTTGCCAGCCTTAGCCTAGCTCAGTTGGTGCAGAGGTAAGAAGCAATCAAACTCTCCCACTGTCATCTTCTCCTCATCACTGGGTTCTTGGTGTCTGCAGCTCAAAGGCTGCAATGCAGCTGCTGACAGGTATCACACCCAAAGGGTCCTATCAAAGAGTCCCTCTCCAGTCTAAGCTCCCTGGCAATTATTGAGGATAAAAGGATATCATCCCAGTTCACCACTGGGGAGCAGGTGCAGTTCTTTGCCAGGCCCCAGCAGGCCTGTTCCCCTGCCTTTGAATGTGTGTGGGCCCCACCCTTGGGCCTCAGGGAGATCAGATCAGGCCTCTTGCTGGAGAGGTTTGCGCAACAATAGCTGGGTTGTCCAATTAATTGACACCATCACAAAGGAGAAGAATACATTTCAGTTCATCACGGGATCTATTAGGCCACAGTCATGGAGACTAGTGTGGTTCTGACGGGCCTGTCATCTACAAGACATGCCAAATATGTTGTCCTGCTGAGAGCAGTTCCCACAATTCCTCCTGCAGCACCCAGCAACCCCTGGCCATTCAGGCCTCAGCTGCAATGGTGTGAGAGAAGAACGAGTCACTGGATGGGGTCTGGGCTTAATTGGGAAAGCATCCGGTACCCAGCTGGCATATGTAAACCACGTTTCCAATCCATGCACACTTTAGAATGTCACACTGTATACACACACACACAATCTCTCTCACACACACACCTTTATTGTGAGTTTCCAGGCTGAAAAATTGCCAGTGCCAACCCTGGTCTAAGGTGATGCCGAAGCAAAGCCAAGCAGTACAAATTGGCCTCGGTGTAAAGATGTCTGGCTTGCTTGAAAAGTTCAGGAGAACAGAGAAGAGATCGATAGCACTGATTAGCAGCCCAAATGAGAGATGGAGTGCAAAACCAGGAAGTGTTAGTGACGGTCCTCCTATGTATTAGAGATGCTGCCAGGCTTTGAGAGTGGTGACCTCAACATGCAAATTCCCCCAACTCAAAATGTATGGCCTCCATTTGAGTCAGATCCAGGCGTGCCTCAAAATGGAGTTTACACCCCACTCTTGCCTCTCTGCCCAACCCCAAGTCCCAGCCCAGTCCACAAAGCTTGGGGAAAGCAGAGGAAGAGTCGGAGAAGGGAGGCCTGCCCTTTGAGCTTTTCAAGGGTTCCTATCAAACTTTTGAAAAGAATGAAATAGATTGAAGGTTTACAAGTGTTAGACAGGCTCACCAAAAAAAAAGGCCAAATGGAGGAGTTATACTCACTACTTTCTGCTGATCTGCAGTCTTGCTTACATGGCATGTTTAGGGTAGAACCACATAATACACTTAACAGTTGGTGTCAGGAGCTGCAGTAAGTGATCCTGTGCGTTATTGGGAGGAAAAACAAGATAGTGGTACCTTTTTTTTTCCAGCTGTCCCATGTTCCGCTCTTAGTATTTCCCATGCCACAACAAGACCTGGACCCTTTAATTATCATGTGAGGCCCTTCTTCATATGCCTCCACCATGAGAGGTCTGTAGAATAGGCATTTTCTGCAATGTCTCCCTGTTCGTGGAATGCTCTCCCCAGGAAGGCTCACCTGGCACCTTCATTTCATAACTTTAGGTGTCAGGCAAAAACATTCTGCTTCTCCTTGGCCTTTTGCTAATTAATCAAATGGTGGCCTTTTAAACTGGTTTGGGGGGGCATTATTGGTTTGTTTGTTTGTTTGTTTGTTTGTTTGTTGTGTATTTTTGTTTATGCTGTAAGAGTGGTATATAAATTTAAATAAATAAATAATAATATTATTATTATGACCTAATTTGAAATATTTGTTTTGTGTACTCCTCTCTTAAATGCTTCACAGCAATACTTGTGTAATGAAAAACAGAATAACCTATTTCCATGCAGAATGTACATACTTATCTACTGCCTAATGTTCATTGCACTTCCTGATCTGGGCTTTCACGTGGGCTCCTTGCCATTAGAGATCTGATCCCTTGACTCTGCAGCCTCCTTAAATGGGGTGTCTATCATTGTGTCCATCTCAAGGTGTGTAACAGGATCTGTGGATTCACCTTGGTCCCCCATACATACTGAGGGCAGCAGTGAGATTAAGTTCTGGCTCCAAGCTGGTCTTGATAGAAAGATGGCAGGTTCTGACAAAATATGAAAGTACAAAATATGTACACAAAGTGTACACAAAGGCATATGCACAGGTTCTTTAGGACCATCACATAGGCACTTGTAAATAATCCACAGATACATTCTCATACATGGATACCCTTTGAACACCTATGTACATACTAGGCAGGCAGCCATCTGGAAATATCTGTGGATGCATGTACATAAATCTCTGTGACAAAATAAAATACACATGTGATATTTTCAAAGATCTTATATTTGATAAGAATGCCAAGACAGAAAAATAATGTATTTTTAAATCAATTTTATAAAGCTATTATTCATATGTCAAGATTGATGCTGAAGTGTGTACTCAACAAGACCAGTGAAAAATACAAATGCTTTCAGTCCTATCATGCTGGTGGTGTCATAATTACAGACCCATAATCCATAAAACAGCTGCTGATTTTAATTTAACTAGCAGGTGATGTCAAACTGCAATAATATTATCCAAGAAACTGGAAATTTCATTAAACTTGCTATTTTTGGAATTCAACATACCAGGTTTTTAAATGTTAGTTCCCATACATGCTTTTCTACAAGTTCCCTTCCAGGGCACAGATCTAATTTGCGTGGTAATATTGAGGAAAGCATTCACTCGCTTGGGATATACTTTTCTGTATGGTGCAGAATAAAAAAAACAACAAATTGCTCTTGGGTCCTACAATTCTGTGCATGCCAACTCAGAAGCAGATTCCTCTGGTTCACATCCAGGCAAATTGGAATAAGACTGCAGCCATACACGGCCTGATAAAGAGCTCTGTGAATTCCGTAAAATTAGCAAGAAAGTACCCCCTGTATCTTACGTTATGGACCTACATAGCAATATATAACTTATTATGCCAATCTACATAAGTACACAAAGGTGTGTTTTCAGTCCAAAGGAGCAGCCTAGTGCCAATCACAATGAAAACATAAAGCGATTTATTTTGGTTTCAAGTGCTTAACAAAAGCAACCAATGTATCCCAAACCCGAGCCCCTTGTACCTCTAATACAGGGCTTTACAGTAAAACAGCTGATGAAACAAAGGGGGAGGGAGCAGCCAGTCAAAGCAGGATTGACCTCCATTCTCATTAGTAGGGTCCAATTCTGCACAGCACTGGGTTCAAGAGTATGAGAGCTTCCTGAAGGGAACTCATGCACACACCCAGACCAAGAATGATTGCCTTCCCTTCTCATCAGCAGATGCAGAGGGGACAGTCCTGCTTAGTGCTGGGTTCCTGCTTTGTACAGCACTTCAAAGGCTCCTGGCAACCATCTCTGGAAGCTGGTCAAACAGGTTTTGGTGAAGCCCTGCCTTTCTGACCAAGCACCATCCTAACCCCAAATGTAAGCTGGATTTATGTGACTTGCTCAAAATAATCCCATGGACCAAATGAGGGAAACTGACAGGTCAAGACTGGCCCACAGGCTGGAGGCTCCCACCTCTGCAAATCTACTTTTTAAAAAATGGACTTTTCACAATTAGGAAAGTGATGGGGAAATGCATTGAAAAGTATGGGATGGATAAATGACCCACAAGCAAATCAGAACAAATACTCAATAAAGACTGGGCAACCTCCAAGTAGGTCTTGTGCAAGCAGATCAGGATGGATGATCAGTAAACAGATCTTCTATAGGAGGCCTAAAGTGAAGAGGTCTTCTCTATCATCTCAGGAACTTAGCAATTCCATGTGTTGCATGAGTACAGCTTGAATTAACCCCTCACCTGTCCAGGACAGCAAATCAATTACATTTACTCTGTTAATACAATATCAAGCCGCTTATCTCTGGCTTTGATAACATAGCCTAGTAACGTCTAAGGTCACATGTGTCATAGACACATGTGGCCTCACCTGCCAACCTCCTTTCTGGAGCTGAGCTGAAGACTTTTAGCCTGGCAGCCTGGGTTCTAATGGGTTAATGGCAGCTTGTGCCTATGTGTGTAATATAAAACTCTGAGTTGATACAAATCAGTGGGATTTTTACAAAATTCCCCAACTTGAAAACTTGCTTTTACGTGTCTCAATGAAAAGAAGAAAGACTTGTGGCACCTTGAAGGCGAATAAATGTAGCTACGCTTCTGGAAAATATATAAAAATGGGAATTTTATACTTCAAATTTGCAGATTTATATGCTCCAAACCACCTAGGGACCATACATGTACAAAGCAATCTTCTGCATGTCTATTCTTGGCTAGATATGGGAGCCCAGCCCAATTTAGCAGCCAGAGCTCTACGTACATAGCTCTACAAAGAAATCTGGGCACCCCACTGATCAGCTTAAAATGAAGAGTGATGGACAGGAGTCCATCTCTGCCCTCTCTAACCTGGTCCTCCTTCCTCACTGAACAGTTATTCAGTGACTGTTGAAATCAGAATTTGTGGATTAAACCCATAGCTTACTCATTGGGTGGATTCTCTCTTGGCTGCCCTAAGCTGCTTCTCTTCAGTTGAAGTTCTGCAAAATATATTTTTTTAAAATATCACAAATTAGCACATTACAAATCAGCACATGGGAATGATTCGATTTTTTCAAAGGCACAATAATTATCTGAAGTCAATGGATCGGCATTTTTGAATTCTGTTCTAAGCTTGGCTACAGTCACATTTTATAGGTTTTCTCTGCAAGCTCGCTCTATAAAATGAAACTGGAGGCCTTTCCATTGTACTTCAAGACTCACACTTCTAAGTTTTAACAAACCATCGACAATCTCAACTCTTTGTAACCTCGGTATAGCTTTATTGGTTAAAAAAAAAACCCAAGGTACCAATTATGGAGTGGACAGATTAAAACTTTAAAGGATTTATTTTTAATAAGTAACAAGGTAAAATACCCCTTAGCAACCAGACTGGCAGATGAAGCTGGAGCTACATTTATAAATAACTTTTTATGAAAATAATAATCCTTGAATAAGCTGCAGCCAAAAGGACTACGTCTCTGCATCCAATTTGTATCACATTGAGGCAACTGATGTTATGATGCTGGGCCCATATATTATACAATTATGTGAATATGACTTTCATTATCTTATTAAAGCTGGAGTTGTTATGACACAGACCATACTATCAACAGATGTTCAGTTGTGGCAGCTCTGTTGCTCCTGCAACCTTCCTTTTGGCTGGTGCTGTATTACCTCTGCTGATAAAGGCCACGTGGGGTTAAACAGGAAGGGCTTCCAGGTCCCTTGGCTTGTTACTGACTGGGCTCAGCTTTCAAGGGAAACTGGGCTTCTGCAAGGCACTGCCAACTAATGGTTTGTTAGCTGTCAAAATGCACCTCTTCTCATCAGCAGAAGTATAGCAAACATAAACCAGACAGGCAAGCAGGTAATCCCAGCAAGGAAAGAAAGAAGGGGATGGTTTAATACAATCCCGATGCAAACAAGAAAATACAGCAGTTTCTAGAAAATGATCCATCTCTGTGCTTTTTGTTTTTGAACCAAAATAAAAGCTGAAAATGCATCAGTTCTCAGTCCCTAATATTTGCATGTGCTATAAACCTCCACATAATCTGATAAACCTCCACAAAAGTGAAGTCAACCTGATTGCGATACATGTAAGATGGTTAGGGTTACCTATTACTAAATATCTATTGCTAAATTATCTTTGGTCATGCAAAACCTATCCTGAAAAATCACCATTTGAAAGAATGTAAGAACAGCAAAAGAGCTCTGCTGGATCGGACCCAAGTATTTCAAGTCTATTGCTAGAATGATAGTACAGTGGTACCTCGGGTTACATACACTTCAGGTTCCATACGCTTCAGGTTACAGACTCCGCTAACCCAGAAATAGTACCTCTGGTTCAGAACTTTGCTTCAGGATGAGAACAGAAATCACGAGGCGGCAGCAGCAGGAGGCCCCATTAGCTAAAGTGGTGCTTCAGGTTAAGAACAGTTTCAGGTTAAGAACGGACCTCCGGAACGAATTAAGTACGTAATCAGAGGTACCACTGTACTTCCAAGGGCTGGATTGCTTGCTGCACAAAAAATCAAGGTAGAAAATTATATTATTTCAGTTTGTCAGCTCTTCATGTGTTAAAGACACAGACCATGTCGCATTTCTTTCTGTCTCTTCTGCCACTCAGCATATGAACCATTGATCAGTTATCATTCATAATTTGGGGGTGAGCTGAATTTATTGGAATGGGATAGCATTTTTGGTTGCTATTTTTTAAAAACAACAACAACAACACATAAACAATCTTTTGCAAAATTTAATCTGATAATTCCTGCTCTTTCTCCAAGCTTTAATTTTGCTCTATTGTGAGTCTAAGATGATATGTTTTTGGGGTTTGGGGGCGGCTTGTATATTTATTTTATACTGCAAAGGTGGAGAAACCTTTTCACCCACAGGGCCACATTTCTCCATGGGCAAACTTCCAGGTGGACACAGGCCAATGGTGCACGGGGCCAGAGACAAAACTGAATAGAGCAAGCGGTGCGGCTCTTACCAGTGTACAGTAGGCACGATGGCAACCACAAAGAAGTCTAAGGTCACAACCACACCATACATCTCTCCATCCAAGCAACCAGAAGGCATCCTTAGAGTTCAAGGACACAGACCAAACAGGCAAAAACACTCAAGGAGAGCATGGAGCAAGGCCAGTGAGCAGTGTGGCCTAGGGAGGAACAGGTGACCTGAGGAGAGTCCTAGGGGTTGGGGGGGCCTAGAGGGCTGCATTCATCCACCAAGCCTGAGGTTCCCCACACTTAGTCTGACAGAAAAGCAGGATAAATGAATACATTTATATATACCTGTCTCTCTAGAGGCTTCTGTCTCTTCACTCTTAGTTCTGTGCTAAGCCCACCACACACTTTGTTTCTGTAGAAGCCACAGGAAGCCTCAGCACCCCTAAAGGGTGCCCCTTTACTCCTCACTGGGTGAACTTTCCCTCTTCCAGTTCTCCTTGCTCCCTCCCACGATTTCTCCAATGTATGTTGGTGGTGGCGGCTCTGAGATTTCTGTGGCATTCCTTTCTCAGCTGCCTTCGAAGCCTCTCTGACATATTACGCTGGCTTAATTTCCTACATAAATCTGTCAACCACTCGTGAAAGTTCAGAAAAAACAGCCCTTATTAATAAATGCACCGGGAGCACTTTGCAAAGTGCCTGCTGGTCAATGCATATGAGAGGCCAAAACGTGAAGTGCAAGCCTTAGGTCTGTGTTGTTCTCAGAGGTGTTGACTTTAATTAAAAGTTCCCCTCAGAACAAACAGAGAGGTGAGTTTGTGTGAACAGAACAGCCTGGTTGTCAGGTGACACCTCCATTTTGAATTCCCCTGTGAAAAACAGGCCACACAGTAACAACATTTGCCTCCATCTTGGCTGGAGGCATTCTTTCCTTTGGATCCATGATGCATCCTGTCTGACTTCCTGACATGCCTGTTTCCAAGAGACAATGAGCAGAAGATTTCCTTTGCTTGGGACACTGGGTCTTCAGTGACTTCTCAGGGCTCCAACCAAGAACTTCGCAGCTTCAGATTTAGCCCAGCTTTCCACGAACTGAGTGTAGGCTATGATGCCACCTGCATACAAAATTTGGGCAGGGCAAAGTATAAAGAGTCCAGGAAATAAAGATGTACAACAATGACCCCTGCAACTGGCAGGCAGCCTCTGGATGACCAGACTTGGTATGAACACTAAGAGGCCTTCAGCACTGCCCCTTCACTGACAGAGCAGGGCTTTCTGTTAGCTGCCCTCCAGATTCCAGCAGCAGCCGTTGGCCCAGTCCATTCACTCCCACCATCTCTCCTTTCCTTTTGCTCAGGAACAAAATACTGTCCCATAATGACATTTTAACTAGGCTCTGCACATTTTTATAGAACGCACTGGGAGCCTTTTGAAGAAAATACTTATTTTTGTAACAAGGCTATATTGGGGCTCATCTGGTTTCTTTAGAAGCCAATTGCTTCATGTTGGCATGTGACTATATCTGTTTTCAAAGCTGGTAATCTGGTCCAAACAGGGATAGGAAGACACACATACCCAGCACACACCTCTAGTCCACAGCAGAAATAATTCAAAGGAACCAGATTCTGTTGCTGAATGTCTTCCAGACATTTGGCAATGTGACTCAGGACCCAAATTAGGTACGGTATGGATGGCGCAACTGCACAGTACTATCATGACTCATGGTATTGTGACACTTCCCAGTACTGCTTTTCCTCAGCTTACCTAGATTCAAATGTGGCTGCTGTATCTGGGGTCACTGGGAACCATGGGGACAAGATTCCTCATGGCTCCCAGTGGCTCTGGACACTGCTGTTTATGCTCATAGCAGTGACCAGGACCTAAAAGAGGTCGTGTCATGGTGCCTGGTAGCTCCTTGTCTAGCCCAAGCAAGCAGGGAAGTGGAGGGACATCAAGTGGGGAATTTAACAGATCTGCCCTGATTTAGTATAGATCCAGTGACTTCACCCCATTCCATTTTCAGGTTCTATCCCATCACTAGGCATAGGAGAAAAAGGAACCCCCAGTACCACACCCTTGGAGTGTATGCATTTTTTTGTCTTCGTTGCCAGAAGAAGCAATTGACAGGCTTCACAGGGAATTAATGCCTGGCTCCAAACCTGTTTTACTGCTGAAGTCACTGCGATTGCTGTTTGAGAGAGCTGTTTCTCAGAATTAAGACCAATGTCACTTACTTCCATGGAGGTGTGCATAGCCAGGACTACAACCTAAAATGATCCCTGGAGAAAATCCAGCCAAAGTTAAGCGCTTTTAAGACCTGCTGATTTCAAGGGGAGAGATATAAGCATTTGTCACTGATATAAGCATTTGTCACTGAAATCAACATGCCAGGAGCATCATGGCAAACCTGGTGAATTTTAATCAATAATGGTCTTCAGATATCTGAATTTCAGCTCCTGATCAATGGGTTTTTCCTCACATCTGAAAGATTTAAATGAACTAAGTTAATGTATGTTGTTGTTACTAAATAATTGTCTTTAGTAGCCTCCAGATGGTCAACATTTTGTGGAAGGGATTAAAGTACATACTAGAATTTCAGGTTTGTGAAGATAAAGAGTTATCTGTCACCCTAGTGCAACATATCCACTTTATAAAAGAGATGGGCTTTTTGCAGTTAGAAAAACGATGGGGAACTGCATTGAGGTGTGGAGTGAGCAAATGATTTAACACCCCACAAACAAACCAGAATGGGTGGCCATTGTTGTATAAGCCTCACTGCAAACAAATCAAAATGTTCAATAGGGACTGGATATAATCTAACCTCCATGTAAAATTAGTGTAAGCAAATCCTGCTCCCTTAGTGCAATGGCAGATATTTAATGTTCCATTTTCCAGCACCGACAGCTCTCATCACCAGCCATGGCAAGTCTTGTGCCCAGATCACAGGACTTTTAGGCAGATGGTTGCTTTCACTCTTCCTTCAGGTGCTCCTTCAACTGGAAATGGCAGAGATCGAGCCTCATACACAGCAAACCATCTACTCTGCCAATCAGCTAGGCCCCCTCCTTTTCCTTTCACAGGAAGGAAATGCCAAAAAACACTTTATCACTGTGTCCTGATAAGCTAGTGCAAATTAGCATGATTCCTTTGAAAACCAAAAAGTTCAAAGTTGATTTCAGTTGTCTGAGAACCTGGATATCTATAGAACAACATGAGGGTTCCTTCCATACAGCAGGATTTTTAAAAACTTATATATCAAATGGGTTCGTTCTGTTTAATCAGTGAACCCCACAAATGTCCCTGAAATGTGGGTGATAATTGCAGCTTCGGCAGCGCAGGAAAGAGCCACTTAGGGAAACAAAATGCATGTACTTAGCTTTTGTTTTTCATTTGTTGACACATTGGAGAATTTGTTTCCTGGCAAGCAAAGAAACAAAGCTACAGCAAAAACCACTAAGTCCTGACTTTCTAAGTCTGTCTCTCCCAGGGCATCATCACTGTTAAAAAGAGACCATGTCACTTTCCTCAGTCCATTTGGACAGCAGCTGCCCACCTTCTTCTAAAGGCAAGATCGTTACTCTGCTTCCAGTACAGGATGTGTAAATGTGAATCTCTACTGACACCCAGTGGAAAAAATACAAATATCTTAATTGTCGTGACTTTGAAAATCAAGGCTATTGTAAGGGAGGTATCATCAACCTTTCAGATGCAGAACCCAGTTTTAACCCAAACATGTATTTAGGGATCCATTTCATAATTTTTTACCATATATTTACAAGGTGGTTGTGCTCCTGTCGCAACCCACCCTGGATCAGGCCATGGCCCCACTAGTGTTTCTCAACCAACCTGTTGAAGACCAATGTTTTAAAGCTTCTTTTTTTAAGATAGTGGTAGCTCATTTACTCACTGGTGGCCCACATCTGGTTCCAGTAAGTGCTGGAGAACATAAGTCTCACAATTTCAGGTAGTGTGACAGCTGTATTTTAATAGCATTGATTATTTTATGTCATTGTCATGTTAATGCTAAGGCAAATGTTTCATTTTATTGTCATGTTATAGCTAAATAAATATGGTTATTGTTACTGAACTGCTAGCAAGTAAGGTGACTTGATGGCTGACAAAAAAACAACAACAACCCAACACTGTGAAACTAGGGGTGGATGAAGGGCAACAAAGATATTCCTCCATTAATAAAACTTATAGTACCATCTGCTGGAGTGAATGCTATCCACAGAAATATATAGTGAGTGCAATATGAACAATTATTATCAAGCTGTCAGAGCTTTCCTCTGTACTGTGGGAACATCCTTACAAACTCGTATGTTGACAATCTCACCCAACGAGTTCTCCTTCACTTTGAGAATGGTGGAATTGGTTCAACTCATGTCAGGACATGTCAGGACATGTCATGAACATAGTCATTAGGAACATGAGATGTCATACAGGAAGCCCCAGATTCAAATATCACCTGGCCATGAACTTGTGGGATTGTCTCAGTCAAGGCACGATCTTGCAGCCTTGGCCCCATTCACTTCCAGCTAACAATAAACATGTATCTTGTAGGGTTCTGGTGGATGTTGTAAGGCCGTGATGGCAAACCTGATCCATCTCCACAAGCAGATATTTTTTACTCCATCCCCCACCCCCAAGAATTCACCCATTTTGGTGGTAGCAGCAAAAACAAATTTTAAAGTGAACCCAGTACCTTGATGGGGATGCAAATTGCCCCCTCCCTGGTCATCAGATTAATCCTTTGTTAAGCAGGGAGGATACAATGATTCCAGCTTCTCAACAGATCAAGTATGTGCCTGTGTGTTAGCATCCTCTGTGCATGTATGTGTGCCTGTGCCACCCACCACTAGCACAAGGCTGCAATCTCTACAGTCACACTTACCTGCGAGTAAGTCCCATGGGTTTACTTCTGAGTAGATATGTGTAGTATCACGCCATAAGTCTCCCATTTGCCATCGTTCTTAATGGCTTTCTGACAGATTGAAACAGGTCTAGGTTTTTCTGACTAAGATCTCCTCAACAACAAAATCTGGACTCCCAGAAGTGGTTTTCCTGTGGTACAATAGTCCGTGGCGTCAAAATCCAGATGTTTTTGGTGTGAAAGAATATGGAAGACCTGGGAATTAAAGCCAGGTCTCTTGGCTCCTTTCCAGATGTTCTACCAGCTGCTCGCCCCAGGTCCCCACTGGTCAATTACTTTACTTGATGCGTCTAATCAACAATATTATATATGTGATGCTATAAACGTTTGTGTTTAATATTAGCTCATAACTCAGCATCCCGAAACAGATGTTTTTGGTGAGAAAGAAATTGATGAGTTATCAGAGGATTGGACCCAGGCCCCTTGGCTAAGTTCCAGATGGCCCTGCCAGCTGAACTGCAAGGCTGGAGGGGTTGCCTCTAGCTCCCTCTGGTCAATTTCGCGTCATGAGAGGGAAATAAAAAGTATTTCTGATCTCCTGTACTGCGCCAGGTAACAAACATGTGAAAAGAGTTTGTAAAATGACTTCTTTAAAAAAAGTAAGAACACTAAAAGCGCAGGCACCTCCAGCATTCTCCTTTGAAAGGGACAATTTAATTTCAACACCACACTCTTTTCGCAGGAGCAGCCGCACAATACAATTTTACCACCATTTTCATACAAGGACAAACACATTAACAGGACTCTAACCCATTTTTCTAAGGAAGACTTAAATGGTAGGATTGTAATTCTAATTCTCAATGCCTATGCAGGAACAATGTTCTCTCTCTCTCATACAAACACACCATCTTAAAAATACGCTGTTTTGACTGGAAGCGTTTGGTGGAAATCTGGTCACACAATAAACTATTTGATTACGGACACATTCCACTTAAGCTTTAACAGCAGTGGGGGGTTTTCCCGCACCAGTGTTACAACTTTAGCTTCAGTGAAACTTGTTTCAGTGATAAAGTGGCTAAGGGGAAAACTGGATTCAGCATATGTGCAAAGCCACACACACACACACACACACACACACACACACACCATTGTAGCCCCTTATCAACCTGGCACACTGATGGAGAAACACACATTTTACCTCGACATTTACAAATACATTCATTTCACAGAAGCTTCTGAACATCAGATGGAGATAATTAAAACAAGGTGTTCTCAAGTGGGAAGAAATGCAATTCATTTACCATTTTCAAAGTGACTCATTAAAAACCTCCCTGCAGATGCAAATGTGTGCTTATTTCACAGAGAGAAAGGAGCAAGTGCTTATCAAATTCAAGGACTTATCTTTTGTCTTACTTTTATTTGCCACATTCAAAAGAGCTGTGTTTGAATCCTGTGCCAGCTGATTAGCCCATGAGGTGAAGGTCAATTATTATTATTTTTCATGAGCACTGCTCATTGGTTATCTCAGAAGGTGGTACCAGATGATGACATTGGTGATGTGGCTTTAGCAGAAGTTCCTGGATGGTGCCATGGCTACAAGAATCACCTCTACTCTTCTCTCTCTCTCATGCACACACATACATACATACACAAACACAATCCCTCATCAAAAAGATAACCTTTTTAGACAAATTAAGGAAAATACAAGCGTATGTGCCAATTTGCTGCCAAACTAATAAAGCCATGGTTCCTTGAAGGAGCATCTTTCCCCATAAATACCTGTGTGTGCGTGTGTTGAGATATTTAGGAGAGGGCTTTCTGATTGTGCCACAACAAGCTTAAATTCTCTATAAGCCAATGTCAGGGCTTGGTGGTGGCACCCTGACTATAGAACTGCCTCCCCCCAAAAAACGTCTGGTGCCAACTGAGTTTCTAGCACAAGCTGAAGATCCAGCTCTTTGCTCAACCTTTGGCTGAACATGAGTGCCTGAGCTTGATGGTTTTAGTCTTGTACTTCCCCACCCACCTGGGTATGAAGTTGTACCAGGAAGGTTTTTTGGGTGCCGCTGTGTTTTACAATATGCTATTGGTTTAATTTTAAGATGTGCTGCTCTCAAATTGCCTTGGAAATGAAAAGCGGGTAATAATAAATATTTTAAATAACGTAATTTAAATATGCTTGCTTCAGCTCATGTACTCTTAGTGTGGTAGTCAGGGTTTAGCAGTCTTTGGGATCTACTTAGTTAGTTAGTTATGCATCAGGCCTTTAAATGTTAACATAGCTATGTGGAAGCTGCTTTTCAGAGAGCAGATCCTGTACTACCCTGGTGTCCTTTTAACAACCTCTCGCATGAGGTCGGGTCATCGCACTGTTACTCCAGCTGTGATAAAGTGACTTTCCGGCACCTGCTCAAAACATTTTTTGCTTAGGCAAACCTATCTAGACACATAGAAGGTGCTGTGTGTTTTAATCTAGTTTTAGCTTTAGTTTTAAATTATTTTTTGAATGCTTTCATATCCTCCAACATTTCTCCAATGAAAATAGGGACGTTCCATTCCATAATGATAATTTTACTATTTATACCCCACACATCTTACTGGGTTACCCCAGCCACTCTAGGCAGCTTCCAACACACATTAAAACATAATAAAACATTTTAAAAAAATACTTCCCTATACAGGATTGCCTGTGGACAGCTCGGGTGTCAGATAACTCCCTACCTTCAACATTTCTGAAATGAAAATAGGGACATCCTAAGGAAAAGTGGGACATTCTGGGAACAAATCAGAAACTGGGACAGCTTCTCTAAATCGGGGCCATCCCTGGAAATTAGGGACACTTGAAGGGCCTGTGCTTTAAATGCTTGTTTTTAACTGTTCTTTGCTGATAATGTTATCGTTACCTTCTTTTTGTTAACTGCTTTGGGGTTTTATTACAATCAAGTAGTATGTAAATACTGAAATGTGGAATAAAGTATTTTCCACATGGCTAGGGTAATGTTGAAAGGGGAAATGGTGCAAGCATTGGCCAAGGTGTAAGTAATGGCCATCCTGACTCGGCCCCAGACACACTGACCAGATGTCTGGAAGCTGTGGCTGGATGGTTACGTGGGAGCCGGTTGAAGTTAAATCCTTCGAAGACAGAGGTCCTCTGGCTGGGTCGGGACGATATGGGATTGAGGGGGCAACTCCCATCTCTTGCGGGGGTGCAATTAGTGCCAGCACCGTCCGTTAAGAGTTTGGGTGTAATCTTCGATACCTCCCTTTCTATGGAGGCGCAGATTACAGCTATAACAAAGGCGGCATTTTTTCATCTCCGCCAAGCTAAGCAGTTGGCCCCTTATCTCTCTCGCCCTGACCTAGCCACTGTGATCCATGCGACGGTCACCTCCAGACTGGATTATTGTAACTCGCTCTACGTGGGGCTGCCCTTGAGACTGACCCAGAAACTCCAGCGGGTGCAGAATGCCGCGGCGAGACTCCTTATGGGGTCTTCGCTGCGAGATCACATTCATCCGGTACTATACCAGCTGCACTGGCTCCCGGTGGAGTACAGGATCAGGTTTAAGGTGCTGGTTTTAACCTTTAAAGCCCTATACGGCCTAGGACCCTCGTACCTACGGGACCGCCTCTCCTGGTATGCCCCACAGAGAAACCTACGGTCTGCAAATAATAACATCCTCAAGGTCCCAGGCCTCAGAGAGGTTAGGCTGGTCTCAACTAGAGCCAGGGCCTTCTCGGCTGCGGCTCCAATCTGGTGGAATGCTCTGTCACAAGAGACTAGGGCCCTGCGGGACTTGACATCTTTCCGCAGGGCCTGCAAGACAGAGTTGTTCCGCCAGGCCTTTGATCAGGGCGCAGCCTGACTCCCTCCTCTGGCAACCTGCACAGAACTTTGCTTAATTGGTTGCCATCAATTTGATTTAATTAATTTTTATAATGAAATATTTTTAGATTGTGTGATTATTTGATTTTTTGATTATTTGATTGTTGTTAGCCGCCCTGAGCCCGGCTTCGGCTGGGGAGGGCGGGATATAAATAAAATTTATTATTATTATTATTATTATTAATGAGGAGAGTGGGCCGAAACAACAACAACAACAACCCACCTAAACATTAGGAAGAACTTCCTGACAGTAAGAGCTGTTTGACAGTGGAATTTGCTGCCAAGGAGTGTGGTGGAGTCTCCTTCTTTGGAGGTCTTTAAGCAGAGGCTTGACAACCATATGTCAGGAGTGCTCTGATGGTGTTTCCTGCTTGGCAGGGGGTTGGACTCGATGGCCCTTGTGGTCTCTTCCAGCTCTATGATTCTATGATTCTATGATTAACCCTGAACAGATAACATGTGATGGGGAAGACAGAATTTCTAACTTTTTACCACTGTAGGATCTTACCGTGAGGGGCTGATTTCATCCATTGTGAAGCCTTTTGTGACATCCAGCCCATGGAGGGCGTCTTCAAGGAGTGTTTGTAGAGCAAGAACTACATTTTGTACAAAAAAACAAACCCTTAAGGAAGTTATTCATAACACAAAGTAACATGGGGAGAGGAAGAACTCTCAGAATAGGCGAGAGGCTGTGCTGAGCAAAACACCCCTCTTGATCCCAACAATGCTATCAGTGAGATCCAAGCACCATCCATCTTGAAGAAGCAGTTTCCCCAGTCCCTGAGAAATGTTCTCAGCACTTGAGAACTTCAACCAGGTGTGGCTGTTTCTGACACTCTGGGAGTAAAGTCTACCAAAGTGTTTAAATGAAGTGCTTCCTCACTCAAATAGCCCATCAGATCTGCCACAGTAGATGCTGTAGAACTGTCCCACTCTGAACTACAAGGCATCTCCTCTTGGGTAGAAAGCTATTTCTTTTGAGGATGCTTCCAATTGTCCAGTAGTGAGCAGGGGAGCACAAGACCTCAGCAGTGGGCGTCTATGAAAGTGGAAAAACCAAGAGTGAGAGATTCAGCTGAGTTGGGATGGTCTCCTTAACATTTTTCTTTCCCTGTCTCTGCATGATTTAATTTGTAACTGCTGAATTGGCAAAAGCTCCAAGTTCAGGGAGTAAGACCTCCTTAGCAAGGCTTGCCAGGTCTGAAAGAGTGGTTAGAAGGGACCGTTAACAGGTGCTTTTATTGCTAATTGAATCTGCAGCTCATTAGGGCTCCTTGCTTTATGCAGATCCTGAGAAATGGTTCGTGGTTATTTATTGGGGAGGCAGATAGCCTGACAATAAGCTGGAAGGAATCCAACGTTTGGAGTATTTATCAAGGTTTCGAGCAGAACAGGGGAATGGCTTTAAAAAGAGCTTGCTATCATAGACCTGATTTCAAAGGATGTCTTTTTCATGGGGAGCATGAAATACATACCAGGAGATGTATTGCTCATCACCTGACCCAGCAATAGCATTAATCTGAGCTGGGGTGCTCAGAACAGCTGCAAGGCTCTGGTATAGGGAGAATTTGACTCATCCATGATCTACAAATCTCTCTATATATCTATTCACCACCAGTAACCAACTTGGGAAGGTGGACACAATTTCTTGGCTTCCAAGCAATGCTATCCTGTATTTCAGATTTTTTAAAAAAGAGAAGAATTCCAAGATATGTTACATGTCAGTCTAGTTTGACACAAGACTGCCTTTCATCAGAAATAGCCAGCAACTCTCCACAACAATGGCAACTCTTGCTTTTTATTTTAAAAAAAAACACAGTCTTGTGTGGCCAACATACATGCATTGAAATTCAAGTTCAGCGCCCCAAAATTTATAGCATATCACATGGGAAGCCAGCCTGTGGTCCTTCTGATGTTGATGTACTCTTAACTCACATTAGCCACAGCTTTCATAGTTATGGCTAGGAATCAAGGGAGCTGTAGTTGAGCTCAGGGAGGAATTCAATGTTGTGCTTTTTTTATCGCTCCATCAGCCCAAGCATTTTGGCTTGCCAGATAGAACTGTCTCCCCACTACTACTCCCCCTGCCCACATGCTGTTCTGGGAGTTCTCCCAACCCCCTGAATGGGACTCATTAATTGACACCTGCCCAAAATCTGGAGCACATCACATTGGCTACCCACATCATATAAGATGAGTCATGCCCATTCATCCATAAAGTGTCTCTAGTTCAGGTTTTCACCTGTCTTTTTCCATATGACGAAAGTGTTTGCAAATACAAGTGTTTGTTACTGTCATACTTTACGTGTTAGGGGTACATTGAAAACATTCTAAATATACATCTAAGCACACCTGTGATGTTGTCCTTATTTTGCCCTTCTACATCTCATGTGTCTTTTCTTTAGAGCTTGCCTGACCCTGACTCTTCTGATCAAATAGCCATTGGTTTTTAACTACATGTCCTAGGCTGGAAATCTTCAACACCACTTGACCAGTTCTCAGTTCTAGCCGTGTGCACATTTTGTGAAAGTAACAGGATGTTACTTAGCAGTGAACGTGATGAAGCAGAGAATCTCTCCCAACCACGTAATGCACAAAACCAGTATAGAGTATTACTAAACAAAAATGCAGTCTCCTGCATTGATGCTGGCAATATCAGTCATATACAGTGGTACCTCGGGTTACATACACTTCAGGTTACATATGCTTCAGGTTACAGACTCCGCTAACCCAGAAATAGTACCTCGGTTTAAGAACTTTGCTTCAGGATGAGAATAGAAATCGTGCTCCGGCAGCGCGGCAGCAGCAGCGGGAGACCCCATTAGCTAAAGTGGTGCTACAGGTTCAGAACAGTTTCAAGTTAAGAATGGACCTCCGGAACGAATTAAATACTTAACCCGAGGTACCACTGTAAATAAACTCTGAAGAAACATCCAATGCATCTTTAAACATGTTACAATGTTATTTTTTAAAAAACAAAATGAAAAAAGCAAAATGAAAATTCATTACCCATTATCCTTGTATGAACATGTTAAATTTCACGTTAAATACCCTCCTTTAAAAACAGCAACAAACCATGCACAAATGGCTTTCACTTGAAGAGTTTTACTTATGGTTGTTACAATGTCACCAGAGTTGCAGCTGAGGAATGATGATGTTTTACTGTGGGATAGCTTCCCACAAGGCACTGCTCCTTTATAGCTCCATTAAAGCATTTCCCCCGCTTTTGCTTCAGTTGTCAA
Source organism: Podarcis pityusensis (assembly GCF_964106645.2). Classification (NCBI taxonomy): domain Eukaryota; kingdom Metazoa; phylum Chordata; class Lepidosauria; order Squamata; family Lacertidae; genus Podarcis; species Podarcis pityusensis. The sequence goes on along the minus strand of NC_138029.1, from coordinate 39,735,190 downwards.
CCTGTTACATACTGAATTAAGGGTTTTTGTTGGAGCCGATTCAGCCCAGGGCCTGGCTATATTAGTGGGGCCCTCTCTTATCGTTTTATTCTGCTTTTTTACCAGCGTCAAAACACACACACACAGAGAGAGAGAGAGAGAGAGAGAGAGAGATTTGCTCTGTGCCTCCCCAAAGAAGCACAGGACTACAGGGGCTCTAAGGAGATCATTATCACTATTAGTGCAACCAAAGGTCAGGTTTGCAACAAAGAGCTCATTACATCTTTGAGACTCGTGCTGGACGCTGGATACTTGGTATTTTGTAATCTATCAGGGGTTACCATGGAAAGGCGGAAGAAAAGTCATACAGAGGTCAGAAGACAACACTCAAGGCATTTGGCTGCAGACAGGTGAAATTTGCCCCTTTGTGCACCTCCACATTCCCCATACACACACACTTTGCGGATTCCTTGAGATCAGACAATCCAATTACCTCTGAAAGAGATTGTGTTGTGCGAGAAGCTTTAGGAAAGGAAACTATAAAAGAGGACTGGATAGAACAAACCAATAAATAGACGAGACATCCATTGTGTGTATCCATTTTTGAAGCGTCCTGTGTGTTCACTCTGTGCACTGAGGTTACGTTTTTATACACATTTCAAGTGCCTCCTTTGTATTCAGCCATTGTCCATTATTTTACAACATCACAGTTCCACAAATGAATGGATGCCTCATATTACAGATAAGTCCAGAGTAGTTGAAAGGTTGATCTAGTCCCCTTTGTATCTCACACCTACACAGCTAATTCTACATCTTTGATGATGCCTAGTGAACTTTTCTGCAGCCCCTGTATTTGCCTTTACATTGAATGGCTTATCTAATAAGGTGATGTTATCCAGTGATCTGCAATAGCTCAGTCAGTAGAATATGAGATTCTTAATCTCAAAGTCATGCAATCGAGCCCTATGTTGGGCAAAAAAAATTCCTTCATTGCAGGGAGTTGGACTAGATGACCCTCATGGTCCCTTCCAACTCTACAATTCTATGATTCTATGATCTTCATTTAAATTCTTGGTGTCATGTTTATGGGACTGCTGTTGTGGCTCTCCCTGTTTCCTAGCCCCTCTTGCATAACAATATTTGTTTTTTTATGAAACACTGACTCAGAGTGACCCTGCAATGTGAACACTGGAGAAATGAGTTTCCTAACTTCAGTAGGACTTTAGATTAAACAAGCAAATAATTTAAAACAGGTGACTGTACTTGGTGTTGACACAGTATGCAGCTCTTGGCATAATATGCTGGCGCTGACCAAGAGGTAGGTGGTAAAAGCAGGGTCCTTAATCATTGTGACTTCAAATGTTGTTTCCATATGTCACTGCAGGCAAGAATGGGGTGCCAAACTGCAAGTGGAGGCAGCAGTTCCATACTGATTCTGCTAATCCTCTGGGCTAGAAGTGATAAGTACCAGAACCAACACACTATGGTGGCCGAAACTACTTTTTCTAAACATTTTTGGCAGTGGCAAACAACACCTCTGTTTTTTTGGCGATGCTTCTGCCCTTTTTGCAAAAATGTCCATTTACTGATTTACATTGTCCCAACTTTCCATTTCCTTCCTTTGCCTTTTGTGATGCCATCGTGTTGCCAGACCTGACCAGCTGCATAGCATGGTGATGTGATCACATGATGCCTGATTGGGTGGAATCACCCATGTGACTAATCTGGTAAGGAAGACGAAGAAGAAGCAGCTGGGGTGAAACAGTGCCAAGGCATCAGCTGTCAAGAGAAACAGCGTTGCTGCAGCTGAGCAGGATTTGTAAAAGATAAATATTTACCCAGCCTATGTGCTGGGGGGCCATGTGCGGAATTTCTGCCCCATCCAAATTACCAGATTTAAGTTGCAACTGTAGAATATTCAGTGTGCCACTATGTCACACAGTCTAATGTACATTGATAATTATGTCACTCATAAAGCCATTCCCCTGGGGAAGCATCATGATCTGTTTGGTCTTTTGCAACATCAGGCATAAGCAGCAATTTCTTTGCTATCATGCATTTCTGGTTTGCAAGATGTCCTAAATTTTGAACCTTTGGAATATAAGGATCCCAAACACCAGTAAACACAGAGGTGGCATGCACTGTTGAAACATGACAGAGGTGCCTTTGCGTGATGTGAAGCAAATATTTATAAATCCCAGCTCTGGTGTGTTTATAACTTTTGAGCATAAAGCCACATTTGTTTCTGGTCCTGGTTATATCTACTGCCGGAGTAGGATGAAAACGATCATCTCTTTGGGTGGCTACAGGAACTGGTCTGTGAGCTTCTTGCTCTGTCAGAGCCAGACTGGTGTCCCTTGCTGTAACCCACACACCTTGCCATGTGTTACTTTGACATATTCCATTGCACAGACCGCATGTCTGCAGGGATTGGACTGGGGAGAGAGGGGAGGAAGGAGGAAGGAGGGGCGAACATTACTAATGAAGTGTAAAAGCTGTCCAAGAGCCTTTCACTGGCTCCTGGAGCTCTCTGCTAATTAGGTGAGACATGCTGGCATCAAGTCCTCCTATCAGCCAAGCCAAGGGAATGTAAATATTTGTAACACACACACACACCCATCAGTGGCTGCTTATTTGTTTCCCAGACAGAAGTGAAGAGTAGCTGTGCAAAGACTTTAGATGAAAGGAAAGGGATGGGGAGGGTAATCAAATGAAGGGGAATTAGGGGTACCCGGCTGCCCCAGCCACACACAGACCGTGCATCATAAGCAGTATGTGTGAAGTCAAATACCGCACATTTTTAATGGCATGTCCTACAAGCTCCTTTTGTTTCTTTGACTGCTGGTGTGGAGGGAAGATTTTTGAATATCCCACTCGTACAAAAACAAGGATGCCGCTGTGACCTCCCCTATCCATCCATAACAAGTCAGCTGGGTGACAGGAGGTGTGGGGTGTTATGAGCCAGGAAGAAATAGAAGACATTGCTGTGGCAGCATACCTGTTCTTGTCTGCACACACCTCCTCCATCGGCCAGAACTGTCCTCTGCCACTATCCTAATGGATGGGGTGGTGCCTCCAGGAGTGTCTGGTAACTGACTCTAGCTGAGAGGTCATCTTTTTTTCTATTGGGGAGAGTTGGTTACGAGTGGGGCCAAGGCAGAAGAAAGGGCGCCTTTTGCCAGCAATTTCAGAAGCACTGAAAGACTTTCCCCTCCCCTTTCCTGGCAATTTTTGGCGATTGCTTGAAAGTGTTTAGAAATTCAGGGAGCTTGGCCAGTAACCCTGAATAATACACGCAGTGTTTGTACTAAGCGATGCCATCACATGACAAATGGGACTGGCTGTATAGTGTCACGATGTCATCCTGTTCACTACATTACCCTAAACTGGCTGGGAACAACTGCGTGACTATTGCCAGCTTAGTAGTGTTGCCATAAGTGAACATTGTCACAGATTTGAATGCCCACATAGGATCACGAGGAACAAAGCCTGTGTGCTTTGTTCGCTTTCTAAGGGACCATTGCTCTGGAAAGCCCTCTTCATGCCCACTCCCCACCACAACTATGATGTCACATTGGACATGTGGCCTTATTAATCAAAGCCTAAAAGGACTGCGGTGTCAGAGCAGGGCAGTGCCAGGCACTGTGCTGCCAGATGGTAAGGGCACTAGTGACATTCGCCCGAGAGAAGGCAAAGTGTCCAAGTTGTCCTTGGAACTTAAAGCTGGCTTCAGGAATAGCTTAAAATCTCAAAATCTGTGGATTCCCCTACTCCCTTTTTATCTGTGGCTTGCAGCCCATGATGCCAACGTTCAGAAGCAGTAAAGTGTATCAGGTGCCGGGGAGCAGCAGCGGGGAGGGACTCTGTTGCCTTCATATGTATATTGCTTGTGAGGTTCCTAGGGTACCTGGTTAGAGAGGGCAGGAAGCAGGATACTAGATTAGATGGGCCTTTGCTCTCATCCAGCAGAGTTCTTCTGACGCCAAATGCTGTGTTCTGGCTCCTGTCTGAAGAACACGTGTAGCAAAGGAGAGAATGGATTTAATTTAATTTCTTTTTTGTACTTACAGCCCTTCCTTCACTAGATGGGTCCCAGAGCAGGTTACAACACTGTCACATTTTTTAAAAGTGCATTAAAATTATAAAAGGGGTTGTCACTAAGGACAGTTGTTGCCCTTTGAGCCACATTCTCTTAATCAGACTCTATGGCTTATCACCATTTTAAAAAACAACAACACCTTTGTTAATTGAAAAGCCAGTGTATTTTTTAGTGTCCTGTGTTTTTTTAAGTTTTAAGGGGTGGGAGTCTGAGGCCTGGATTAAACATTATCTGACTGCCAGTGGGGTGTGTGTGTGTGTGTGTGTGTGTGAGAGAGAGAGAGAGAGAGAGAGAGAGAGAGAGAGAGAGAGATATTTATATTTCATCTTTCCTCCAAGGACCATGCATAGTTCTCTTCTTCCTCCTACTTTTGGTTATGCCGAGAGTGAGTGACTGGCCCAAGGTCACCCAGTAAGCTTCATGACCAACTGGGATTTGAACCCTGCTCTCCCAGGTCATAGTGCAATACTCTAACCACTACACCACACTGGCTCTCAGTGTAAGGGTGGTTGTGCTGGTATAAGGATGAGAATAATGGTTGCGCAATATGAGATCCACTGCAACAGCTGTGCTAGCATAAGCTTGTTGTGCAATTGGTTGTACAACAGGAAATATTGAGGCTACTGTGATCTGTTGCACAACCAGCCACAAGAACTATGCTGGCTCTTTCTCAAGCCGTTCCACTAGCACAAGCCATTCCATTAGTGCAACTAGTACATTTCTAAGGGACTTGAACTTAGCGCTACATTGAATTCTTCCCTAGATATCACTGTAGCATCCAGAAAGCTACAGGGTCCTCCATCCCTGCCCTACCCCAGAAAACATCCTCTCCCTTTCCAAGCTACGGAAGGGAATTCTTCTGGCAGGTCCAGCATAATAACTCTGCTTTTTAAAAGCATGGAAACTCTGTGTAGGGACCAAAGTGTATCCCACTCCCCAGCCAAGGAGGATCACAGAATTCAGAGGTGGCAGCAGACATATTGCTCAGCCTGCAAGAGAAGAGAAAAGTCTGAGGGAAATGTAATTCGTTCCTTTTATTTAAAAGGAGATTAAATGTGCAGTTGAAATACCTTCAAGGAAATGCCATCAAAGGAGGTGAAAGGATTATTCAAATTCTCTGTAAGTGGCGAGATGCCAGATGTCGCGGCCTGCAGCTTTAAACAGAAAATGTCAGACATAAATGCTGAGATGATGTGCCTTGAAAATAGTGGTGATTAGGTAATGACTGCAGCTAGTCCAAAGATTGGGGTGTCTCTACCATTACACATTTTCCGCAAAGGGGTCGGCATTATGGGGATGGAAGCAGGGAATGTTCCTAAGTGATAAAAGCAGGGCTCACAAGTTAGCATTCCATGAAAAGTCTTCCATCCATGTTTTCTCCCTGACCCAGAATGCTCATTCATCTTCTGCAAGTCCTAAATCAGACTTAGGTACAGCTGAATTCATTCACGGAAAATGTTCAAAAGTGGTTCGTTGCTGGGAAGGGCCATAGCTCAGTAGAAGAGCACCTGCTTTGCATGCAGAAGGTCCCAGGTTCAATCCCTGGCTTGTGAGAAACACCTGCCTGAAACCCTGAAGAGCGATTGCCAGTCAGTGTAAACCGGGTCTGTGTGTCCGTAGGGGATGGGATCTGACTGGTGGCCACTTGTAATCTCTCCCCGCCCTCCAAGCCAAGATAAATGGGTGGAGCCGCCTGTCAATCACCTGACATCAGGTGACCCTTTTTTGCATACAGGGGTCTTCAGAAGTCCCTTTCAAAGTGCTGGGGTTTGCATAGAGCTTTGCAGCCAATCAGAGGTGCCTGCAAATCCCCTTCTAGCCAAGCCGGATGTTGACCTGCTCCATACGTCAAGTGTACGGTAGGTGGGTGTGGTGTTGCCATCTTGTCTCTCGTTGCTCTGCCCTCTTTTCTTTTTTTGAAATTTTTCATTGTTACTTTATTGCAATGTGAACCAGTTACTATGAATTCTTGACACATGGAACTTCTGAACATATAACTTGGTTTTATGTCGCAGCTCAGTATAGTACAATAAAATCTGTTTATACAAAATGCTCTATTGGCTTTATAAACAAACATATTCTAAAGTATGAAAATACCCTGACCTGCTCCTTTTTTGTACAATTTTATAGCAGAATGCAATTACAAAAAAAAAGAATAATCTTAATTTATCTGTATGTTCCTCTCCCCAAGGGGTGGGGAGCTGGTTGCTGCAAGAGGTGAAGACTCCCTGGATTCTTCAGCAGCCTGCCTCATCTCTGTCTCCTGGCCCCCCTCCTCTCCTGCCTCTGAGTCTGGACTGCCTTCTGCCACAGCCTCTTCCTGCTCACTAAATCCTGTTGCCCCTTCAGCTTCTGACACCTCGTTCTCCCAGTCTGCTCCTCCTTCTCCCTCTGACCACTCATTGTCGTCCCACCTCCAATCCCCTGGCTCTGAGCCTTCTTCTCCAGGGGGGTTCCCTTGGGAGGTTCCCCAGCTGGTGCCTCCCCCCCTCACTCCTCTACATCCAGCCAATCCATGGCATTCAAGCACTAGCAGTAGAAGCACACCAAAGCCAGAGTATTATTAAATGACCATGTCTACACAGCCAAATACAGAAGATATGGGGAAGGAGGTAAGAAGTCAAGCTGTTAGGGGAAAGGGAAAGTCTCTCCTCCTTCCCCATCTCTTGTGGTTCCCAACTTGCTACATGGTGGTCAACCTACCGGTCTTTCCTCAGCCCTTGTTCTTTCCATTAGCTCCCATCCTGCCTGCTCCAGACAGTAGCACCAGGAGCCAGTGATGACATTTCCAAGCCAATGGATTTCGGGGCTGACATCGATGGGTGGGCAGAACTGTCAGTCCTGAGATGTTGATAGTGTGCCGCAGACGCAGTGCAGGAGACTAGTCGCCAGCCTCCTCCGCAGCTTGTACAAAGCTGTATATCTAATACCAATTCCCTCTTATCTCTGGTTTTCAGCACAGCATACTGTAAGCGCTCAGCCTGCCTGCATTCCATCCATCACCAGAAACCCCAGTGGCAGGTCCAGTCTACTTTTATTATTTATCAGCTGTAATGCAGGATCCAAAGCATGGCCTTCTCCCAAACAGATCGGCGTTTGTTGTCTGTGTGGAGTTACTGCACATTGAGCGTACACAGACTTCCTTGGTACTGATGGGCATGCATGCGGAAAAGACAGGGCAGGAGGCAATTTCATAAGCAGCGTTCAAGCCTAATTATAGCATCTATAGCCTAGTACCCTTCCTGGCATGCTACTGGCACATGTCAGCATGCAAAGTGGAAGCCATTTTGAGCATGAAAAGTCTACCTCCTTGAGAGATTAATTGGATGCTACAGACTTTAATTCAAAGGAGAAAGGTTCCTCTTAAGACTCAAGGAGGAACTACACAGTCGTGGAAGCAAAGCCAGGCTCTTAACTCGCTGCTTGCTGAAGAAGATGAATGCAGAGGCGGGAAGCTTTTTCCAGGGACAAAGCAGATTAACCCTTTCGCACACCCACATCCTGCTTTTCTCTTGCATGGGATGGGAGCATGGCAGGGGTCATAGAATCATAGAGCTGGAAGGGACCCTGAGGATCATCCACTCCAACCCCCTGCAATGCAAGAATATGCAGCTGTCCCATATAGGGATCAAACCTGCAACCTTGGCAGTATCAGCACCACACTCTAACCAGTGGAGCTGTCCAGGGTCCCTGAGTGGCTCATGGGATTATGAGACCTACATTGCTCAGGAGCATGGGGGGAAGCAGCAGGTTTTGAGAGAGAAGGGTCTTGGAGAGGGAGGGATGTCCCAGGACAATGGGAGAGGCGGAAGGTGTGGTGCTTGGGATCAGCAGGTCCTGAGGTGGTCTTGGAAGGGGACTGTGGTCCAGGAAATGGCCATGTGTGGATGGGTTTCAGAGTGTATGGGTGGCGATGTATTCTTTTGACTGTTTTTGGATTTAGCCAAGTTTTTGTTACCACTTTCCCATTTCCAAATCTGCTGGGGGGTGGGAGATGACCTGGGTGGAGGGGGGTTGGGGGATTAAGCAGTGGGTCTGGGAAGAGATAAGTACCACCTTTCTGCCCATCACTTCTCCCCTGAAAAAGTTCTCACACCCCTGCACATTCTGATCCCTCCATAAACATGGGCTCGAGGACCTGGCTTAGCTGAGCGTGCGGACACAAAATGTAGTTCTGCTTTAACACCTGCAGCTTTAATTTTTAAAACTTCTCTTACCTGCAAGGAGGGGGGCCAAATCATGAAAACCAGAGCCCTGGGACATTCACTGTAGATCATGGGATGGAAAGAATCAGGAGCAGAGATCTCAGGGGAATGTAGAAACCATCAGTTCCTTTGCCAGACACTTATGTGGAGCAAAGGGAAGAGAAGGCTCTGTAATTCTTCCTCAGCTCCCTCTTCTTCCCTTTTTGCACCAGCCAATCAGAGCACTAAAACATGACGGATGGGACTGATAGCCAAGGGAGCTACAAGGAAACTAAAAGACTAGGCTTCTCTCAGGTGTCTCGGCTACTCTACAAGATCCTGTGCTTCACCTTTCACAGTTCCTCCGTCATGTTTTCAACTCCATAGGGACATGAGAAACTGCCTTATATGGAATGAGACCATTGGCACGTCTAGCTCAATATCAACAACACTGGCTGACAAGTGCTTCTTGAGGGTTTCAGGCAGAGGTCATTCCCTACCCTACCTGGAGATGATGGGAGTTGAACCTGGGACAAGTCCTCTACCATTGAGCTTCTTTCCCAAGAACCAAAGGATGTAGCATAAAAGGCATTATGCAGCTAAGAACCAACTACAGTTCAAGGAAGTTTGCTAGTCAGAGACCATCTAGAGATCACATCTCTAGACCATCACATATCTAAACAACAGCTCCACAGCAGCCACTGATTTCTCCAGGGGCCTTTCCCAGCCTGATGGTTTCCAGCAGTATGGAAATTGAGTGGGTGGGGTCAGGCTACATAAAAGGGCACCAGGTCCAGCAGGCCTTTGCTTCTACAGGGAAAATTAGCCCCCAGGGAAGATCCCCCACATCTTATCTATGCAGAGCACAAAAACCCCATACAAGGTTATTTGCTGCCTCTGCAATAAAAAAAAACCCATTTCAATCAAATTGGGATGGTAAATGTCAGTTTAAATTAAATAATCCAGTTTACCAATGATGAAAATTATTCAGGACAAAACTCCTATCTGGGACAAGTTGCTCTTTGGAGCGGAGCAAAGCTTTGGTTTATAGCATAAAAAGCAGCTGTCTTCATAAAAGCTAATAAAATACTCTGGGGATAATTAAAACTTTAATTAAAAATGTGAAGTCCAAATAGCTTTTTATGGTAGTGGGGAAACTTGTTTTGACATCCAAAATTGCCGCACAAGCCGGATCTCCCTTGTATTCTCTCCAGGCTATTTAGATGCTGGCGTTCAGCTCAAAATGTTCTCCCACTCCATCCAAAAGTGTCAATTTTTAGTGGGTTTTAAAGTGTAATGGGGACATTTGCTTTACAGCTTAATTCAAAATTATTAATCTGATCTAGAAGCAGGCTTGTTTGCATGCCAATTCTTGCAGGATGGCTTCCCTAAATATATAGAGGGAATAAATCACATCCACAGAATAAAATGCGTTCAGCACTCTGCATATCTATTTGGCATTATTGGAGAGCAAAGGTGGGCGTGTGTCCCCTTTAAACTGCAATTGGCAAAGCAGTATTGGTGGAACTGGCAGACTGCCATTCCAGGAATTACAGCTGCTGGGTGGCCAAACAAGCTTTCTGAACATTTCCCCTAACAGCTTGTCCATATGTGACAAAGCTTGCCTCCCTCATAATCTACTTTGCCCTTTGTCACCCTCAAGTATTTTTGTTCTAATGCCGCCACCAAGAGAAGGACACACCATCATTCAATCCCACATTCCATCTGTGATGCACAGTTCTGCAACACAAGCCCAAATTTCAGATGTCCAGGTGCCAAGCAGAGAAAATTGACCATTTATCTCTTCTCTGCATTGAGGGGTGTCTTCAAAACTCACATTAAAAAAAGACCAACCCTCAATAATCAAATGGAAAAGGGACAGAAACTCAGGAAGGAGGATTCCTGGAGAGCCAGGCTAGCATCCAAAAGGGAGCCTCAGGATGCTGGGAGGAGGAAGGAAAGAAGAAAAATTGCTAAAGTTTTCCTGGCACTGCCAGGGTCTTGACAAAAATCTCCTATCCAAAACATTGCCTTGAAATGCAAACTCCAGCTGGTGCCAATGAAGGCATCTTTTGAAAAGCAAAAAGCAGGTTCAGAGATGTGGTTTTGATTTCTGCCAGGGACATAAAGAGTTAAATTTCCCCTCCCCACCAACCAACCAACCCCTCTGAGACTGCTAAGGTGAGAACATTCACTGCATTCAGGGAATGAACATCATGTCTAGTTTGATCCCTGTTCACCAGCGTATACAAGTCTTGCGGCACCTTCAAGAGTTAAGAGGAAGTGAGTTCATCTAGTCCACAAATGCTTATGCCACAAAAAAATCTGCTAGTCTCTAAGGGGCTCTTAGAGGCTGCCCCCCATCTTCAAAAAAGGGGAGGGAAAGAAGACCCAGGTAATTATTGACCAGTCAACTTGATGTTGATACCAGAAAAGATCCTGGAGCAGATAATTAAAAGAGTTGGTCTATGAGCACTTAGAAAAGGATGCTGTGATTACTAAGAACCATCATGTTTTTCTCAAAAACAAGTCATGCCAGACAAATCTCATTTCTTCTTTTGATAGTGTTACAAGCTTGGTGGATCAGGGGAATGCTGTGGATGTAATGTACTGGTATCTTGATTTCAGATAGTCTTGTGGAGAAGTCGATAAAATGTGGGCTGAATTAGATAACTGTTAGGTGGATTTATAGCTAGTTGACTGACCAGACCCAAAGAGTGCTTACAAATGGTTTCTTATCATCTTGGGAGGAAAGTGACAAGTGGGGTGCCGCAGGGTTCTATCCTGGGTCCATTGTTGTTCAACATCTTTATAAACAACTTGAATGAAGGTATTGAGAGGATGGTCATCAAATTTGCAGATGACACCAAACTGGAAGGGGTATCTAAGGCCACTGAAGACAGCTAAAAAAACAAGCTAAACATCACATTTAAATGAAAATCCATATTATACGATACACAAATCAATACACCATTTAAAATTTATAAAACAATATTAGCAACATTGACAAAATAGCAGCCAAAAATTTAAGTTCATACATACATTCTCCACAACCCCAAAACTCATAATATTTCAGCTCATTAAAATACATATACGTATACATAATGCCTGTGGCAGCAACTCCCTCCTGGAGGTTCCTCGGGCTGGAGGTGGAGGAGCACAGGTGAAACCAACCACCCCCTGATGGCAAACAGAGTCTCTATCCCCTTGCAGTTCTTCCTCACATTCAACTCCCCACATTTCCACACCGGTTTGCAAATTCGTTTTGTTGTTGCTGTTAAAGCCCTTATGAAAATTCATCAGCTTTCGGTGCAGATTTATTCTAATATGCATCATTTTGTATGCAATTTTGCCTAACAGTCCCAATTTTTGCCTCGTTCATTTTTGTGTTTTGTATTTTCACCAGTTTTTTATTCCATATATTTTCATACTACCCAAGATGGTCTCTAAGCTGTTAAGAAGATGCAGTTATGCTACAATATATAACAAACAGCAAAACTGGAAAACTGCAAGGCAATGCAATAAAATCCTGCCCCAACCCCCCCACCAGCAAAAACGTAGTAGCACATTTTAAAAGCATCTTAAGAGTCAGGGATCCCTTTCCCTTTCAGCATCCCTCTTGCCAAGGCATACCCTGACTCACAGTAATAACATTCACCCCAACCAACACATGCATATGCACATGGTATATGCATTTATGTACACATCATTTGTCCTGCCAACCTAGCAGTTTGAAAGCACAACAAAATGCAAGTAGATAAATAGCGGGAAGGTAAACGGCGTTTCCGTGCTCTGCTCTGGTTCGCCAGAAGCGGCTTAGTCATGCTGACCACATGACCCGGAAGCTGTACGCCGGCTCCCTCAGCCAGTAAAGTGAGATGAGCGCCGCAACCCCAGAGTCAGCCACGACTGGACCTAATGGTCAGGGGTCCCTTTACCTATTTACACATCATTTGACTGAAGAACTGCATTGCAAAATACAGAAAAGTGCGCCTGAGTGTGTCTCAGTTCATGCATTCTTTCAGAAAGTGCAAATCTGGCAGATTCACCTTTCACCTCTACAATCCTATGATTCTATAAATGTCACCCCTATCTCTATGAACCAGCCTATCCTAGGCAAAGAGGCTCCTGGCCACAGCTGAGCATCTGGAGGCATGGCACCTTGGCAGAAGTTCCCAGTCGCAAACATACTTTTGAAGACAAGCAGGCTGAGCCCTTATAGGCGAACTCGGCCCTCCAGATGTTTTGGGACTACAACTCCCATCATCCCTAGCTAACAGGACCAGTGGTCAGGAACGATGGGAACTGTAGTCTCAAAACATCTGGAGGGCTGAGTTTGCCTATGCCTGCCTTATCATAGAATCATAGAGTTGGAAGAGACCACAAGGGCCATCGAGTCCAACCCCCTGCCAAGCAGGAAACACCATCAGAGTACTCCTGACATATGGTTGTCAAGCCTCTGCTTAAAGACCTCCAAAGAAGGAGACTCCACCACACTCCTTGGCAGCAAATTCCACTGTCAAACAGCTCTTACTGTCAGGAAGTTCTTCCTAATGTTTAGGTGGAATCTTCTTTCTTGTAGTTTGGATCCATTGCTCTGTGTCCGCTTCTCTGGAGCAGCAGAGAACAACCTTTCTCCCTCCTCTATGTGACATCCTTTTATATATTTGAACATGGCTATCATATCACCCCTTAACCTCCTCTTCTCCAGGCTAAACATGCCCAGCTCCCTTAGCCGTTCCTCATAAGGCATCGTTTCCAGGCCTTTGACCATTTTGGTTGCCCTCCTCTGGACACGTTCCAGTTTGTCAGTGTCCTTCTTGAACTGTGGTGCCCAGAACTGGACACAGTACTCCAGGTGAGGTCTGACCAGAGCAGAATACAGTGGCACTATTACTTCCCTTGATCTAGATGCTATACTCCTATTGATGCAGCCCAGAATTGCATTGGCTTTTTTAGCTGCCGCGTCACACTGTTGGCTCATGTCAAGTTTGTGGTCAGCCAAGACTCCTAGATCCTTTTCACATGTACTGCTCTCAAGCCAGGCGTCCCCCATCTTGTATTTGTGCCTCTCATTTTTTTTGCCCAAGTGCAATACTTTACATTTCTCCCTGTTAAAATTCATCTTGTTTGTTTTGGCCCAGTTCTCTAATCTGTCAAGGTCGTTTTGAAGTGTGATCCTGTCCTCTGGGGTGTTAGCCACCTGTCCCAGTTTGGTGTCATCTGCAAATTTGATCAGGATGCCCTTGAGTCCATCATCCAAGTCCATCCCATGATTAGGCCCTTTTCTGATCACCTCTGCCTCGTTTACATTGTGATTCACTCCATTAGCCCCCATTACTGCCTGCAAAGATCCAGGCAGTGCTTCAGAAATGGCCCCATCGCAGTCAGCAAAGGATTCTAAGGTTCCTACAGTGAAGAGATTTGCATTCATCTAAAACAGCCTTCCCAAGCACTTGAGTGCAAATTGCTCTGGTAACCTTACATGAAATCAGACTCGCAGCACATGACTCACGGCCAGCACATCAGATCAGTTATGCAACAATACTGCCCCCTCGTGGGGAAAATACATTCTTGGGCCTTCCCAAAACAGTTTTCTTGAGAGACTCCCCAAAGTTGGTCTTCTCTCCACTTTTCCTGAAAACAATTCTTGTCCTATGAACGTGTTTATTTACCCAGCCTTCAAATCAAATTGGGGGATGTATAAAACGAGTAAGTTAATTTTAACCCCACATTTTGGCTACCCTTTATCTGACCCTGAGCAGCAACCGTTCAATGCTTCTTTTATGTCTTTCTTCCGTCACTTGCTGCTGCTAATCCTTGCTCTCCCGTTCTGCCAAAACAAACCCACATCTTACAATGTTTGTTATAGGAAAATGGGTGCATGTTACACGAGGAGAGCCACACACAGAGACAGGCCAATTAGCTTGCCCGAATGCATTGATACGATCTGACTTCGGTTACGCTGATACCAGTGGAATCAAGTCACTGTAAAAACCAAGAATTTTGACTTAATTGTACTTTGTTTGTTTTTTAAGGACAACAATCAAAGGGAGCCAACAACATGCCCGACAATATTCAAAATGTTGGAGTAATTACACAGCTCTCCAGAACAGTAGAAACACATTTCTCTATCCAGATAACACAGCCATTTCAAACAGAATCTCTGTTACAACCACTGCACTAGAGCCCAGTTTTTACATTATACACATTGCTCTTCAAGCAAACAGTTACTGGGGAGCTGGCACAAAATGAGCTTTTCCTGCTCCTCATGTCCCTGTGTTAGCCATGGATGTTTACAGGGGTAAAGCCAGGGCTTTCTTTTTTCAGCCAGAACTCACCAGAACGCAGTTCTGGCTTCTCTCAGGTGGGCACCATTGCCATTCTAAGAGAATGAGGGAGGTGTTCATGGTAGAATGATGGTGAGTTCTGGTACCTCTTTTTTTCTAGGAAAAAAGCACTGGATTAAGCCTATGTGAATAGACTACCCACAAAGAATTCCTTGGGAGCTAGAAACCTGAGTGCATAGCCTCCTTTGCCTGTGTACACATTGTACATTTAAAGGACATTCATAGCACCTTTCACCCTCCAATATTTCTTTGCACTGTAGTTGCTTAGGAGTTGCTGGGAACTGTAAATCTGTGAGGGTCAAATGTATGCTTCGAAACTGTTTCAAAGGTAAACTGTGCACACAGCTCTCAGGAAAGCCCACACACTCAGAAGTCTACATTGGTAGGCCTTTCCCTTGCCTAATGGGGGATGTTGGAAGCTACATGACTTTAGGAGTTCAAAGCGGTTTATGGGGCACAGGTTGTCCTAAAATCTTGACATCATCAGCCTTTGCTTAAGCAGCAGAAGCTAGTTGAACTACTCCTTCTCTGGCTAGGATGGCCGGTACAGGAGGAGAAATTGTACAGAGAGCAGCTATGAGACATTTCTTTTGTGTCTGTGCAGTTTGAACTTCACCTGTACTGCAGAAAAGGCAGTTTTATCATCACAGTCATTTCTCCTCCATTCCTGAATTCGCAAGTTAACAAAGTTAAAATAAAATAAGATTTCCTTTTTGTAACACACTTCCCACGGGAAAAAGGGAATTCTAAAGAAAAACAAAATCACTTAAAGAAAGGGAAACCTTGACCATTAGTTGCTTTGTTTCTCAGTTTAGAGGTGGTGTTTAACCGGCTAGCGAGCAAACAAAACTGTCAAGATGCAATCGGCAGTTTACTCAGTGATAGCCTTGTCCAAAATGGTCCACACCCAAGTTTGCATGACCCCTGTCCTGAATCAACAGCCTTTGTACTTGCCACATACTGTGAACCTGTGGGTCGGGGCCCTGCTCATTTGATTTTTGCGAGCATCTAGTATTAAAAAATCAATAAATCAATCAATGATGATTTGCTTTGCTATAGGCCAGGAATGGGCAACAGGTGGCCCACAAACGAGGTCTAGGCCCTGGGACAATTTCACCTGGTCCTTGGTTATCCAGCCACATTTCACTCAATGTAATGTTATTAGTTTAGAAAATCCAAACCACAGATTTTTCCAGACAGTGTAAGCAGAAAACAAATTCTGATACCATATCAAAACAGTCAAAGAATCAAAACATAATAAAATGTGATAAATAATAAACCAAAGTTTATTCAACCTGCCAAGATAATGCAGTAAATGAGAAATGCCCACAAATTCCTTTGCTAAGAAAGAACAGTTGTTTTCAGAAACTGAACAGCTCTAATGCTGTGGAACTGCTCATCCAGGCCACAAGACAAGAGAACTGGAGACTTGCAGCGCTGCTGCTGTTGATGTTGTTAAAAAATGCTTCTTTACACATGTATCAGTTGAGCATCAGGGAGCAGGCGAACACTGAGGCAGCCAATGCCAGTCTTTAAAGGTGCATCAGTTCCCTACAAAGTAAACAGTGTGACCTTGGAGATTCCCTTTCCCCCAGCTGTTTCTCAATTTGGAGAAGATATTTAGTGGGCCAGTAGGCAACCAAAAAGGTAAACATGCAATGAACAATTCAGCTCACCTGGTTTTGTGATGTGTTTGTTGGCCAGATAAAAGTATTGCGCTAATACGGATATTTGATTTTTTCCCCCTTAGAGGCCATCATGTCTGCCTTTACCTTTTAATTAATTCAGCGGCGCACTTGTAGTAAGAAGGAGTGCCCATGATCACATCACTTAATCAATGGCTGTGTCCCGACTTTGATGTCTTTGTACTTGCCTCTGCTTCGCTCTCAGGTGCCAAGGCTGTACTGGAAGAAGCTGCTTCTCCCAAGTGAGCAGGAAGAGGTGCCAGAGTGGCCTCAGCCTCATCCCACAACTTGACAATCTGCACACTGTTCTCCTTCTTGGATAGCCAGAAGGCTGGGTAGAGAGGTTCAGTAAACTTGCACTCAAACTTATGCAAAAGAGTCATGACATCCGAAGCAATGCCGTAAAAGGAGAGGGTGCCCCTGGGGTAATCCAGGTAAACTCCTATCCTGCTGAATCCCTGGACTTTCAATGGTGTCTCCACATCACTATGCCAAGCAGAGAACTCCTTCCCATTCCACTTAACACACCAGGAGAAGTCATTCCCTGAGATGCAGCTGTTGCTTTCGGAACCCTTCCGGTCAATGCTCTTGTTCGTCATGCCAATGTAAACGCCAGCCCCAAATATCTCGACCTCAAAGTAGTAGCGGCTGATGTATAAGCTTTTGCCCGACAGCACCTGGCGCCAGTGCTGAAATCTCTCTGGGTGATCCGGGTACGGGTGCTCCCACGGCGTGGTGTTGGTGACTTTGTGGTTGTCTTCCAAGAGCCTCAAATAGCGATGAGAAGTAACCGGGTCAAACGTCAATGGGCAAATATCTTTGGAGGAACAAGAAATATATCGTCTTAGTTTAAAACCACTGTTTTCCTCTCACTGTTCCCCTCAAAACTCAACAAACCAACAGGCTTGCTCTTAAGAGTCTATTCATCTGAAAGATACAGTCATGTATATAATTATGCCTTACATTTCAAGAAGTCACTCCTGCTTTTAGGTTCTGGGGCCGTTATGCGGTGCTTGAATGGGATCATGGCGGACACCATTGTTTTGATGCCAGCGTCCTCTGCAAAAAGAAAAGTAACACAACAGCTTAGTTGCAGGAACAACAGAGGAAGTGGTCACTGGACTGGATGAGAGGGTTGGTAGATAGGCACTCACCATCTTTAGCAAACTCCTGCAACTTGTCCTTATAGGAAGTTTGTAAAAGTTGTAAAATATGTTCCGTGGACTCTGTGACCACCCTTCGGATCCCTGACAATTTGTCTTTTAGACCAATGTAGACACTGGGCAATGTGTCGTCTCCTTCGCTCTTCTTGAATTCACAGTATTCCTGTTAATAAATACCCACATACATACATAAATACCGGTAGGGCCTCTCCAACCAACATATAATCGCCCAACCTCAATGCTACCTCCCCACACAGCAATTAGGCAAAACCAAACAAACCCTGCATCCATTGGTGGCAATGGAAGTTGTTTTAAAAGCCTAGTTGCAGTGCAAGGGCTGTTTTGTGGGGGGCCAGACACAGGTGAGAAGCCAAAGCTTAACCATTTCCACTCTGGGTGTTTGATTCCCTGCCCCCACCTCTCTCCCAAACACAAACCTCACGCAACAACTAATATTTTTAAAACAACTATAGGAGTTGTTATTTAAGCCTAACTGGATCGCTTTTCAGGGGAGTCGCAGCTGGGCTGGGCTGGGCTTATCCTTCCCTTACAATGTGCTAAACAGGAAGATGCTACAAAAGAGGGATATGCACTGCTTAGCCTGGCCTCACTCCCTGCAACTAACTGCTCTTCTGTGGCAGCTAGAGAAAAGGAGGCACACATCATGCACATGATTGGTTCAAGTTATTGCAGCCTAATAACCTTCCTGTTTCTTGGCCATCATTGCTATTAATATTTACCTCCACTTTTCTTTTCCAAATCAACTCAAAGTGGCCAAATCCCAGGTCCAGAGACATAGCCCCTGTTTGGCAGGCCAAGATCCATCTCATCTCCCAACCCTGCTTGGGAGGGGGAGCAGGAAGCAACAACTGCTCCAGATCAGGGGCCCTGCGGGTACTCCAGGAAGGAGCTGGGCATCAGAACCATCCACAAAACTACTCAGTCATTGTCTGATGGCTGCTAGGGCAGCAGTTTCATCCTTGGCTCTTTGGCTGGACAGCTCCCTGGCTGACTCAGGCCTCCTGGTCTCAGGCTTGCTCCTGCTGCTTCTGGAAAGTCAGACAGCTCCCCAATCTCATGGTACTGGAGGAGTTTGAGCCAAGAGGCTGAAGGCTGCAGAAATGAAGTACATGCATAGGAGCAGCTTCTCTCACCAGCAGCTTCTGCTCACTCAAATGCACACATTAGCTGCCCATGTAGCAGCAGCTGGTCTCACAAACACGTACACAATGCATAGTATAACGATGGAACTTGCTCGCACAGGAGACAGTGATGGCCACCAACTTGGATTGCTTTAAAAGAGGACAGGGCAATTTCGTGGAGGATACAGCTATCCATGGTCACTTGCCACCGAATGTCAATATTCTACCTCCACTGTCAAACCTAGTATGTCTCTGTATATCACATGCTGGGAATCACAAGTGGGGGAGGGGTCCTTTGCACTTGGGTCCTGCTTGTGGGCTTCCCAGAGGCATCTGGTTGGCCACTGCGAGAACAGGATGCTAGACTAGAGGGGCCACAGGCCTGGTTGAGCATCTCAGATCACGCAAACACACAGGAGCACGCACATCTTACAGAAAGAAATGCAATGAGACAGCAAGGGTTGCATTTCATTAGCATTTCCTTAACCCAAACATTTGACCATGTTAAGTCAGCAACACCAATTGACCATTTGCCTCTTTGCCACTTAAGGTACCTTCAGAAAGATGATGTCATTCGTGTGTGTGGCCATCTTCTCCAGCCTGCTCTTGCATTCCTCCATCACCACCCGCTTGTTCTCAAGATGGATCTTTATCCCATTAGCATGATTAACGGCACCACGCTCCTTCTCCTCTAGGAAAGCTAGCACAACAGACTGAGTCTTCTTCACTGCTTGGAGCAGCTCCTCAAACTTCTCTTCCACCAAGGTTTTCACTTCAGATACGGAACTCTGCAGGGGGAGGAAATCACCATCTTTGTTATTGGAAAAGTAACATAGTGCAGTGGTTAGAGGTCCAGTGTGGTGTGGTGGTTAAAGTGTCAGACCAAGTCCTGGAAGTTCAGCAATCAAATCTCCATTCAGCTAAGAATGTCACTGAGTGGCCTTGGGTCTTGGGCCACTCACTGTCTCTCATCCTAACCTACCTTAGAGCGTTATTGCAAACATAAAATAAGAAAGGGAAAGAGAACCATGTATGCCACCTTGAGCTCTTTGGAGCAAAGGTGGGATAAAAATATAATAAATTGATTGATAAATGTGCCCATATTAATATGAGATGTGAGGGCAAAAGAAAGAAAAAAAGCTGTTGAAGGAGAGAAAACAGAAGGCACTGTGAAAATAAATGAGCAACAGAGACATAGAATATCCCCTTCCTCTATTAGACAGCCAACTCCTGACAAGACCAGTCTGTCAACAGCTGTCATTCAACTACTCAGCGCTGGGAGTGTGCCATACCTGGTCAACATGGAGACAGGATCATCTACATCACGGATGGCACACATACAGATTTTCAGATGGTGTTGGACTCTAACTCCCATCATCCCCTGCCAACATGATCAATGATTATGGATGATGGTAACTGGAGTCCAAAAACATCTGAAGGGCTGTAAGTTCCCAACCACCAAGATAAACCTTCAAGCCGGAGGAGCAACCCACAGAATATTTTACATTCCTCAGGCAACTACCAGGCTGGCAGAAGGGTTACGCAGTTTAAGAAGCTTTCCAATAAGTGAAAATGAATTGCATTAGTCACTCCTCTATTATTTTAAGGAGGACCAACCCTGTGGGAACCTCCCAGCCACGTAGAAATGTTACTCATCTGCTGGATGATATCATCAAGCTTTTGTTTCCACAGCAGATTGAGCCTGCCACTCCTCTTCCACATTGGCCATCAAAGTTGGCACATGTGAGTAACAATCCAGACAAGGTAAGAAGTGTTTTGGGTCCATAGGAACACTGATCCTACTGTCACAGATTTTGTGGCTATACTTTGAGAAGAATCAAAGAACAAGATGAGCATAAAAGGGGGAATGAGAGAGATCAAAATGATTAAAATGCTAAACCACAAACTTTAGTCCCTGTTTTTCCATGATGACAATGGTCATCATCAGCACTCAGCATCCTAGGGCCACTACCATGGTCCTTCACATCATGAAGCTACATCTGCAAGCCATCATTTGGATTTCCCAGAGAGTTACGACATCAGATGCTCCAGGGCATCCTTCCCGAAGCCAGTGCCCTCCAAATATTTTGGGCTCCAATTCCAATCATCCCTGACCATTGGCCATGCTGAGATGGGAGTTGGTGTCCAACAACATCCGTAGGGCACCAGGTTGCTCCAGGACATTATGAATCATAGAATCATAGAATCATAGAGTTGGAAGAGACCACAAGGGCCATCGAGTCCAACCCCCTGCCAAGCAGGAAACACCATCAGAGCACTCCTGACATATGGTTGTCAAGCCTCTGCTTAAAGACCTCCAAAGAAGGAGACTCCACCACACTCCTTGGCAGCAAATTCCACTGTCAAACAGCTCTTACTGTCAGGAAGTTCTTCCTAATGTTTAGGTGGAATCTTCTTTCTTGTAGTTTGGATCCATTGCTCCGTGTCCGCTTCTCTGGAGCAGCAGAAAACAACCTTTCTCCCTCCTCTATGTGACATCCTTTTATATATTTGAACATGGCTATCATATCACCCCTTAACCTCCTCTTCTCCAGGCTAAACATGCCCAGCTCCCTTAGCCATTCCTCATAAGGCATCGTTTCCAGGCCTTTGACCATTTTGGTTGCCCTCCTCTGGACACGTTCCAGTTTGTCAGTGTCCTTCTTGAAGTGTGGTGCCCAGAACTGGACACAGTACTCCAGGTGAGGTCTGACCAGAGCAGAATACAGTGGCACTATTACTTCCCTTGATCTAGATGCTATACTCCTATTGATGCAGCCCAGAATTGCATTGGCTTTTTTAGCTGCCGCGTCAATGAGAAATTGCTGCTGTTGCTAACACCACCAGCTATGCCTGAGGGGTCCACCAGAGGACATTTTGCCCAGGTCCTTTCCAAACCTGGAGCCAGCCCTGGTCCAGATTGTTTTGTGGGGTTACAGTCAGTTAGCAAAGTCTACGAAGATACAGCCTACTTATAACAAAGAGAGGGCTATGGGTATGCCTTTCTTAATACAGTACAATACAGTGGTGCCTGGCAAGACGAAATTAATCCGTTCCGCGAGTCTCTTCGTCTTGCGGTTTTTTCGTCTTGCGAAGCACGGCTATTAGCGGCTTAGCGGCTTAGCGGCTATTAGCGGCTTAGCGGCTTTAAGAAAAAGGAAACAAACTCGCAAGAACTCGCAAGACGTTTCGTCTTGCGAAGCAAGCCCATAGGGAAATTCGTCTTGCGGAACGACTCAAAAAACGGAAAACTCTTTCGTCTAGCGAGTTTTTCGTCTTGCGAGGCATTCGTCTTGCGGGGCACCACTGTGCAGCCAATTTGAGACCAACCTGAACAGGAACTTAGCTGGAAAGAAAGAGGTGGCCTAGTGAAAATCTTACCACTATAGACTCTGAATTTCTCTGCAGCTTTTCAATTGCATTTTCTGCTGACTTCAGTTTCCAGTCATAGCCTGCTTGGAGCTGAATAAGTTCATACTGTGGATAGATAAAATCAGTGGTTATTGAAAGAGGCAACTCAACAGCAGTTTTTAAAAGCCATGAATCAAATGGAAATATCCATTTTCCCTTAAAAGCAATCAATCTGGGATTCGTATCCCCTGAGGGCCAAAGTGCACATTACATCAAATGTGCAATCATGGGCTAACAAACAGACAGATAGAGGTGCTGTTGGTCAGTAGGAAAGCTTAGTACCTGATGGGGATGCACTGCCCTTCAATGACAAGGTTTGCAGTTTGGGGTACTCTTGGAACCCAACTTTGCCATGAGATTGTGAGGTGGCAGCTGTGTGTTTGCACAGCTTTGACCAGTGTGCCAGCTGTGCCCTTTCCTGGAGAAATCAGATTGATATTGTCACACATGTTTTGATCACATCTATTCTAGATGAGATGCCTGCAATGTGCTCCACACGAGGCTGCCCTTGAAAGGTATTCAGAAACTTCAGCTGAGGCAAGATGTGGCAGGAACAATGTTAGCCAGTTTTGCTTTCTGAAGCAACATGTTCCTGAAATATACTACATTATTTGGTTCCTCTGGCCCTTTAGGGTGGGGGACGATCCATTTGTAACTAAGAGCATGTCCACACTGCATGTCCACATGCATTTAATACTGCAAGCAGGTGCATTTTGGGGGTGCTAAACACATGGTGGCATCCCCATGTCATTCCTATGCCACACCTTCGGTTGATCTAAATTTGCATTCTTCAGGGGGACAGATTATGAGCTTAACAAATCCCTTTGGTATTAAATACGAAACATCAAATAATAGTTCTATCCCGGAGAACAGGAATAGACAGAAAAAGCCAAAAGCTCACACCTCCTACACAGGTAGTCATAACGGCTATGAATACCTGTCTCTTTCACCCAAACTATGATTCACAGCAATTTCTGGAATTACTGCTACATTATAAAAGCCTCAGGCTGGGAAAGTTTCAATGTAGAATCTGGGACATGGAAACAATCATCCAAATGGGAGGAAATCAGAACTCCTTCATAATTGTTTGCCCAAAACTGCACCCTAATTCATCATTAAGCGCACCGGGCACTCCTTTGAGATTATTGCTGTAGGTTTGTTTATTTTTAAGCTAAATATTTTACAAGGAACATGTAAAGTCCATGTTTGTTTTTGCCTAAACATCTGAATGAAAGATGCAGCAGCTTATTCTTAACACTGGGTGAAATGTGTGTTCATATTCAGTGATTTAAATAACACCCACCTTGCATAACTACGGGGGGGTGATACGAGTCCCTTTGTGATAGAAAGGGAAGGTGGAAAGGAGGAAGTAATTATTACATTATTTCTTATGTTCTGTCCTTCCTCCCACATAGCCAACAATCATAAAATGACGACATTAAAACCATCATTTTAAAACCTCAGTTCAGAATACCTTGCAATATCCAATACGCTATAATGGATATTATAACACAAATCATATCAACAGAGGCACTGTAATTATGCTCCACTGCTCCAGTGCCCCAATGAGAGTAAATTTCTAAGCTGCTGCCTCAGTCAAGATAGTGTGGGAGACCATTTGATCTCAACTGGACAGGAGTTCCGTAACTAGGGTGACACCACTGAGAAAGCCCTACTTCATGCAGTGGTTCCTTGAACCATATACCACTGGGTGCAAGTAGAGTTCAAATGCAAAACCTACCATGTGCACAATTGCCACAACAATGCTAATTAACTCTTTGAGTGAATGAATCTTAACTTTAATAGCTATTGGTCCCATGATGGTGTCGTATATTGGAAACTCTCACTGCAGCTGAGGATCTTTCCAGGTCAATTTCTACCTTGAGCTTCTAGCTGTAGGAATTATGCCTACTAAACTACTGATTCTCTTGTCCTGTGGCAGCTGCATTTTTGTCTCAGTCCTCACTGAGAGTCAAGACATAAAGCCAAGGGCTGAGCCACAGAGCCAGTCATCTAAACTGCCAGAAATATGCTGGCATTGGTCAGCATTTGACACTCAGTCACAGCTTCCCAGCATCTGCATCCAAGGGCCAAAAGCTGATCTGTGCCAAATTCTGCATGTGCTGCCAGTGGTGACACAACCAGTTCAGTCCTTAGTAATATAGCAAACTCCCCAGTTGCCCTGGGCTTGGGATAATTGCAAGCAGGCCCTGAGTGTAGATAACACTTGGCAATACCACCCTTTTCTAACAGAAAGCAGGCACACCCCATTTTTGTCCATCCAACTTTTGTCAGATTTCCCCTGAACTGTGATCCCTTCTGTGGGATGGCCTCCTGGGTTTCATAATATCTCAAGCTACATAACCATGAAACCCCAGGCATCCGACATTTGCAGCAAAACCCTAGCATGTTTACTCAGCAGCAAGCTCAGCTGCATTCAGTGAAGCCTGTTCTCTAGTAAGTTTGCTATTCTAAACAATCTTAACATGATATCAAGCAGGAATCCCTCCAGCAGCACTCTGGGCCAGCCATGCACATGTAAAAAGGCTGTGTGCGTATGAATGAGAACTCTAGGCCCCGTATTTCCTAGCAAGCCAGTATCCCATGACATTCCCCCTGAACACTGACAGCGCTCAGAAAGCTACAATTTACCTCCTTTTCTTTCCTGGCTACCCCACAGGTGACAGCCTTATGTCCCTGGTGTCCATCTGCAAGGCACTCCTCACAGACACACGCAAGGTCAGTATGGCAGAACCAACCGAGGTGTCTCTTGTGGACTTCGCAGCTCTGCATGTCAATGTCCTTCATTGGATCCATAAGCTTATGGGTCTGGAGTTTGGCGTTCTCCAAGTGAGGCTTCAAGTGATCCTGGCAATAGTTCACCATGCAGGTCAAGCAGGACTTCACTGCCAGCACCTTCTCAGCCAAGCAGAAGTCACAGAGGACCTCTTCTCCCTCTACCGCATCCCCTTCCCCAATCTTGCCTGGTGGCTCCTCTTTGGGTCCATTTTCAGTCACATTCTCTCCCAGGCCTACTCCATTGCTGGGAGTGTGTCCTCTTTCTGGATCCGATGACAGAGGGTCTGCTTCCTTTTTCAACCCTACGCTCTCACACTCTTCCTCGCAGATCTGTGATCCATTTGCCGCATGGGTGGAGTCTTCAGGTATCAGTTCCCGTGGCAGTTCTTTGGGACAGCTGGATTCAGAGTCAGCCATTTTATAATATCTCCTGAACAGAGCTGCTTCTCCAACTCCGACAGCTGCTGCCTTCTAAGGTGTTTGCACTGTAGCTGCACGCAGTCCAGATATGAAAGAACAGTCACACCTGAACACTCCTCAGCGCCTCAGGATATTAACTCTTTCCTGTCACCTTCCATAAGCTTGAGTTAAATTACGCAGCTTGGCATCCAATAAAATAAGCCGCTGGCGTGCTCAGCCTCTTCTCTGTTAAGATTGCTGTGAATAAGCACCAATCCACAAGTGGCTAGTTATCTTTCTTATTTTCAAAAGGAAGGGGGAGGCCCTAACCAGAAGGGGATGGTGCGTAGTTCAGGAAATACCTGGCATTATTACTCATTCCTTCTCTCAGCTTAACTATGAGTAATGTATACAGACCAAGAGGCTTTTCTGAAGCCGGAATGTGGCTTGGGAGGCACGAGAAAGAATTGTGCAAGACAGCGATGGGAAACTCCGTGGCTTTTCGGATTTTGCTGAACTCCAGCTCCCATCAGCCCCAGCAATGGGGCAATGGTCAGGGATGAAGGGAGGTAAAGTCCAGCCTTACCTGGTCCCCAACCCTGGTGCAAGAACACGCTGCACAATCCTATACATTTCTGCTGAGAAGTCCCGTTGCATGAAATTGGAAACCAAAAGAAAAAGGCACAGCACAAGAATGATTCAAATTAATATGGCAATATGGGGGGGGGGGACCGTCAAAGCAAATAAAGTATCCAAACAAGAAAATGTGGAGGACAACTCTTATGGACAGTTCTATGAGTTCAGGCAGCACAATCTCTTGGAAGCAAGCCCCAGTGAACTTCATGAACTGTGTGAGACTTTGTTTAGGCTAACATGCTCAGGGATAGACTGCTAGTTGATCATTCAATGCTACCCAACAGGTTTGGAGATTGATTGCACATGGTCCGAGAAGCCGATGAAGAGGAGGGCTTGGGGTGAGGAATCAGAAAGATACAAGGACCTGAGAAAGAACTTCATCAGGATTCTGAATATTCAGGTTGCATATTGTACATTCTCTGGGCAATGTGCACATTCTCTTATCATTATGCATCGTCTCCAAGAAACATGCCTTTTTTCTATCTCTAGTTCAGAAGCTAGCAATGTGAAGGCACTGACTGCTTGTCAATCACAGCTTAATCTTACATGACCCACAGCATACCCTTCCCAGATCAGCTGATGGGGTGTAGGGCTCCAGAAAAGCCCTTTTTTGCATTTCATCTTCTTTTTTATCCCTCTCAGCTGTTTTCCACTCAACTGCACAACACAAGTGAAATTGCAGGGAGAGGAAAGTTTTAAATCCTGCCTCCCACCATCCTGATGTAAATTGCCCCTCCTGCCATGCTGCTATTGAGCTTAGGGGAAAACTCGAAAGCAGCATGGGGGTCAATCATCATTAGAATTGCAGTGGAGGGAAGAGTTAACCACCTGTGCTGGTCCTGTGGGTTACCCAAGAGGCGAGGTCCAAGTCCGGTCCGTGGTCAAAGATGCAACGTGGAGGCAGTCCGTAGTAGCTGAAGCTGGGTGCAGGGCAGGGAGTCGGATGAAGTCAGGAACAGGCATGCAAGCAGGGAGTCAGGGCGGGTCAGGAGCTCAGGCAGGAACTAGCAACCAACAATGTTGCTCCCACAACTTGGGACTGGGGCTGGCCGGCTTTTATCTGCCCCGAGGCATAGGGTGGCCCTGATCCTCTGGTGACTCGCCTCTCCTGGCCTGGAGGCTAGCACACCTCCTGTGGGAATTTAGTTCCCTCCGCCTCTCTGCCCTGAGCCTCTGCAGCTCAGGAGAGGCTGGAGGGTTACCGGACCCGGAGGCAACCTCACCTTCCTCTGACGGGGCTGAGAGTGGAGCACCTGCAGGCAATGGGTCCTCCATCACCTCAGGAGCCAGAGCAGACTCAGTTGATGCCTGCACCTGAGGATCCAGCACAGGTGAGAACGCTTCAGGCTCATGCCCCAGCCCCGGCTCAGCTGGTTCTGGAGGCGGGGAATCCTGTGCAGGCTGGGATCCCTCAGGTTCAGCATCTGAGTCCGAATCCCAGGCCATCACACCACCTGAGGAAGGGTTGCTCAGCAGAGAAAAGAGGGCTGGGAGAGCTTTCAATAAGCAGAAACTGAGTTTTCTTGTTGCACCATTTGGGTTTGCCTTAAGGAAGCAAGAGACCCTGCAGCCTCCATGCATTAAAGCCCTGTTTCTCCTACTGGTCCCCTTCACCTTCTCTCTGCTGCCCTGCCTTCTGCAGCAAACAGGAGTTCAGTTTGTGTTCCCCACAACAGATGAGAAAGAGAAGGTGGGCAAAGGGATCTGAGGGAGGGCTATGGAGCAGGGAGCCAACCAGCTGGATAGTCTCCCTGCTGCCTCAAGACATTTAAAGGATTCTCATATGAAGACATGACAAATATTGATTCAGGTGCATTGTTGCTTAGGAAAAATCCAAACATTGTGGCCCCCGTTTGCCATGTATTCTTAACGAAACCTGTTTTTTGAACCAGGCTTTTGCCTATACAGTTTCTTAAGATTACAGAAGACCTCTTCTTTCAAGGTGAATGCATTCCTAAAGCTTGATTATGTTTTTTGCTATGCTGAGTCAAAAGTATGATGCCAGGTATAGAGCAGATAAATAGGTGACTGCCCACGGAAAGTAGGATTGACAAGCACCGCCTATCAGCTGGTGCTTGGTGCTTGCAAAGCCTTTTGCATTCTCAATTCACGTGGGACATTGCTGAAGGTTAACTGGCCTGGCTGATACCCCACATGGACTGTGCATGTGCTCTAAAGATAATGTCCCCACATTCGCTACAGGATGCAGGAGTTCCTTGACATATTAGTTGACATGGAAAGAAAGTCTGAAAACCATGCCCATGGGGTTGCCAGTTTGCAACTCAGAGACCTTTCAACCATCTTGAGAAGCTGTGGTTTTCTGGATAGAGAACAAGTCACACACAACAGAGGGAAAATTTCCCAGAGTAATTTTGTTAGCTAATGTGACCACTGAACCCTGGGCAGAAATTTCAGGAAGATCATATAAACGCTGCCAAAATGGGGCAGAACTAACCATGTCGCAATGCTCAGAGCACAATATGTAACTGCTGACAAGCTATTTTTCACATACAAACATACAGTAAGTACCTGTTCTATGAGACTGACTGCTGTGCAAATGATCGTTATAAGCATATCAAAAGGTCTTGATCAGGCTTCCTCAACCTCAACCCTCCAGATGTTTTGAGACTACAATCCCATCATCCCCAACCACTGGTCCTGCTAGCTAGGGATCATGGGAGTTGTAGGCCAAAAACATCTGGAGGGCCGAGGTTGAAGAAGCCTGGTCTTGATGGCTTATCACCTGTGATGCCGTCACCATGAGTGATGAAAGCTCTCCCCATGCTCCATATTGACAGTGGTTTGTGCCTTTGAAATGTCTGCCTGAACACTCCATCACTGCACCACTCAAACTGAAGCACATATGCAGTCTTTTAAAAACAAGGGTGTCCTTCCTTTGTAGCACTTGAGCATGCACATTTCCTGATAATAATATAAAAAGAGGTGGAGGCAGAAGCACCCAGTTGGACTGGACATTTCCACCACCACCACCACCAAGAAAACTGGTATAAACCAAAGATGGAGTATTGCAGATTCTACTTGCGCTGCTTTAACACTGAAAGCAAAATCTGGATTTTATTGTCATCTGGAATGACTCCCAGATTTAAATGCCTCTTCCTGCTCCATTGCAAAATGGGGAAACCTACATCTTCCTTATTGCTAGTAAAAGAAGTCCTGTCACATGAGGCAAAACACACCAAGGCAATACTTTCCAGCAGTTCACATAAAACCCAAAATCCATCAAAGCTTGCAAAAATTTGAATCCTGTTTATAAGCAGAGGGAAAACATTAATCTCTAGCTTTCTTATTTTGTACCCATTAAACTGTAATGCAAGGTGACATTGTTTCTGCTAGAAGTTCTGGTCTTGATGTAAGAGTATATTATATCCAACAGGATAAAACCTAACGAGATAATGATGGCTGTCAAAGGCAGTATGCCTCAATACTGGTTGTTGCAGGTCACACATGGGGAGGGAGCTGTTGGGCTCGTGTTGTACTTACAGGCTTCCTGACAGGCATCTGGTTGGCCATTGCGAGAACAGGATTCTGGACTAGATGGGTCTTTGGCAGGATTAACGGGGCTCTTATGCTCTTGGGGGGGAAGATGAAGCAAGAGTCATTCAATTGAGACATTAAGTCTGCTTTTGGCAAAGATGGGAATTAACAGCACATTTTCTTGATGTAACAGACCCTCCACTATTAGATGTCTTTAAAGTAGAACTGGACACCATCCAGTTGAAATTAATATATTCTTGCTGTGTTTTAAAAAAAGGGATGCATTGAATTTCTGTCACCTGTTATTCAGAAGGTCAGCTCTTTTGACTGGACTCTCTCTGGGGATCAAGACCATGTGGTGCAAACTGAAATAAAAAGATTTGACAAGGGACACTGGTGCAGCCATGTCCTAGCACCACAGAGGTCTTGTTTAGATTTAAAATCTGTCATCACAACAAGTGTGGAAATGCTGTATAATATGCATGTAATACATAGAAGCATAGGAAGCCGTCTTACATCAAGTTACACTGTTGGTTTATCTAGCTCTGTACTTCCTCCAACAAGGGACGCGGATGGTGCTGTGGGTTAAACCACAGAGCCTAGGGCTTGCCTATCAGAAGATCGGCGGTTCGAATCCCCGCGACGGGGTGAGCTCCCGTTGTTCGCTCCCTGCTCCTGCCAACCTAGTAGTTCAAAAGCACGTCAAAGTGCAAGTAGATAAATAGGTACCGCTTTGGTGGGAAGGTAAATGGCGTTTCCGTGTGCTGCTCTGGTTCACCAGAAGCGGCTTAGTCAGGCTGGCCACATGACCCAGAAGCTGTACGCCGGCTCCCTTGGCCAATAAAGCGAGATGAGCGCCGCAACCCCAGAGTCGGCCATGACTGGACCTAATGGTCAGAGGTCCCTTTACCTTTACCTTACTGCCTCCAACAGCAACAGGAAACTAGATTTGGTGACAGCGCCACCCTCTGCAGCCCAAACTCTTCCTTTGTACCCCAAGCTTTGCACCCCCACTATACTGAGGGACTTTTAAAGAGTAAGAAGCTTTATCTCCAATAAAGGCTTTATTTAAAGATACGGTCACAGAGGTTTAAATTGCAGAAAACTCTTTAACTGCTGTCTTTCAAGATGGTCTCATAATGCCAAGATTGAAGATACTCCACAGCATGCTGCTTTTCATTGTCAAACAGCAAGCAGATGCTTATCTCTCTCTCACCTTAGCCCTTAACACCACAGCACTAAGATTGGAGATAAACCTATCCCGAATTTTAGTGCTGTGGCGTTTAGTTCTAAGATCAGAGATACCTCATCTCTGATCTTAGCACTTACTGCTTAGATCAGAGATAACATATCTTCAAGCTTAATGTCATAACATTAGGTTCCTGGGCATGGTTTGTGTCAATGTAGTCAACACCTACACATGCCCCTTCCCTGTATAAGAAGCATACTAATCTTCTGTTGTGGGATTGGCAAGGGAGAACTGGAAACCCATATTCTTTCTTAATTTCTGGTGGATTCTTGCTTCCCTCCTGCAGTGTAGGTGATTGACCGATGGATAAGATTTCTTACCTGACCTTCTCCGTAAGGCCCCAGTGCAGCTTATTGAAAATGCAAAGATATAAACAGATAAAATCATACAGTTATGAAATATATAAAATATAAAAAATTGTTCCAAATGGAATGAAACCATGCAAATTCAGCAATAGAGTTGGGTGCAACAAAGCAAACACAAATGATCTCCGGCTGCTATTTAGCAATGGGCTTCTAGCTGCTAAGGAGTTAAGGCAAGGGCTGGAACCCAGCACAGAGTTAGATGCTTAGCCAATTAAAATCAATAAGCTGAGGTAACTTGGCTCTGCACAGGATTGTGACAGGATACAAAAACCCATATCACCATAAGAACTTTATATTGAGAAATCACAAAAATCCTTCTCTGTGTACCACTGGGAATACTTTTATTGATCATGCCTTTCAAATGGAAATGAAATGAAGTACAGATTTGTTTCAGTATGTTTTCCAAAACCACTATGAACTGGATTTTTAAAAATTATACTTTCTTACTTCAAAATAAATTCCATATTTCCCCTTTCATCCCATTATAATAACAACTTTGATTTCATTTTTTCAGAGTCCACATCAAATGAACAAAAAAATTGCCAACTGCAGTGGTTACTGTTATTTTTTACACTCAATTTTTTATTTTAATTGTGTATGTGTGTGTGTGTTGCACAATATTTATTCAGATTTACAACAATCATGAAATAATTTTATAATTGCATTGCACCAAGCAGTATACCGGTATATATGACTCAGCGTCTTCTTGAGCTTTCTTACATCAATACATAAAAAGATGTCCCGTTATTCAATAAAAATATGAAAAGGGTGTTAGTTAGCTTTACCATGTGGGGCCACCACTAAGATCCTGAAAATATAGTAAGAAGCAGTCAATGTGGTAGGAAGAACTGCTGAGCCATCCTCCTGACACCAAGGTTACTGCAGCTTATGACTGGGGCAGGGCAAGGCAGTAGCCTGGGTCGTAGGAAGCAGGGCAGGCAGATTGCCACCCCGAGTGTCATCCCGGGGGGGTGACAAAATCCCCTCTGGGCGGATCGCCGTCACGCCAATCACCCCCTGGGTGGCTCACCCCCCCCCCCGGTTGCACAACATGTGCACTGCTCTGGGTGCCCGAGTGGCTAGCTCCGCCGCTGGTAGTAGCAAGGCCACACCTGCAGGGACCCACCAATGGAGCCAATCTGGTGTTCCCTCTGATTGGTCCACACAGCCCTGATGACACCATTGTCCTTCCACATCCTATCCCCACCCAGGTAGTAATGCCAGCATTAGGAGGTCATCTCCATGGCTCTGCCCCACCACTACGGCTGCAGCAATCTATTATTTTCTTCAGTGTTATTTTGACTTATTAGTCGCTCACTACAAAAGAGTCTCTAAATGACTTGCAAAAAATTAAGAGCCAAAGCATACATAAAAAAGGAATACATTACAGTAAGACCATCACAGTGACCAATAAACAGACACAGCAAAACAGCAAGGCTTCAGTGGCAGAAAATAGTTAATAAAGAGCAGAATATTTATTATAGTCCATCAAATGTCTGAGGTTTTTATCTGATGCAAAAAGGATTTTAATGATGGTTCCATTGGGTAAAATGCTGGGGTTCTTATTTTTCCTCCACTTGCATTATATGAGCAGCTGTTAAAAGATGTACAACATCACCATCCCTCTGTCCTCTAATAAAGCTAAATCTTTCACATAACCAACCAAATAACGTAAGTACTATTTGGCAATAGATTGTGTCTGCTGGCAATTCACTTTATTTTTTCTTACTATGACTGACCAAAAGCTTCTTGCCTTTGAGTAAGACCAAAATATATGATCCAGGCCTGCATTTATTGCCTTATGTCTCCAGCAGATACTGCTTGTGATTCTGGGAGACTTCCACCCTCCACCACCCTGATACTGTCTGAAAAAATGAGATCTAGTTCTCCACAAAGTTATCTATTTTATTAAGCCACATGTTAACCTATCCAATGGCCACTGGGGGTCAGTAGTCAGCAATCTCCCTGACATATTCCTTACCAGCCACCATAAAAACATAAATTGCCCTCCTAGGGTGCTTCTGGATGAGCTGTTTATTGAACATCCATCTTGATTTGTTTGTAGGAAGGTTGTGTAATAGTGTCGTGCTGCTCAGCCACGGCAGAGCTCAGTGGTGGGCTAGGCCAGCCAACCAGCCAAGTCTCAGGGGGCAGAATCCAAATGCAAGGTTCAGGCGGGTGGCGCTGTGGGTTAAACCAGAGCTTAGGCTTGCCGAGCAGAAGGTCGGCGGTTCAAATCCCCGCAATGGGGTGAGCTCCGGTTGCTCGGTCCCTGCTCCTGCCAACCTAGCAGTTCGAAAGCACGTCAACGTGCAAGTAGATAAATAGGTACCGCTCTGGCAGGAAGGTAAATGGCGTTTCCGTGTGCTGCTCTGGTTCTCCAGAAGCAGCTTAGTCATGCTGGCCACATGACCCAGAAGCTGTACGCTGGCTCCCTTGGCCAATAAAGCGAGATGAGTGCCGCAACCCCAGAGTCGTCCACGACTGGACCTAATGGTCAGGGGTCCCTTTAAGGTCAGGAGTATCTCAGTTCATGTCAGACAGTCCAGGGGTCAAGAAAGCTGAGAGTCCAAGGTCACGAAAAGCAAGAAGTGGCAAGGTCAGGCCAGGAACTTGTTATGTACTGAGTTGAATAGGATCCAAACTGTAGCAGTCTGATTGGTCCTAGAACAATAGGATCCAAAAGGCAGCAGTCTGATTGGTCCTAGAACAATAGGATTCAGAATGCAGCAGTCTGATTGGTCCTAGAACAATGCAGCAGTATGATTGGTTGGCAGGAACCACCCAATCCTGCTCCAGATAGAAGTGAATCCACAACCTGATTGGCTTACAGTAGAATTCCAGAATTAGCCAATCATGTGCAGCCCATTGTGTAAATAATGTATATAAAGCAGATACTGTGAGGGGACATTTATTCATTCCTCCTCACCACTATGAGCTGAATAAAGAGCATGAAATCACTTTGCGACTCTGAGTATATTTCACTGGCGACGAAGGTGGGATCCCGCTGAGCTGACTGCCACACACAGCACCGCAGCACCGCCAACTGCCGCACCGCTGCCTCGCACCGTGTATCCAGGCTTCAGCTCCGGGGCACAAGGAACTCAGAACGGCAGCCAACAGCAGCTTCTCGCCATTCAACCCAGCATCTGGAGACTGGGAAGCGTACGCCTCCCGTTTCACCTTCCTCCTAGAAGCCAAAGGGGTCACCGACGAAGAAGACGCCAAGAAGAGGGCGATATTCTTCAGCGTCTGCGGAGAGGAGACGTTTGAAATCGCCCGGGCTCTCCTTGCGCCTGAAGACGTCGCTACTGTTCCATACAAAACAATAATGGAACAGCTGAAGGGGCACTTTTCGCCGCAGCCCTCAGTGGTGGCTCGTCGAAATGCCTTCTACGCAAAGCGGCAAGCCCCTGGGGAAACCATAACTGGGTTTGTGACCTCTCTCCGCCAAGCCGCCCGGTTCTGCAACTTCTCAGAGCTGGAGAACATGCTTCGTGACCGCCTCGTCGGTGGCCTGAAGGATGAGAAGCTGCAACGACGCCTCTACGCTAAGAAGGACCTAACGTTCCAGGTCGCTCTGGAGGAGGCCCTGGCAACAGAAGCTGCCGAGAGGTCGACCCAAGAGGCACGGCCGAGCCTGCCATCCCAACCGAGGGTCCACCATGAAGACCTCACCGACGACTCAGGATCCGACAGGGAGGAGGTGCACCGAGTACAGCAGCGCACTCAAGCAGCGCACAGACCACAGCTGCCTCGACGAGAAGGAGGGAACTGCGCAAGCTGCGGGGAGAGTCACGAGAGGAGGACCTGCCGTTTCCGCAACGCAGAGTGCAGGCAGTGCAGAAAATCGGGACACATCGCCCGGGTGTGTCGGGCTCGGCCCACCCGACACCAGGCATCAGATGACCAATCCAAGAGCCCCAGGTCCCGGGGCCCAACGCACCAAGGCAACTCGACGGAGCTCACGGACTTCCAGGTATACCAGTTGCCCCACACCAGAGGAGTTTGAGGACCGCCTCCGCACCGTTCTGCACCGTTTCCAGACGGCGGGTCTCAAGGTGAAGCGGGAAAAATGTCTACTAGGAGTGCCTCAGGTGGACTTTCTGGGATTTATGGTGGACGCAGAAGGGGTCCACCCGACTGGGGACAAGGTACGGGCCATTTGTGATGCCCCAGCGCCCAAGAGCAAGACTGAACTTCAGGCCTTCTTGGGACTATTGAACTTTTACCATTCCTTCCTTCCCCACAAGGCGGCGGTAGCGGAGCCCCTACACAGACTCCTGGACAAGCGGGCCCCTTGGGTGTGGGGCCAGCGCCAGGAGGCCGCATTCCAGGCAGTCAAGGACTTGCTTGTCTCAAACTCGGTCTTGGCACACTTCGACGAGAGGCTGCCGGTGGTGCTAGCATGCGACGCCTCACCCTATGGCATTGGAGCTGTCCTGGGGCACCAACTCCCGGATGGAAGAGAGGTACCGGTGGCGTACTTTTCCCAGACACTCAACACAACCGAGCGGAACTACTCGCAAATCGACAAGGAGGGTCTGGCAATCGTAAAGGGAGTAAAAAAATTCCATGATTTCTTGTACGGGCGGCCCTTCACCGTGGTGACTGACCACAAGCCGTTGCTTGGCTTGTTTGCCCCCGAAAAGCAGACCCCCCAAGTGCTGTCTCCTCGCGTCCTCAGGTGGTCAATTTTCCTTGCCAGCTACCAGTATGCACTGATTCACCGACCTGGGAAGGCGATG
Organism: Podarcis pityusensis; assembly: GCF_964106645.2. Classification (NCBI taxonomy): domain Eukaryota; kingdom Metazoa; phylum Chordata; class Lepidosauria; order Squamata; family Lacertidae; genus Podarcis; species Podarcis pityusensis. The sequence goes on along the minus strand of NC_138029.1, from coordinate 39,699,486 downwards.
GGCCATGCGGACGCCCTCAGCAGGCTACCACTACCGGAAACAGGCCCTGACCCAGCACCTGCACAAGAGGTTATGAGCCTGGAGCTGCTTCCCGACCGCCCCATTCAGGCACAAGAAGTTGCACACCATTCCAAGAAAGATAGGGTCATCTCCCGGGTCCTGGACTGGGTGTGGAGGGGATGGCCCAGCAGCAGCCCCGGGCCAGAATTCGCCGGCTACACAACCCGCAAACATGAACTGTCGGCCCACAAGGGGTGCCTGTTATGGGGAAGCAGAGTCGTTGTTCCCCAGCCCCTCTGCAAAAGGGTCCTCACAGCCCTACACGAGACACATCCAGGGGTAGTAAGAATGAAGGCCCTTGCCAGGAGTTATGTGTGGTGGCCGGGGATCGATGGAGAGATAGAGGCCTGGGTCAAACACTGCCAGGCCTGCCAAGAATCCCGCCCAGATCCCCCAAGGGCCCCAGTCCAGTCCTGGGAGTCCTCCCGAGCACCATGGTCACGCCTGCATGTGGATTTCGCTGGCCCCTTTCAGGGGAAAACATTCTTCATAGTGGTGGACTCCTACACCAAATGGCTGGAAGTCGCACTGGTACCGTCCACTTCCACGTCCGCAGCCATCCGGGTACTACGCAGGCTGTTTGCAACCCACGGGCTCCCTGACACTCTCGTCTCAGACAACGGGACTGCATTTACGTCAGGAGAATTCCAAACCTTCACAGCGCAGAACGCCATCCGCCACATCCGTTCGGCGCCGTTCCACCCTGCCACCAATGGCCAAGCAGAACGCATGGTGCGGACCACCAAGGACACCCTTCGCCGCATGACGCAAGGGGACTGGGAGTACCGCCTTGCCACATTCCTTCTAGCACAGCACAGCACCCCCAGCTCAACGACTGGCCGGAGCCCCGCTGAACTACTAATGGGTCGGCGCCTTGCAATCAGATTGGACCGCCTTCACCCCGATAGAGCTCAGGATGAGGTAGTGGTGGGGGAAGGCAGGAACCCCCGGACCTTCGAGGCCCAGGACCCAGTGTACGCAAAGAATTTTGGGGCAGGCCCAGCATGGGTACCCGCCACAATCACCAGGGTCACTGGCCCCGTGTCGTACGAGGTGCTAACGGATGGGGGGCAATGCTGGCGCCGCCACTGCGACCAGATACGGCGACGATTCCCGGGAGAAAACCAGGAGGAGGACAGGTCAGAGGAGTCCCAAGGGAACAGCGGGGCAGTGAGGCCCATAGAGCAGGAGGGGCCAGCAGGAGAGGCAGAATCAGTAAATACAGAGAGGACCCGTGAGGCCGAAAGGACACCGGAACCAGAACCACGACTGAGCGAGCCGGTTGCACCAGACCAAACAGCCGCATCACAGCCAGCATCCTTGGAACACGAGCCAGAACCCGGAGCCCGGACCAGGGAACACCCCAGGCCACAACGCACACGTAGGCCGCCGGCATACCTTGAGGACTATGAATGCGACCTCCCGGGCAGGACTGGAACTTAGAGGGGAGGGGTGTTATGTACTGAGTTGAATAGGATCCAAACTGTAGCAGTCTGATTGGTCCTAGAACAATAGGATCCAAAAGGCAGCAGTCTGATTGGTCCTAGAACAATAGGATTCAGAATGCAGCAGTCTGATTGGTCCTAGAACAATGCAGCAGTATGATTGGTTGGCAGGAACCACCCAATCCTGCTCCAGATAGAAGTGAATCCACAACCTGATTGGCTTACAGTAGAATTCCAGAATTAGCCAATCATGTGCAGCCCATTGTGTAAATAATGTATATAAAGCAGATACTGTGAGGGGACATTTATTCATTCCTCCTCACCACTATGAGCTGAATAAAGAGCATGAAATCACTTTGCGACTCTGAGTATATTTCAGAACTACAAATGTTGTTTCCAGCAATTGACTAAGGCTGGAAACCCTGCTTAAGAAAGCTGGAACCAACTGGTCCACATTAGGAGCAAGAAAGCTGATCAGCAATAGGTGGAGTCACTCTGCCTTCTTCTCCTTCAGGCTGCTGCTCAGCAGGTGAAGCCAATTCCTGGCCCATGGCAGGTTAGATGGTTTCGCAGTTATCTCCCACTGGTATTTAAGGTGAACCAATACTAATAATGCCCTTGAATGGATCTGTCCTCCATGAATTGTTTGATCTACTTTCAAAACCATCTAAAGGGGGCACCTTGATGCAATGATGTCCGGGACTGGTACGACTCCAAAGAATCTGTGAAAGAGCCAGGGGACCAGGGGAGGGACCCAGGAGAGGAGGCCAATGATTTATGGGGTTTGATGCCACCTGCAAAACAGGAGCCAGGGAGGAAGAAGAGTCCAGGCAGTCTGAGGCATAGGAAGGCATGCAAGAGGAAAAAGGGAAGGAAGGGGGAGGAGGATAAAGGAAGGTGGTGAGTGGAGGGAGGGAGAGAAGGACGCACAAAGGCAGGCAGACAGATGGACCAAAAGAGGAGGAATAGGAGAGGAGGAGGAGCAGAGCAGACCCCGATGACTGCAAAGGAAGGCACTGGTGGAATGTGAATGTTGATGAAAAGCAAACTTTTTGAGTTTCTTGTCCATGGTCTCTCCCAGCTACAGAAGCACTGATTCAACTCCTTGCCAAGGGCGCAAAGGAGCCTAGGTACACCTCTGCTTAGAACCCTGTGCAATCAGGTTCCACATCACAGGGGGACCCTGTTGGGAATTTTCATTCCACCTTTAGTTGCAGACATGGAACTGTTGCGTGTCACATGTCTGTTTACATTCCAGCACAGTTTGCTGGGAACTTCCGTTGTGTATAGGCTTTTGACTCTCTCTCTGAGGAGACGAAAGAGAGACGACGTGTTTTCTTTGTCCTTGATTTATGCTTAATAAATCTGTAGCTTACATAGAGAGAGCAGCATCTCCTCTTCACACCTTCCCCCAATGCGTGAGCAGCCAGAGGCTGGGGTTTGCAGAGGGCAGGATGGGTAGGTAGGTAGGTGGGTAGGTGGGTGGGTGGGTGGGTGGGTGGATGGAGCCATTCTCTCTTCCTCCATGTAATCCATGTAAGAATTACAGGGAGGATAACAGAGAAGATACATAAATGATATCCAGGTAGGACAGGGATGGGAAAACCAGTGGTCCTCTTTGTGTTGTTGGGCTACAGCTCCCATCACTCCTACCAATTGACTCTACTGGCTGGGGCTCATGGGAACTGAAGTCCAATAACATATCAAGGAGCACAGATTCCCCATCCTGGTCTAGTGTTATGAGAGGAAGAGGGAAAAAATACCTCTAATCAGTTTCTGTGCTCCATGCATAATTTTTAAACCACTACCACACCCTTTCCCCCCTTTGGTTTTCTTTCTTTTTATTTTTAAAGTTCCAAATATTGAATCATCTTTCCCCATAAGAAATATGTTCCAATCCCATTGTCATTTTTCCCCCTTTCTGTACCTTTTCCAACTCCACTTATATCCTTTTTTCAGGATATGGCTAGAACCACATGCAATTTCCAAAATGAAGTCAACTATCATTTTTATAAAGACATTACTGGCGGTATTATTTCCATTTCCTCTCCCCATAATTCCTGGCATCAAATGTGCCTCTTTTACTGCTGCCAGACACTGATTTTATATTTTCACTGAGCAGCAGTGGCTCTAGGGGATAGGAACCTTTTTTTTGCGGGGCGGTGGGGGGGGGGGAGCTGTTACTATTTTAAAACAACTGGGAATCAGAAATCTTTGGCAATGTACTACAAGTCACCCAGAGATTTGTCACTGGATCATAATCTACCTTCTGTCTGCCCCTGCCATAAACCACATCATCCTAGGCATTGGCCTCACAGTTTGGCAAATTTGCAACTTACATAGCGTGCTCTGTGTTCTTTGCAAAAGAACCACTAGGTGTCACTGGAAGGTCAAGAAAAGAAAATTGAGATCTTTAAATATTCTTAGATGGTCCCAGTTATTATTCAGATCCTTGGAAGAAGAGAGCTGCAAGGACAGAACTCAAAAGAAATATTTTTAAATATGCTCAATGTAGATAAACCACTGAAGCTAGCAAAAGCAGTACAGTGGTACCACGGGTTAAGTACTTAATTCGTTCCAGAGGTCCATTCTTAACCTGAAACTGTTCTTAATCTGAAGCACCACTTTAGCTAATGGGGCCTCCTGCTGCTGCCGCGCTGCCAGAGCACGATTTCTGTTCTCATCCTGAAGCAAAGTTCTTAACCTGAGATACTATTTCTGGGTTAGCAGAGGCTGTAACCTGAAGCGTATGTAATCCGAGGTACCACTGTACTCAAATTGTAGCAGAGGCAGTTCAGGTCCCAACCGTTTGTGCCAGCCCTCTCTTAGCTACTGTTTTTAGAAGGCAACGGGCAGATTGGCTTGGCAAAAACTGGGGGCTGAGGGACACTTTATGGATTTCATTAAAGCCCTCCCTATATTTTCTTCCATAAACCTACCACTGTTGATCCAAACAGTATTTGATATCCCCCAGGCAGGATTCTGCAAGTTTAATGAAGGAAGAATAACAAATAAAGCATCCCTTTGGGATTTAAGACAATATTAAGGGCATAAAATGAGCCCTGCTGGATCAAAACAGAAGCCCATCAAGTCCAGCATCCTGTTTTCACAGATGCCCACAACAGGACACGAGGGCCACAGCGCTCTTTTTTAATCTTACTTTTTAATGCATTTGAGGCAAGATGGCAATCTGTTGGTGGATGATTACGAGTGACCACAATGCACAAAATCTATCCTCCCCACCCTACCTTGTACTGTTGCTCACTACACATGTAGCCTGCTGTATAACCACAGACAGCCATGAGCAAGGCTGCCATTCATTTCCCAAAGCAAGTTGTGTAAAAATGCAACAGCTGTTGTTGTATACTAACAATGAATCCTTATGTATGTTCAAAAGTAAGCTCTGTTGAGTGTCACAGATTCCCAATCCCTGCTCTTTAGGATTGTAAGGAGAGAGGCATTCATGCTCTCTAAGTAGAAAAGAATACTGTGCAGCAGTCTATGGCTCTCTTAGGAGATTTGGTCTTCAGATTAGCCATAATGCCTCTCTACTGGGCATCCATGCATTCCCCAAGGCTCCACACAAATAAACTATCTGAGAGCTTTCTTTCCTTTAGGTTAACTTGCTTAAAAAGAATGGTTTCTGCGGTACGTCATGGCAGAGACATTTACCAATAATATATACATATATAATCTTCCTCTCTTGGCTCGTTGGTTTCTGTTTTCCTTTCTTTTCTCCCCTAGATAAAATTGTCTCCTCTACAAATTGACCTTTCAGGACACAGCTCAAAAAAGTCCAACAGGATAAACAGGAAAAGCCACTACCCCCTCCCATCTCTGTCTCCGTTGACATAGTTTCGGTCTAGTTCTTGGTGTCAAAGAAGTTATTCACCTCGGCCATCAATTTGCAGGCCCCATGCAAGAGGCAGGAGGGGGGAAGGCAGGGAGGCCGAGGGTCTGCAGGAAGGCAAGCTTCAGACTTTGAGGTCTTCGTGTAAAACAAGACTTCTCTGTGTTTTCCCTGAGAGTGTGTACACATCCTGTCAGGCGATACTCACTCCTGCCAGGCCTGCACACACAAAAAGGGCACCAAGAGGAGGCAAGAGCTATCCAATGGCAAATTCCACTATTTAATTGAGAGGTAAAGGGCTCGAGGTATTTATGTCCCTCCAGACGTTCAGTGGGAGCCATGCTGCCACTCCACACATCACGCAGTCCGCCTGTGAGAAGTGGATTCAATTAACTGCACCGCTGACTGTCAAGGTAACAGCAAACAAACCTGTAAGGAATGATGCCCAAACATCCCTATGGTGTACAGCCTGGCAGTCCCGATTCTAACTAGCTAGGCCTTGACCACTTGCAGAGTTGGCTTTTGTGTCTGACTGAGAGAAATTCCAGAAAATACTTTCCATGTCAAATGCTCATTAGCTGACAGCCTCCCTGAAGTGATGAAGTAGAATAGCCAAAGGCACTCTGGATTGCTTATAATAAAAAATATGTAATACATGCATAATGTAGCAAAACTGACACATGGCCAGTTTTAGTTTATGTACAACCACTACCCTATTAGATTGTTCCAACATTTGGGGGAGGGTTAAGAAGGACTGATGATCGATGACTATACTCCTAACCGTTTAAGACAGAATACGAGGATTTTTGTTGTTTCTCATCGTTGCCTTCTCCCCACTTTCCTGAGAAGCGAGAAATTCCAGAGGCTGTATGGTTCCAGTTTTGGTTTCCTTGGGAGCTAACCAAGCAGAAGCAGCTCATTGCATGGGGTAGAGTCGCTATTCTAGCTTCCCAGCAGGTTGGCCCCTGCTGCTTACTGAGAGAGAGAGGGGTGAGGGAGCTGGGAAGTTGGTGTGGTGCAAAAACACCAGCAGAGCCAATTTGGCACTTCTGCTGGCACGTTTGCACTGTGCTGACCTCCCTGCTGCCTTGCCCTCTCCCTTCCAGTGAGCAGAAATGACCTACTGGCTGGAAGAAGGAGGGATGGGAATGAAAGAAAACAAATAATTTTGTTGTTGCTGTAATATTTGCCTTGTTTACGCTTGTGGTGGCGCTGTGGGTTAAACCACAGAGCCTAGGACTTGCCGATCAGAAGGTCAGCGGTTCGAATCCCCGCGACGGGGTGAGCTCCCGTTGCTCGGTCCCTGCTCCTGCCAACCTAGCAGTTTGAAAGCACGTCAAAGTGCAAGTAGATAAATAGGTACCGCTCTGGTGGGAAGGTAAACGGCGTTTCCGTGCGCTGCTCTGGTTCACCAGAAGCGGCTTAGTCCTGCTGGCCACATGACCCGGAAGCTGTACGCCGGCTCCCTCAGCCAGTAAAGCGAGATGAGCACCGCAACCCCAGAGTCGGTCACGACTGGACCTAATGGTCAGGGGTCCCTTTACCTTTACGCTTATAGAAGTGGAACAGAAGTGGAGGCAAGCAAGGGGCCAGAATTGCTACCCCACATCAGGCCCACAGAGAAAGGCATCTGGTATGCCATAAATTCCCTTGGATTAATATCTATCCGTGTAGAAGTTATATTCATGTTTCACAGTCATAGTACATGCTTCATTCTTTACAGTAGATTAAGGAATTAAGATCATAGACACATTCAGAAATAGCTTGTAGCACAACCTTCATGGAATATTGTCACCAGAGTGGAGGGGTGGGACTATATGACTGAATGCTTAATCACCAATGCCCTATTTATGATTTGGTTTGTTTTATTAAGAGATTTTTAAACTGCCTTTCAGGGCACTTTACTCTCCCAAGGCAGTGTAAAAAAAGAACAACCCACAAAAACATAAAATATACAAAGGACAGCATGAGCATTGAATCACATGGTATTATAGGATGAGTGACAGGTGGGTGGCACTACCAACATGTCAGAAATGATTCATGGAAGGTAGGTGAGTTCTGGATCTGCCTGCTGGTCAGGTCCATTGCCTCACTCATGTCTAAAACCATCAGATTAAAGTCCCATTACACCCCCTTAAAATAAACAAAATTTGGTGGGTAGGTAGATCCACTCCACACATCCCATAATAACCATAACTTTTTATTTATTTTTTAAGTGGACCTTTCTTCTTCTTTTTGCAAAGCAATCACATTCATGCCTTCAACATATAGCAGTCACTCTGACAGCATGCAGAAGCAGAGAATTGTCCAGAAATACAGGGATTTTTTAGAATAACCACATGTGGTGCAAAACAAGGGTGCCCCAGCATTCGTTCCCCAATATCTCACCTTCTTTTAGCTGATTTGAAACCTGGGTTTTCCACAGTCCCACACTTCAGTATCTTCTTACTGGCCTTACTTCTCATTGCCATTACAACCAGGCAGCTGGCCTGCAAGAGCAGCCTAGTCCGGAAACCCCACAGAGCCCCAGCCCTAATTAAGGAGAGAAGCACCAAACTTCCTAAAACCTGTAACCTAAGGGAGGGCCCCCATGATTGACACAGCAGTCGCCATTCTGGAAATTCAGAATTAGCAGAGATTAAAGGGACGCAGGTGGCGCTGTGGGTTAAACCACAGAGCCTAGGACTTGCCGATCAGAAGGTCGGCGGTTCGAATCCCCGCGATGGGGTGAGCTCCCGTTGCTCAGTCCCTGCTCCTGCCAAACTAGCAGTTCGAAAGCACGTCAAAGTGCAAGTAGATAAATAGGTACCAGTTTGGCGGGAAGGTAAACAGCGTTTACGTGCGCTGCTCTGGTTCGCCAGAAGCGGCTTAGTCATGCTGGCCACATGACCTGGAAGCTGTACGCCGGCTCCCTCGGCCAATAAAGCTAGATGAGCGCTGCAACCTCAGAGTCATCCGCGACTGGACCTAATGGTCAGGGGTACCTTTACCTATACAGCGTGGTGCAGTGGGTTAGAGTATAGGACTAGAATCAGACTCAGGTTCCAATCTATACCACAAAGCTCACTGTGTGCCCTTGGGGAGACATCACTACCTTACAGGGTTGGTGTAAGAATTTAAAAAAAAAACAACTGGGAGACCGAAAACTGCATATGCCAGCCTGAGCTCCTCCAAGATAAGTATGCAGCAAATAAGAAGAGCCTCAGAAATATATGCCATAGGGTGGTACAAAACGCAGAGTCCTGCATCTGCATTTTGACCAGACACGAGTCATATTTGGAAATACATTGTCTCCCTGCCCCCTCCCTTTCACCAGAAACCAGATCTGTCACCACACATCAGCATGTTGATTCCACATCTCTCCTCATCACCTCATTAATGTCAGCAGCCAGTGTGCATATTAAATCCTCTTTTAGCCCCACCCAGCCCTGAAGGCATAAGGCAGGAGGGCAAATTACTCCAAGGGAGGGGGGAGACGGTCTTTCCTGTTAAGCAGGTTAGGGTTGCTCAGTGTGTGTGTCTGTTTCTAAGATCTGGTATGTGGGTGGCAGAGCCCTCAAAAGACACCTGTATAGAGAAGGGGGGGGGGTTATTTGGTTGCAAAGTCAATGAAAACTATAGCTTCTGCAGTGAGGGCTTAGCACCAAGAGATCTCAACCCCTCCTATTTGCAGTGAAAACTCCGGTGACACAGAACAGCAACTTCCTTACGTTGAAAGAGCCTCTGATGCTTACCTGGGAATTCTTGGGATTTGCAAGCTGTTCTGCCCCTCCTGCCTGACTTGCCAGCTCATGACCCCTTTAGCACTTGCACAGCCAGAAGAAATTCAGCAGGTATGGTTTCTCCGACATGGATAATGCAAAGATGGTTTGATGCAATGTGTGCAACGCCTCTGTGCCTACCTACCTACCACAGACAGGTAGTCAAAGGGCAAAAGAGCCCACCAGCAAGGGAGAGAGAACTACCAGAGGCAAATTCCCAGCAACTGCTGCTTGGGCTTTCCACCAGGGCTTGACCTTGCCTTACAATAGGGCAAAGCAGCTGGTGGCAAGAGGAGCAGAGTGGATAGGCAAGAATGGATGCTTGACTGGTGCAGCAAGGCTTTCTAAAGTAGGAGTGGCAAATCTGGCCATTGGCGCTCTCCCCAAGCCACACCCCCTCTCCCCAAGCCACACCCCTCAGTGGATCCATTTCTCACCCTCCTTGAGTACTTCTGCCAATTAGGATGTGTCCTGGAACTCAAATGTCTCTTGTTTGCATGGATAGGGGATAGAAAAGAGTGTATGTAGAAACTAGCCCACCAGTGCCAGATTTACGCACAGTGGTACCTCAGGTTAAGTACTTACGGTAATTCGTTCCAGAGCTCCGTTCTTAACCTGAAACTGTTCTTAACCTGAAGCACCACTTTAGCTAATAGGGCCTCCTGCTGCGGCCACACCGCCGGAACACGATTTCTGTTCTTATCCTGAAGCAAAGTTCTTAACCCGAGGTAATATTTGTGGGTTAGCGGAGTCTGTAACCTGAAGCATATTTAACCTGAAGCGTATATAACCCGAGGTACCACTGTATAAGCTAAACAAGCTATAGCTTAGGGCCCCACTCTCTTGGAGGGCCCCAAAAATGTAAAGGAAAAAAGTTTTTGCATTATTAAGTTTGTTATGAATAAAAAATCATTTTAAGTTAGAGCTTAATAATTATTTCACTATTAATATACTTCTTAATTATATTTCAGTTCAACAATTACTTTGATAAATACATATTGTGTTATGTGCAAATGACTTTAGATACCTATTAGGTCCACAGCGGGTGGCGCTGTGGGTTAAACCACAGAGCCTAGGACTTGCTGATCAGAAGGTCGGCAGTTCGAATCCCCATGATGGGGTGAGCTCCCATTGCTCGGTCCCTGCTCCTGCCAACCTAGCAGTTCAAAAGCACGTCAAAGTGCAAGTAGATAAATAGGTACCGCTCCAGCAGGAAGGTAAACGGCGTTTCCGTGCGCTGCTCTGATTCGCCAGAAGTGGCTTAGTCATGCTGGCCACCTGACCCGGAAGCTGTACGCCGGCTCCCTCAGCCAGAAAAGCGAGACGAGCGCCGCAACCCCAGAGTCGGTCACGACTGGACCTAATGGTCAGGGCTCCCTTTACCTTTACCTAGGTCCATAAATTACCATATAGTATATATTCAACACAAAAAACAGCAACAATTTGTTGTTGACAAAGGACAGCTGGATATATAAAGGGCCCCATTACCTTCAGTAGCTTAGGGCCTCATCAAACCTAAATCCGGCCCTGTAGCCCACTATGCTAAGATAATATTTACATTCATTATTCTGCTCACTTTTGCCTCTGGCAACCCAGTAGGTTATGTGGCCCTCCAGCTGGAAAAAAAAGTTACATTCCTTGGCCCTAACAGGAGGGAGACACTATTTGGGCTACAGACTGAAAACTGCCCCCACACATCCAGTCTACTTTCATCACATAGGAAGTTCAGGCTAGCAAACTCTGTGCCTGTTTGCAAAGTAGGGACAGAGGCAATATGAGGACAGAGACAGCCTTGAGACATTATAGAGGCTGTGGTCAGGTCTAGATTTAGGAATCACCCAGTGCTCGCGAGGTCAGTGAGCTGAGAGGGTGCCAGCTATGGACCACCTACTCACTTGACGGATGGGGGGGGGAAAGGACAGACAGCTCATCTTCACTAGTAAAGCTGGTTGTACAGACACCAGCGTTGCATTAACATGTTTATTTTTCAGAGCCGGTGGAGCAGAGTGACTAAGGGACTGACAATGCAGTCTTAGACATGTTTACTCCTCACCACAGCATCCATGTTTACTAAGTTCAATGAGGTTTGTTTCTTGGTATGCAAATATAGGAAGGGTGGGGAATCTGTGAGCCTTATATGTTGTTGGACTACAACTCCCATCTTCCCTCACCATTGATCATGCAGTCTGAGGTTGATGGGAGAGAGATGTCCAACAACATCTGGAGGACTACATGTTCCCCACCCCAGAAGTACAGAGCAGCAGCTTGAGACACAAATCAGGAACTTTCCGATTTTGAATCTTTCCTCTGCCATGAGCTCCCTAGCTGGCCCTAGGCAAGCTGATCTCTCTCAGCCTCAGTTCCCCATCTGCAAAATGGAGGAATAATAATAGTGACTTACTGTACAAGGTTGCTGTCATAATTACGACTTGATCATACACGCAAAGTGCACTGGACACTTGAAAACGTTGCACAAATATTAAACGCTGTTGTTCACAGGGGAAATTTCCAAGAGTCAATGCCCATTGAGCAAATGGTTTGCTTCTGGGTGACTATGATCAGATCCATGCATTCACATGTATCTTCTTATACAAGATAAATCATAAATTAATAAGGATAAATGATCTGCACAAATGTTTCATTAAAGTCATGAAATGAGCTACAGATCCAGGCTTTTTTAAAAAATCAGATATTTAATTATTGAGCAAATGAAAGGGCTGAAGATGCTCCTTACCTGGGGTGCCACAATATTGTACTCTTGGCTCCTGCCAGATATGTCATGCACCTGAGCCATGGCGGATCACTAACACAGACTTCCCCTTACAGATGGGTAGCCGTGTTGGTCTGCCATAGTCGAAATAAAAAAATTCCTTCCTGTAGCACCTTAAAGACCAACTAAGTTAGTTCTTGGTATAAGCTTTCGTGTGCATGCACACTTCTTCAGATACAGACTTCCCCTGAAGATCTCAGTGACTCGGCAGGGATGAAAAGAATCAGCCTTGAAGTATTCAGGACACAATTTGTTAATGGACTTATAAATTAATACACAAAACTTGAACTTGTCCCAGTAACATATGGGCAGCCAGTGCAAGCTTTTAAGCACCAGAGTCATGTGCTGGTGGTAGTCTGTCGCTGCCAACATAGAACAAGAATCATATAGAAGAGCAAGGCTTCCTGAGGACAAATCAGGATTGCTCCTGCAGAGGAACAGCTGGCCTCACTAGCGCTGTATTACTCTTTGCACTGGCCAACAGATATATAGAGAGAAGCAATATGGTGGGCATTAGAAATTTGGACTCTCAGAAAGCAGGGCAGGCTTTTTCTGTTTCTTGTGGCACTATGAAGGATGCTCAGGAATTTGTGCTGGACTGCTGCAGCAATACTTTTTATAGCACTAGCCAAAGGGAAGGGGTAGTGCCGTTTGGGCTTTGCTTCAGGCAACAAAATGTTGTCACTGTCAAAAACTTTAGACACACTTCACAAAAGATACAGAAAAGGTCAAGTGGGGGGGTGGGCCTTTTCATTTATACAAAAATTTCTAAGTAGACTCTTGCTCTACTCCCAAGGCTCTAGAAACTAGAGCTTTCATGTGTTGCTAGGCTCACAACAGAATTGTACCACCTGGCACTCCACAATGTATTACATTTCTCCCCTGTTTTAACAGAGCTGACTGCTTCCCATGGGAACAGCTGCATTTTTGTTTATTTTAAATGCAATAAAAGAATATAAAGGAAAGAAAAGGGGGTGAGGGGAAGAGGCAATAGAGTAAATATAGACACTCTACTTCTTCAATCATTTGTGCAAACTGTAAATCACCAGAGATCAGGGCTCCAGTTCTTCACCTCTCTGTGTTTTCAGCCTAATATAGGCACTCAAGTTTGACCATGTTTTGCTCCCTGAATTTGGACATTACCATGTCTGCAGTGGATTTTCTCTTCCTCTTCTTCATGTTATATCCATCTCTCTGGTTCATCAAGGACATGGGTCCAAACATGCCGCTCATACTCAACTTGATCCAAATTCCTTAGAGCGCTAAAACAGAATTTTAGGTTCTGTGTACACTTTCATTCCTCTCCCTCACTGTGCTACAGCTGGAGCGAAGCAGAGAAGCAGTTAAATTGTAAGGCTATGTAACAGCATGTATGCATCAATTTAATCAAGTGACAATAGCTCAACGCCCAGATCTCATAAAGACAAGCAATTATTTCATCTTACCATTTGAGCCCTGAAGATCACTTGCACATCAGCATGTGGTCAATGGACAACTGACAGAAACTGTGCTTCATGGGGCCAGCATCAACACCTGGCATCCTTGCGCTACTGCCAGGGCAGCAGCACCCTGGCAGGGCCCACCACCTTTGGGGGTGGCAGGAATTCCTGGTCCAGAAGTCTGGGCAGTCCAGGGCAACCAGGTCTGCCCACAATATGGCCAGTGCCCCTCCTCCAATGCAGCATCACTCTGGAGCATTGTGGGAAACTAAAACAGTGTCTAGACTTAGCCGTCCAACCTGCCATGGTGCAAAAATGCTGGAGGTGTCTTACCTGAAGGCACATTGCCCAAGGACCCTCTTAAAAGCTGGAATTGGCCTTCATGATATACACTGTGTGTATAACTTTGGCCTGAGCTACATAAGTAAGCAGTCAGTCTGGGGAGTCTGTACTAGCACTGGGATACCCTCAAGAAGCCTTTTAGGTTTGCAGATTGTACTTCACCTCGTTAGAGTAAGCCCATTTAACTTTCTGGACATGAAACAATTCAAGCATAGTTAGTGAAGAGGAAAAATCACAGACCTCCAAGTTTTATGGGGAGTTGGAATACCTCCCCTGTACCCTTAACCACCTGCCAAAAAATGTAACTGTAGAAAGGCATTGATGGTCTTTCATCTGACACTGGTTTTACCAGCTAGTGAAGGATATGTAGAATTTATTGTATCACCAAGGCAGTTTATAAATATCCATAAGTGTTATATAGAAGGGAAACAGCACAAGCAGTGCCTTGGCCTAAGGTACACTTAAAGGTCACTGAAAAGGTCCATAGTTTGATTTGTAGCTCACTAATTTGGCTGCACAGCCTGTTAAACATTAACCAAGGCTTCAGTTTCTGCCGATGCTGAGGAACTGGGGACACTAAAATCATGTGCTATGTATGTGTGAAAATTGATTCACGCATACACACACCCCTTAGTGAGCCAAACTAGCTACCGTGGGGAAATGTATCTTGGCAAGCACAGATAACTGCTGAAAAGTTCAAAATACTGCTGGAATAACATCATCGTGGGCACTGAAATGTTGACTGACTGACAATTCCCAAATGTCAGACTTCACTGTGAACGGTCATGAAGCAATTCATGGTTGGTAAGGTGGAAAAGTTTGAGGTTTCATACAGGAGATGTGGAGTGGGGTGAGTGGCTTTGGAGGCAGTGCTTGTATTTTGTGGACACAAAAATCAGTTTCGAATTCATTCCAAATTTAAAATTTCTGTTCTAGTTCAGAACAATCATTTCTATTGACACGTTCAACCTTGAGCCTTTCCCATTTATTTAGAGCATTTAACAAGGGAAAAGCTTCCACATTTTCTGAACTGCATGAAATGGAGTCCCTTGCACTAGAAACATGAGAGGCTAATTCATTTTTCCTGGAATAAGAACTGGACAACATATGTAGCAGCTGTCACCTGTGACCAATAGTATAAATGGCTATCAGTAATTAACACCTGTGTATAAGTGGAGCCATTATTCGCAGCAACATTCACTAACATTTAACCAATTTCCATTCATGCGATCTCTGCCTCAGGATCTTCTTTGCTTCACGATCTTCTCTACTTCACACCATACATGTTAAGCACAATGCTTCCACCCAGAAGAATTGTGGGAATTGTAGGCTACCTCCACAGAGCTGCAATTCTCCGCACCTTTAGCAAACTACAGCTTCCATGATCATTTGGGGAAAGCCATGTGTTTTAAACATGTAATTGGATGTGACTGTAATAGCCTTTTCTCAAACAAGATAACTCAAATGTACCGGGCAACTAAGCACAGCATTCCAAAATATAAGATTATGATTCCTGTACTACTTTCATAGGACAAAGACACATTTATGCGGATAAATTGTATGCACATTTCACTAAAATTACTCAGAGCTTACACATGACAATGTCCTTTATCATTGTCACTTATTTTTAAATAAAACCTGGTGTGTGACAAATGTACATCATCATGCCTTGTGATCAGCAGCAAATCTTATTTCATCTTGCATACACAGGGCCAGTCCACCCATGAGGCAAGTTGAGGCAACCACTTCAGGTGGCAGAACCCACAGGGGCAACAGATCCCAAAGTAGATCTTTATTCCCTGCCCTCAGTTGTTTCTAATGTAGACCTTCACTCACCCCTCCTTCACTGGCAGGGAGGGGAACACCATTTTGTGGTTTGCCTCAGGTGCCAAAATGTCTTGGGCCCTGTGTGTACATGTGGTGGACACAATGTTTGGAAGCTGTGACCAGTCATGATTTTCCTATGCATGTGTATTCATCACATACGATTGTGTACATGGGATGTACAGATGTTTTCCTACTTAGAAGAGATAACTATGTGAGAAATCCTTCATAGGGGGGAGCAATAACTCAGAAGCAATAACGCCATATCCCTTGGTTCTTGTTCCAGTGCAGGATATTACACTATGTCAGAATACTTCAGCAGACATTGCTGTGCACAGACAACAAAGATACATGAGCAGCTTCATCCACGTCTAATGGCTAATTCTGCCCCACAGATGCATATGGAAACAAAAAGTGAAGCCAAACATAGCAAAACATGCAAATAAAATTGTCATAGGGTTAAGTTTAGAAAAATTCAAATGATTTTTTTTATAAAAAAAAATCTCTCTGAGAAGTTGCCCCAAATTGGCTAAAGCATAACTTGGTCAGAAGCACAGCCTGCTCCCAAAAAACTCAATGGCAGGTGGGTGTTTTACCCACTTCAGATCTCCATGTTCCCATCATATTTTTCACACCAATTTCTACGCTCATGTTGATTCTCCTGGCAAGATTTTTCCCCCGCAAGGATGGAAAGGGCAGGATTTTGTGTTCTTTTGGCTGCAGGGCACAAGAAGCTTGGGAAAATGAAATCAAGAGATGCAGTTGGCAACAACAAACATTCTTTTGTGAACGCTTCACTAATGCCCAACAAATATGGAAATAGCTAAAAAGCTTCCAAATTATGTCACTAGAGTAAATGGAGCATAGTAGATACATGTGCATATGATGAATTAAATTAACTTGATTTCTCCTCCTGCGATCAGCTTAATTTTCTCTTTGCATGAATCTGTATGTGGATGGTACATATTCCTAGGAAATATCTGGGAAGTAAGAAACATGGGGCTGTATCCAACTGTTTTACTTACAGTAGACCCACTAATTTAACCAATACAACTCAAGAACATAAGAAAAGCCTGCTGGATCAGGCTAATGGCCCATTTAGTCCTGAAACTCTCAAGCTATGGACTTTGGTTGGTTGCCCTGGTTGACCAGGGGGCCTGGTAGGAATTTTTACCCATTTGGCAAATTGGTACCAGCCTCTTGGTTTTTCACCTACCTCTTAGCAAATCGTCACAACTTTTCGGGTATTGCTGGTTAGGCATTGGAATATGTGTTGTGTGTTGGTGGGCGGGGTGTGGCCATCACCTACCCCTCCCCTTGTTGGGTATTCCATTAAAGGAATCCGGCGGTCATGGATCCTGTCCGATGCCCTGCTAGTGGCTAGGGCCATGGCACGACCCCCCGGTGACATCAGGGGAAGCTTCCAGTTATATTTGCATCAACAAGCTCCTCCCACTGGTTGTTAACCTTCAATTCCCACCCCCAGCTGCACAGGGTGGGGTCATATATAGGTTGTTTGATCCAATGCCTAAGCCAATACCACTCACATGCTGTAACCAATAAAGTTGTAGGCTTCTTTAGCCCATTAACCTAAAATACATGTGTCCTTGTGTCTTATTTACCTCTACGCAGGTTGCGGGTCCTCGACTCACAAGAGCACTCTCCCCTCCTGTGGTTTCCAGCAACTGGTATTCAATAGTATTGCTGCCTCCAACCATGGAGGCAGAGCACAGCCATCATGGCTAGTAGACACTGACAGCCTTCACCTCCATGAATTTGTCTAATCTTCTTTTAAAGCCATCTAGATTGGCGGCCATCACTGCCTCCTGTGGTATAGGGTACTGTAGTTTAACTCCGTGCCACGTGAAGAAGTTAGCCATGTCCATAATTCTCACTCATTGGCCATATTTGCCGAGGCTCAACAAGACCTGGAGAGAGCCACAGAGTTCCCAATCCCTAATGCAGGAAAGAAATCGTGCATTAGATATTCTTAATGAAAGTGCCAGCAGTAAGTTCTAATGCAGAGAAGAAGCTGAAATGGGAAATGACCTGATTTCTATGAGGGCTAGTTAGTTCCTCAGAATAATAAAGATTCTCTGTTTCTTTGGGAGGATTCATGACGACGAGTGACTATCCTTTAAGGATATATTGAATGGCACATTCCTTACACCATGGAAGACCTGCTGGCAAGGCAGTCCATCAAAACCTGTGGTCTGCAGCTGAAATTCGTAATTATGGTGAGATTATGAAGCAGAAAATGCATAGCAGACAGTAGGTGAAAAGCACAAAGTCAGTTTCCTTCAAGCTACATAAATTTTGACGCTCAAAGGAGGAACAGATCCTGTCATGCATGAACAAAAGCACAGAGGCAACCCTTAAGATGAGAAATGATGAGGGCGATCTCTTCCCTTTGAGAACAGTGTGACTTTCAGAATAAAAATAAATAAAAGCCTTCAGTCTCCAAGGGATGAGATCAATACAATCAACTTTGAGAGCATCTTTGTGTCATTGTGTACTGAATTACCAGATGGCATAAACATGTAAAAATCACAGTCAAATAATAAGGAAATGTTGAGGAGCAAAAACCGCAATGGGGCAAAACCTAAAAAAGTCAAATCATAAATGGCAACTGCTTTGCTTTTTTTCAGGAGATGAAAACTTAGAGACTGGGAGACTGAAATCACATCTTCATTTCATGTTGCTTTAAGTGGTCACCCACAGCTATTCTCCTGCTTCAGTTAACAGGCATTCAGATACTGTATGCTTTTCCTCTTTTAAATGTCATATATGATTCCCATTCCAGCTACTGTGAGAGACAACACATTTGCTTACCCTAGAAGCTAGTCTGTTCTGTCCTACAACAAGACTCTGATGAAATCGCATCATGACTAGTGATGCTAGTGACAGCATATACCAACCCTTCTTTGGCATTACAGTGGTACCTCGGGTTAAGAACTTAATTTGTTCTGGAGGTCTGTTCTTAACCTGAAACTGTTCTTAACCTGAAGCACCACTTTAGCTAATGGGGCCTCCCGCTGCTGCTGCGCCACCGCTGCACGATTTCTGTTCTCATCCTGAAGCAAAGTTCTTAACCCAAGGTAATATTTCTGGGTTAGCAGAGTCTGTAACCTGAAGCATATGTAACCTGAAGCGTATGTAACCCGAGGTACCACTGTACCTGCCTTGCAGGCCCAACCTTCTGACAAGGTCAGAAGAAAGGCACGACAGTTTCATCAGTGCTTTGCAGTTTTATTTAAAAGGCAACATTATGCTCACAGCTCTAGTGCAAGTACATATCCTTTTGAGGGGGGTGTTTCTTAAAAATATAAAGCGTTATAGAAATGAAATGAATAATGATAATAAGTCTTTTCCATTACCATGTTAGTTTCACATGGGGTTGGGGACACTGAATAAAATGGCAATGATCGATTGAATGATTGATCCCATTTCCATCCCATCTTTTCCTCCCTGGAGCCCAAGGCTCTCTTCCCCCTGCCCCGATTGTGCTGCATCAGAAGGTGCCATGCAGATTGGACCTGCCTCCTCCTTCTCCTCCTCCTCCTCCTCCTCCTCCTCCTCCTCCTCCGGTGCCTCAGACAAACTTCTGGAACTGCCATGGCGGAAGGAGGAAGAGGAGCAGTGGCGCACAGGGTCAAGATAAGTTTTTCTTCTGTTTTTTGGTTCTACACCCTGGTGTGAGCCAACTGACTCACGCCACAGCGCAGTATCAAAATAACACCCGTCTTTTGGTCCCTCACTCAGGCGTGGCCAGCGCAGGGAGCAAAATTGGGGCATTCAGGATTGGGATCAGAAGCCGCAGCAGCGTCTGTCAATTCGGGATGTTCAGGTTAAATTGAGACACTTGAGAGGTCTGCCAGCTCCACTAAAAGATAAGCAGAAAATTAAGATTGAAAGGCCTGGATGAAATAGAACATTTTTACCTGGTGCCTAAAAACTGTACTGACACCAGGTGTGCCTCCCTGGAGAGAGTATTCCACAAATGGGGAGCCACCACTGAGAAGGCCCACTATCGTGTCACCACCCTCCGCACCTCCCTCGGAGGAGGCACACTGAACAGGGCCTCAGGTGGAGAACGCAGGGTGCAGGTTGGTTCATGTGGGTGAGGCCATGGAGATACCACCAGAGTTTTTAATTTAAAGGCTCACAATGCAAACTGGTGGCTCGTAATGCTCAGCTTCGATTCACAGGCGAGCATTTGGTTCCAAGTTCTTTTCCAGGTGAAATATGAATCCAGGTCATAAAAAGGCTTCTGTCTCCCATTCCTACCCAGCTGCCCAGCTGCCCACCCAGCTTCACACATGCACCTCAGCAGTAGGAGTGCAGCTCAAAGGCACTATGCATAGCATGTGTGAAAATATCACCCAACAGTTTCCCCAGCAATGGCAAGTTTCCACAATGAAACAGGCAATTAAATGTAATCTGTACTTGTATGTAACCTTTTATGGATAATTAGTGAATCTGTAAAGGCTTCCAGGCCAGTTCTCTCCCTGCCAAATCCTCGGGGTCTATATCATCCCAGATTTGGCTGTATTTTTAGAAAGATTTCTCTTTTTATTTTATGAAGATCAAACGTTTGCTAGCTTAACCAAGATTAGAGGCCTTGTGCTTTCAAGCTGTGCAATCAATAGCTTTTCAGAGGCTAATTTCTTCCATTAGACTGAAATATGACAATGCCATTTTGGTGATGTGGTGCTTTTTCTTTTCAACAAATGACTACTCTAGATCAGGAACACAGTAGATAGGAGGGATTACACTTCAAGATGGACTGAGACTTGGATTGTCAGACCTATGTTCTCAGGGAGGAGGGGGCAAGCAATGCTAGGTTCACGTGCTCTTTTCTGCACTGTACCGTCATCACAGAACACATTTGCAGCTGAAAGGTTCTTCTCTCAAGATGTAGGTGTCCAATAATAATAATAATAAAAAGACAATGGAATTGCAGCCAAGCCCTATGCATGTTTAGCTGGAAACAAGTCCAACTGAGTTCAGTAGGTCTTACTCCCAAGTAAGCAAGTATGCTTAGGATTGCAGCTTAACAGTGGAATCCCATACAGTCTACTCAGAAGTAAGCCCCACAGGGTTCACTACTCCCAAGTTAGCCATTATACAATGTATACAGACTCACAAAGACCCTCTAATCCAAAGCCTTTTGTCTAAAGCATCACATCTTGCTGCTGCAACAATCACCCAGCTGCTAATTCTGAATCATTTTAAAACTCTTCATTCTACAACCATTGCCAGGAAACCATTTTTTATCAGTCCTTCCTTTGAGGCATTTTCCCTATCAACTTTCCTGCTTCTTGTTGCCCTAACAATTTATGGCAATTTGTCCTAAAATCTCTAGCAATAAAAGCAATCTCATCTGCTTTCTAAAAAAATAATAACCCTAAACTCTCAAAACTTTATACATATTTTAAGACTGTTATCATGTCAAATTTGCCTTAGTCTTCTCCTCTCAAGCCTAAGCACATACAGAATTGCAGGTCCTTTAACTCTTCCATATACGGAAGCACTTTAAAAACCCTTTCACCTCTTTGTTGTGCTTTGCTGAAACCTCTGTACTGAATTGCACAAAATCAATTGTCTTCCCTTCATAAAAGGGCTGCCGCAGACTAGCCAGGATTGCCACATTCCTGTAGAATGGTTGAAGCTAATTTCCAGTGAACATGTACTTCCTGGTAGATGTCCTTTTCCCTCTCTCCATGTGCAATAGGTGCGCAGAAATTACCATAACTTTTCTCTGTTGCAGTACAAAGCTGGGGCCATGCATTTTGTAGCAAGAAGGGGAAGAAAAGCCATTCTTCCTTTACCATAGGGTACATTTCCGAACACAATTCAAAGTGTTGGTGCTGACCTTTAAAGCCCTAAAAGGCCTCGGTCCTGTATACCTGAAGGAGCGTCTCCACCCCCATAGTTCAGCCCAGACACTGAGATCCAGCACCGAGGGCCTTCTGGCAGTTCCCTCATTGAGAGAAGTGAGGTTACAGGCAACCAGACAGAGTGCCTTCTCGGTAGTGGCGCCCGCCCTGTGGAACGCCCTCCCTTCAGATGTGAAGGAAATAAGCAGCTATCTTATCTTTAAAAGACGTCTGAAGGCAACCCTGTTTAGGGAAGTTTTTAATATTTAATGCTGTATTGTTTTTAACACTCGATTGGGAGCCTCCCAGAGCGGCTGGAGAAACTCAACCCAAGACCTATTTAGTCCAGTTCTGCTCTCACAGTTGCCAATCAGATGCCCATGAGAAGTCAATGGCACTCTTCCACTTGTGTTCCCCAACAACTGGCATTGAGAGGCATAGTGTTCCTGCTATGGGGGAGGAAAATATAAACACCATGACTAGTAGCCATGTGCAACCACTACTTTATTGATTGGGGTATGGAGCGCCACATTCTAGGTGAGCAGGATAACATTCAGTCCTGCACTTCCCCACCTCCAATGGAACAGTCCAGGACTGTGAAGAGCTGTTTGTCAAGGTTGTTGAATGGCACCCATCATTCATTGCACACCAGGTATCAAAAAATGCATGTGGATGTGGGTAAGAGGCAAGAACATAAAACAGGCTTTCTTCCTCTGTGATCACCAGAGAGCAGCAACTGTGGGCTGCAAGCAGGGGTGTACCTAGGAGTTGACCAGGTCGACCCCCACCAAGGACGCAGGATCAGGGGGGTGCAAAAACATGCCTCTCCATTCTGGCACACTTCCTGGGCCTCTTTTCTGCTGCTCTGGGCCACTGAGCAAGGCACACAGGCTCCTCTGGCAAAGGAACAAGAGGCAGGGGGCGCCAATAAATCTCCTTGCCAAGGGTGCAAGGGAGCCTTCTGGCTGCAAGAAGAGGGAGGAAGAAGTGCCTGTAGATGTAGCACAAGAGGAAAACAGGAAGCCCCAGGAGCAGTTCAGTTCTCTTGTTACTGACAGGTGATATTTTGTTGTTCTGAAGAAGCGATGGTTTCCTTCACACTTCCGTGTCTGAAATCTCTACAGCAAAACTGTATACAGATCTGTTTTTCTGGCTTTAAGCAGTTGCCAGCTGAAATCACGGCCTGCATGCCTCATGGTGTTCTATTTTGAAAATGACAATACTACAACAGCCCAACATTGGCACAGAAGTAGATTTTGCCCATTTAGAGAGAGACTCTCTTACAACAAAGTACTTCAGCGATAGAAACAGCACTCAGAATCCAGTTCACGTTCACCTAAAAATCCAGTGCAGGTTTTGCCTGGAGCTGCGGCAGGTAAAGGGAGTTGCCTAGCAAGTGTATGACAGGTAGCAAAACACCTCCCTGTAACAGGTTGGTTCACTTGGAGTAATAAGAACTGTATAACAGGTGAACTCCTTTGCTAGGTTTCCCTGAGGGTTCCTTTGCCACCGACTGCTCCTTGTCACCACTACTATAATAACACAGGTGACTATAAAATTAGCAACACCACCACACTTTAGTCTGTTTTGCCAGGTTTTGTTTTGCAATTGTAGCCCATAGATCTTCTAGTTCCACAAGATGAAAGGAGTCGCACATCACAACAGCTGTGTTTTCAGTTTGCTGGACCTTTTCAACAATCTGCTACGTAGGTTGCTCAGTTCTTAGAAATAAAGTGGCCCCTTACAACATCCTAGAGAACAAGAATTTTAGAGTGTAACATCATTCTAGGGTGACTAAGCCCAAGAGTTCACAGCCCTCATTACAACAGGCAACTGGAAAAATGCTGAAACCTGGCTTGAAATTGTTCAAAATCCCCTTAATTGCTGTTGAAAGCAAAACACCGATTTGGACACAGAGTGAGTGGTTTTATTGATTTTTTTAAAAAATACAGTTTCCATTCTTTGTATTTTGCCCAAATAAAAACTCTATAGTGCATAAGCTGGTCAGAATCAAGAGAAAGGCTTAATTCAAGACTATATTCCCAGAATCTAAAACCCCTAAGGAAACAAGGTGGCCCATGTAGTCCAGCACTATTTCATCACAGTGGCCAACCAGATTCCCTGCATTGCAGAGGGTTGGGCTAGATGACCCTTGGGGCCCCTTCCAATTCTACAGTTCTATGATTCTAAATATAAAGGGCATACCTGAAGTAT
This sequence comes from Podarcis pityusensis, assembly GCF_964106645.2. Classification (NCBI taxonomy): domain Eukaryota; kingdom Metazoa; phylum Chordata; class Lepidosauria; order Squamata; family Lacertidae; genus Podarcis; species Podarcis pityusensis. The sequence goes on along the minus strand of NC_138029.1, from coordinate 39,675,902 downwards.
AAGGGAACCTGATGCATAAGCATCCTAAAGGGCTCCTTAGGCAAGAGTAGGAATCAGAGCTAGAGCTACTAGTAGATCCCTGGGTGATTTGCAGTAGATTGCCAAGGTTTCTGTAGTGACAAGAAAATGACTACACACAAATTAAATTGTACTGCTGGAATTAAATGAAGAAAACTTGGGGGTAATCAGGAGTGGATGTTTGTGTGAAAGGACTATGAGCTGCATTCAGCTCTGGTACCCTTGGTCTCAGAATCTTACATTTTAACGGTTTGACTTTTGCACCAGGTTGGTGGACCCCAGGATTCTAGGTAATAAAAATGAAGTAGACCCCCCACAAGGCTGAAGTCTGCCCACCCATAAGAGGTGCCCTGCTGAATCAAGCCAGTGGCCCACCTAGTCCAGCGTCCTGTTTGCAGAGTGGCCAACCACATGCCTGTGGGAAACCTGCAAGCAGAACATTAATGCAACATCAACTGGTACTCCCAACCCCTGCTGGGTACTTCCGTAGTACGCAAAGGGCATTGCTTGTAATTGCACCATATTGGCCTCCATGCCTTGCAGTTTATGCACCCTCTGTTCATGCAGTGCAAAGTGCACAGAGAGAACAGGCATGCATGCACCATCCTCAATGCCTCCACTTTGCTCCACAACCAAACTTTCTGCATCAAGTAGGAAGGCCTGAAGAGACCTTTTAAGTGTATTGGACTGAACAAGAATCAAATCATTATAAGCGTTCCTGATCATGAGGAGAATTCTAAGCAGGTTCAGCCAACATGGTCAGTAGCCCCCTGCTCAATGCAGAATGTCTGATCGTGGAGTAAGGTGGAGGGAACTTTGTGGGTGGGGAAGGCATATCCACCCCCCTCCCTTACACCCACGTTATGTTCTCACACATTCTTTGGAATACACAGAGAGGACCAGAAACCACTAGTCTGTTTTGCTACAGGCAGTTTGCAGGAGTGATGCTAAAAACACATCTTAGTCTTGAGAGGAGGCTGTCATGCTGACCTGCCTTTAACAGCAGCCTGACACACCGAAATTATGCAGGTGAAGCTACTCCTACACTTAACCTCCTTGCCAGGAAAAGCATCCCCTGCCAAATGTGTCTGTGGGTGTGCAGTTGTTGTTGTTGTGATGGTTAAAGATTGCTGTTAAAGCCACAGGAGCAAAATAAAAAAACGAGAAAGGGAAAGCAAACTCATCCCATTTGAATGCTGCTAATTTGTCAAAGAGAAGAAAGGGGTGTTTTAAAGATGTGCATTCTAGCCAGTTTTGATCTTGCATTCAGATGTATAGCCATGTGAAATGCACGGACAAAAAAAAAATCATATTAAAACGAGTGTTCCTCCTGAAAACTGCCTAAACCGGTTTGCTAAAGAGCCGGAGTTTTTAATTTACCAAAGTTAGTCGTTCCAAAAATGGTCGGTAGGGGGGGATGAAAGAGTAGCCTAAGCAAGCAGTTCCCAAGAAGTCTCTGCCTGATCTGGTTTGAATCCTCTGTTCTCCCACTCATCAGACCTTTCAAATATGTGACAGCACAATTATTCCCATTGGTAATGTTTTTGTATTGCAGCTACAGACATAATTATCTGATAGAGCTGGAGCATGCATGTAGGCCTTTATAAAAAAAGAAAAGGCCTTGGCTCATAGATTCCTATCCATATCAGGTATAGTATGGCATGATTGGGAGACTGGTTTGGATGATGTCTTTGGGTCCCCTCCAAGCCTGAGGTTTTTCATCAGTAAGATGGGAGCCCATAGTAGAAGGGATTGCTGAAATGGACAGACCAATCTCTTTGCTAAGTTAATGGCCCTGGCCAAGCCATTCATAATGACACAGTGTGATTGACGGATGAGCAGCCCTACCCCCTTCAAAGTTTGGCCCAATCCCAGTAAGGATCTGACCCCCCCCCCCCCGGAGCCAAAAAGGTTCCCCACTCCTGGTGTAAACTTGCTCCTGTTGAAAGGCTTGACGGGTGTCCTTAAAGGTATCCTGAATATTAAAGAAATTCATTTCCAAGTAGAAGCGTCCTTTGAAAACCTTGCCTCTCCCTTGCCTGTGCTGGCTGGCCAGAGGCAAAAGGGAACTGAGCTACTGCACCTTTAATAGCTGTGTGGTAGAAATAGGAGATTCCAGCAGGTGTAGTTAGCAGGACAGGTGTAGGAGCCCTGACCTCTTTTCCATCTGGCTACCGTAGCATAATGGGGTACCCAGACATAATCGGCTGCCTTTGTCTTGGTACCCATCACTCCATTTGAAGGCAACAGGAAGCTGCCTTATTCCAGACAGACCCTTTTACCCCAGTAGGGTATTCCATCCAGCATCTCAGGCACAGGGTCTTCATGTCACCTACTCACTGAACTTCTTCCAAGGATGCCAAGCACTGAGTCTGCCTAGGATCTTCTGCATGCAAAGCATTGCTACTAAGCTATAGTTGCTTCTCCATGAGGCAACACAGCAACGGTCTCCAAAGCATCTGGAGAAGGGAGAATATCTGCATATATTCAATCTGTTTCCCTGGGTTGGTCTCCATTTCTGGCAAACCACTCGTCCTTTTTTGTCTTTCGGGGAGATTTTAGGAAGACTGTTTTTTAAAAAAACACATGAATGTGTCTGCCTGTAAACTGGCTCTTATTCCTTTACCTGCATAGCTTCCGATCCAAACACACCTGCATTTCCAGTGCTGGGTTTTTAATCTGTGTACACATGACATTATCCAACATGCATATGCATCCTGTAAAGGTAAAGGTAAAGGTAAAGGTAAAGGGACCCCTGACCTTTAGGTCCAGTCGTGAACGACTCTGGGGTTGTGGCGCTCATCTCGCTTTATTGGCCGAGGGAGCCGGCGTACAGCTTCCAGGTCATGTGGCCAGCATGACTAAGCCGCTTCTGGCAAACCAGAGCAGTGCACGGAAACGCCGTTTACCTTCCCGCCAGAGCAGTACCTATTTATCTACTTGCACTTTGACGTGCTTTTGAACTGCTAGGTTAGCAGGAGCTCACCCCGCCACAGGGATTCGAACCGCTGACCTTCTGATCGGCAAGTCCTAGGCTTTGTGGTTTAACCCACAGTGCCACCCACGTCCCTTTATGCATCCTGTACTTTGTTATAAAATACTATTGTTCGATTAGCTGTTTCTCAAACCAGCTTCAGTCCATTCCCAATTCATCCTTTAGCCATTCCTAATCTAGCTGTAGTCAAGGTGTGAACACCTTTGCATAGGGTGAATTATGCTCCCACCCCATCAATGCCCCCTTGTGGGGAGACAACATCGCACTCTATGGCGGTAATGTGAGCGCAATGCTCTTGCGTGTCTTGAGTTGTGACATTAAACGTTCTATTACACAGTCTTAAGCTTTCAAAAAGTAAACTCTTAGCTTACCAACACAATCTGCATCAGAGAAATCAGTGCAGGACAAGCTACCACAGAGATAACATGCAGCAGAAAGCCAAGCTTTTAGCAAATATGAAATAGTAAGTTGAAGATGCTTAAGCACTACACCTTGGTGTGATAACAGGACTATTTCATGTATGCAGGAGTGTCACTATTTCTACCTGTGAAAAGTTGGGAGGGTGTGTATTAGACCAGAAAGTAAGGGCTTGTCATCACCAGAGCAAAATGTAGACCCCCATCCCCTGTCCTGGAACTTTCCCCATTTAATGGTGGGGTTTTTAGATCCTGGCTGTTTCAGACTTTCTAAATATCAAAGTATTGGTGAAAAAATTATAATAATGGAAAAGAGAATTTCTGGATGCCAAGATCCAAGATTGAGGCAAGTACGCTTTGGTGAGAGAACCCCAGTAGATATTTAAAGTCACAAAATAGGCAGCAAAGTAAAGTGTGGAAATATAGACTGTAAAACCTCAAAATGTGCGCCACTCCAAGTGAATTCCAAAATGTCCCATTAAAAAGTTTCTTTCCAAAGTTTCCCTCTTCCCCCGCTGTAGCCAAAGGCTACACTTTTGATAAGTTTAAAAATGGTACAAACTCTCCAAAGGTCAGATTCATTCAGAAAAGTTGCACAAGCAGTAAAACTTAGCTTCGTTAAAAAGGTGGTGAAAGTCCTAAATTATTGATTTACAAACTCAAGAGAGGCTAATGAAAGCCATGCAGTTGAATCAGAGCAAGCAGCTCAAGCCTCTTCACAGGTTGACTGTAGGACAAGACAATAGGCTTGATTGCCTATTTCCTCCCATGGTAAGGGAAGTGACGTAGCTAAGCCTGGCAGGACAGCTTACTCTATGGTTTTAACCCCTTCATGCATTATTTATACTTAAGCATGTTGGTTATATGAGGTGGGTTATTCCACATAAAGAACATCACATTTAAAGAAGAAATAGTTCAGGTCAGCACTAGGATAGATAGGATGTAGAAGCCCCTACATTAATGAGGAGACAGGTTGCTTCCGTGTGGATCAAGGCTTGCATCTAGTGGTGGCTGGTACCACATAGGACTCATAAAACCTTACTTACAAACTGGCCTAGTTCAGAGGTACAAATCTCAAGAACCTTGCCCAAGAAGGGGAGATTAGCAACTGGCTGGCTGTTACTTAGATTTTCCGAATCCAGGGAGGGTTTCTTGGGGAGTTGTTTTGCCACTGCCTCTTTCAAGCAGGCAGAGACTAAAATCTGTGAAGCTGCCCCAGATCAAATGTCTAAGCTGAGGTCTCGTTGACAATGATTAATCATGATGGCACATTTTTGCCTGCTACATCTGTTTACTCATTTTTGTGACTCAACAGGCTAGACATGCTACCATCTCAGACTAGTAAAAACTGCTGCAAGAGGGCTTATTAATTTTGGCAAAATAATCACCACTTTCTAACCCAGTTGTGAACCAAAGAGGAAAATCCCCTTGCACAATAGTGTACGATTTGCACAATCACTTGGACACACCCAATGCCTCCACATGAACCTGGGACTGAGTGGCACCACAGCTTGCTCCCTTGAATTATATTTTTATATATGACCCCCTTTAATCACTGACCCTGGTGACACGTTTATTGTCATGTTCTCTATTTGACAATGTGTATGGTGCATTATGTGCTAGCCATGAAGCATACCATTACAATGACATGAGTTAACCTGTGCTAACTAGTTTTGTGCTACGTATTTGGGGGATAGCACCCAGCAATTTGAAATGAGCACATATTTCTCTCTTTAGGTATTCTATTATCATTTCTCTTAGTATACTTTCTCACTGTGTTTGGGTAAGAACTGCATGCAGGTGAACAGTCTGCCACTTGGACACTTGGAAGATGGAAGAGCTGCAGTGCCTCCTCAAAGGGTTTGCTTAGCTTGGCTCTCCTCACACAAGAGGCAGCACCACAGATTTCATGCATACAAGTAAACAGTCAAAACACTGGTCCATGCAGCTCAGTACTGTTTGCACTGATTGGCAGAGGTTTCAGGCAAGAGTCTCACCCAGCCCTACCTGTATATGCCAGGGGTTGAAAACTGGGGCCTTCCGCATGCTGTCACTGAGCTGAAGCCTTTCCCCAGGCATAGGCATACGGCCTTGGTCCTGTATACCTTAAGGAGCGTCTCCACCCCCATCATCCAGCCGGGACACTGAGGTCCAGCAGCGAAGGCCTTCTGGCGGTTCCCTCGCTGCGAGAAGTGAGGTTACAGGGAACCAGGCGGAGGGCCTTCTCCGTAGTGGCGCTTCCCTGTGGAACGCCCTCCCAGCAGATGTCAAGGCAATAAACAACTATTTTACTTTTAAAAGGGAACTGAAGGTGGCCCTGTTTAGGGAAGTTTTTAATGTCTGACCTTGTATTGTTTTTAATATTCCGTTGGAAGCCGCCCAGAGTGGCTGGGGAAACCCAGCCAGATGGGAGGGGTATAAATAATAAATTATTAAATTATTAATTTTATTGTTGGTGTCTTATTTATTTATATTTCTATACCGCCCTTCATCTGAGGACCACAGGACGGTTTACAATATAAAAACAGAAAACTGCATACCATAATAACAAACAAAAACAATACCCCCCAACACACACACACACACACACACACACATTTATTTATTTACACCTGCCCATCTACCTTGCCAGAGAAGGCCTGACTCGGGCACCATTGCTGTTGCCTGAAGGGCTTCAGGGACAAGGCAGAGGTGAGAGATTTATTTATTTATTTTAAATTTTCAGCATCTGCCTATGCTGGGGTCCTCCCATTTCTCATGAGTGAGGAAGCCAGGAGGGAAGAGATTCCAATTGCCCAGCTCATAGACCGCTCTTGATCTCACCCCACCCACCCTCCAGAATGGACAGGCATATGGATACTATAGAAAGAATAACAGCTCAGCAAACCTCACTGGGATTACCTACATGCTAGTAATTGAGAGCAGACGTATGTTCGCATGATTAGGCCCCCACAGCATGAGGCTTGTGCCACACCCATTGGAAATATCTATTGTTCTGCCAAAGTTAAGCACCAGTGATTTGTTCTTATGGTTCTAATAAATTCCTGGAAGAACTCAGAGTAGCACACCAGAGTTCTTGGGGCTCATCTCCCTTATAGTTTTGAAGACAACAACGCGCAATGGGTCAGGGAAACACCTGGAATGCAGACCCAAGCACCTAACTTGCTGGCCACACCATTGCAGGAAGCAACAAAAGAAGGCTGGTCTGCTATTCACAGTCCTTGGGCACCACCAATGCAGATGGATAAGAGGGGCTATGGGTCATTAACACAGCAGCTGTCAGGTGACATAAAGGGCAAACAGGGTGACACCAGGTCCTATGAAGACTCAGGCTCCAACAAGGATCCCCAGTCTGAACAACTTGCACCCTGCCTAAAAGATGAACCTCCTTTGGAGCTAGCGCCTAACTACGTCTTTGCTTCCCTGTTCCATATCTGCCTTGCCACACTTCCTGCCTGCCCAGCTCCAGCCGGCAAACACCTCTGTTTCCAGTCCACCTGCTCTGAGTATTCTAATTCAATATTCTCCCATTTGTCAAAACTATATATTCACAAAGAGGCCCCTCTTGGTGACTTGTATGTCAATAAGATGTGGATGCTTGAGCACAACGGCTAGCAACAGTCATAGCATGTCTAAAGGTGCAAAGCTGTCGGAAGTCTGCAATCCCATTTCCCAACTTCTTCCCCTTTGTTTAAAATCAGACACAAGTTTTAAATCAGGGCCACAATATTTGGAAGGGGAAAATTCACCCTTTCCCCTGCTCTATTCCGATTTAAATCGTCCATTGAAACTGCTACAAGCTGTTAAAGGGACAAATGCAAAGCAATGCCGAAATCTTAGCATTGTCAATATTGTGATTTTATTGCGGGGGGGGGGGTGTTGTTTTTTTGCTTTACTGTTTAAATGTTTATTATTTTAATGGGGTGGTTTTACTAATTGCATTGGAACCCATTTTGTGGAGAAAAGCGGTATATAAATGTTGGAAGAACCTGAATAATAAAAGAAAGACAGGTACCCATATGGAGCCTGCATTTTCCCCTCCTATGTTATTATTAGCATCTTGGGGTAGGGGAGATGTTAAACTGAGGAAATGGCACAGCACCATGGCCCCTATCCAACTGCGCGCTCTCTCTCTCTCTCACACACACACACATACATACACACACACACACCCTCACCGGCAGCTGTTAGTAAGTGAAGAAAAATATGTCACAGGATGCTGGTCAAAAATTCACAGCAGCAGCTCTGCCTTCTGTCAGAACTCCATGGAATGAAAAGAACCACAGGCCAGCTCTTACAATGGCTTGGCCAAAAAACCTTTGGTTGACCGTTATGTGAAACTCCCAAATTCTCATGTATTTTCAGTGCTGGGGGTGGAGAGAGAGTTGTTTTGCTCTCTCACATCTTGTAAAAAGCCCCTTTTGTGAAACCCTGCTCCACCTCATGTGGTTTCACTGAGCAGACCAAAGTACGATCCAGGAGTTGTGACAGCCTTGGCCTCTGTCCATCCACACCACAGCCCAAAGAACCATCTGGAACTTGCCTTCTGTCCCAAAGCTCAGAGCTACATTGCTTCTGTGCCTGTCCATGGAACTGGCCCAGAGAAACATGAGGCCTAGTCAAGTGATTCATCTGAGCTGGTGTGGGCAGAACAGAAGACATAATTCTCTAGGAGAAGTTCTCATAAGCTAATGCAACTTGTATTGTGCTGCATTTTCCCCCCAAAAGATTAATCATTTGAATAACATCTTGCCCAGCTCAACTGATAAATTCCAGATGGATAGCCATATTAATCTGTGAAGAGTCCTACAGCCCTCTAGAGCAGTACTGGGAACCTTGGTCTCAGGGGCTGAATAAAACCTACATATGGCCCTCAAAGTTCTCCCCAGGCTGTGCCCCTCAGTGTTCCTGCTTCACAACGCAAATGTTTTACAAAGCTGAAATGTGCCCTTAAACTTGGATGATGCCTCTTGCTTGTCTAGATGGAGGACAGAGGAGTGTTGGAAGTGGTGGGGTGAGTGGGTGTGGAAGCTGGCCTACTGTACAAAGGGGTCATTTACATTCATTGCTCCGCCCACTTTTGCCTCTGTCCCCACCCTTCACTGGCCAGTGGTTGTCAGAAGGTTGCCCAGATGGGAATGTGGCTCTCAGGCTGAAAAGTTCTTTCAGCCTTTAAGATGCCACAAGTCTTTGCACTGACGGCACAGAATCCTGCAACAGAATCCTCAGTCGCAGAATTATTGCTTCAGCAAACTATGTCAGCACAATGAAATGCGCAAGACTACAGCAGACCTCCACAAACCGTAGGAGGACAAAGACTCCTGTTGCCTGTTTTGCATGTAAAGAATTTTATCTGTGTATCAAGAGCATGCATATCAAGTAGCATAAAGCGGGCATGTAGGTGTAGATTTCCATCCACATATATGTGTCGGGAAGCCAAGAGATTTGTATATATTGGAAGAAAATTGATATTCACACAGCTGTTCTTACAACACAGAGAGGGATACTCCCTGTGTAGAGTGATGATTGGAGTGCTGGACTACCTTATAACACTCAGAGTGCTTTCATGCTGTTGCTAACTCTCAGACTAGCCTACCTCACAGGGTTGTTTTGAGGGTAAAATAGGAAGTGAGGAACAATGTAAGCCATCTTGAGCTTCTTGGAGGAAAGGTGGGATAGAAATGTTATAATCAGCAGATACACACACATGCACAAGTAATCACAATGACTAGTTCCTCCAGTTGGATGCCTCTGAACATCAGTTGCTGGGGATTGCGGCCAGGAGTGTGCTACTGCACTCATTTCCTGATTATGGGCTCTTCAGAGACATCTGGTCAGCCATCGTGAGAACAGGATTCTGTACAATATGGGTCTTTGGTTTGATCCAGCAGGGTTCTCCCATTGTTCTCATGTTCTTAATCTCAGCTTCATAAAGAGTCAACGCAATAATTTGTCTGTGGTGACAACAAATAAGGCCTTGTTCTTAGCAGAATGAGGTGGTAGAATCCTACAGTGATGGAGTAGACTTCTCCACATCAGATAGAAGCCTGAGCTATACTGTACCATTTAAAGATTTACATATCCTAGAAGTGAGCGCCGGGGAGTTCTAATTCAGAACTCTTCCTGTTGTGCTACTTGAATACTGATGGAGAGTTTTTCAAACAGGGAAATAATTCAATATAGGTCACAGTGAAGTCCACCACTTGAGAATGATGCCACTTCAATCCCACCATATTCTGCTTTGTGTGTAGACCTCATTTTGGAAGTGGGAGCAAGGGGAGCAGAATAAAAACTCTGTGGGTTTTTTTTACAGAGGGGAGAATGCACGGGAGGAGATGATACCCAAACGCAGAGTCCCTTCCTTCCCGTAAGTCCCAGATACAAGGGAATGCATAGAAGGACATTTCCTTTGATTATCAGCCTACATTCAGGAATGCACAGCTGGGCTGAAGGCACAAAATTAAATTAAGGCATAGAGGAAATGCTATCATACCATGTGCCCACTATGCATGAATGGACTGTACTAATTATCAGTCTTCTCATACCTCGCTGTAAGGAATATAGCACATTTTGCTAAGTCCCAGAGCAATCCAATTCATGTAATATTTCCAGGGACAGGAATGTGTGGACCGAATGGGGAGAGTGGAACCCTGCTCACTGGCCCCACCAACCTCCATGTATTCACCTGAAGCTGAGAAAAGACCCTACCTGCTTGGGCTCTCCCTGCATGGCTGGCGGCACTGCAAAAGAATTTTCGTAATGCGGACGTAGCCATGAAATGATTCCGGTGGGATAAATGAAACCTGTCCTCTCCCAAGGGGAGCTGAGCAGATGGAGGTAGTGTTTACATTAGAACACCTGGAGCAGTTGTAAACACAACACAACCTGGCAAGCTGCCTTGCGACAAAGGAAAGAGGATTTATTTGACAGGGTGGGTGTCAAAGTCCATGGGATTTACAATGGGATACTGGAGGACAGGTTAGGGCAGGGCTGGCGAACGCTCCAGGTACCCCCTCACTGAGAAAAGCCCTTGGAGTCACTTCTGCATTTCTCAAAAGCAATATGATATCTACATACATTGCAGGACCCATGTGCATTTATTGGCTATGGTTACTGATACAACTAGGCTCCACATGCTAACTCAGGCTGAGCAAAGAAGCCCTGGGCCTGTTCCCACACACATCATATATCTCAGATCTAGAGGTCTACCACCCAGATACTTCCGAAATGCGGACAGAGCCTTTCAATTGATGCATTATGTCCCAAACAATACATATGTTATTACTGAGTTGTGGCAAGGGCAGGGGAACTTGTTAACCTGTCAGTGTAATGTTCTTGGGACCATGAAAGTGGGGGAACTGAAACAAGGATGACTAATGACTGTCAGTTTACTTGACCTGTATATATTTGTGCATCCCTTTTGGTTTATTGTCTCAACACAATAAAGACATTTTGGAAAGAGCATATCAAGCTACGGTTTGCTTTTCACCTTGCTGAGAGGCCCCAGATGCCTAAGCAATCCTGCCAGCCCTCCTTGGTTAAAGAGCTATTTCTAGAAAGGCTTTTGGGCTCTCTTGTAGGACTATCTCTTTCTCGTATGCTGCTTCTAGTGAAGAGGTGGAAATAGGGAGCTACTGATAGTCACAGTGTGATTTGGGAACATGGGGTAGGCACACAGCCTAATCCATGTTTATTTGGAAGTAAGTCCCGGGGAGCCTTTGGAACTGAATGGGACTTACCTCAGAATAAACATAGATTAGCCTGCATGTCAGCCATACTTTACCTAATCACACTTTGAGCATCAGTAGCTGCCCTTGGGACTACTCCGAAGTAGTATCTTGGATATCAGGATATGCTCACAAGTTCTAAGAATACTTAGGGGCCCCTTCAGACAAGGGTTGGTGGAGAAATTCAATTCAGTTCAAACTAAAAGGTGAACCTACCTAATTTCCAAAACAGTATGTGAATCAAAATGCAGCCCTCTTTTGAAATTCGCATTTCTCTGAATTTTGCAGTTCAGTTCTCCAGGGATGCAGTGTGTACAAAAAATGCATATACTGGGGTAACGTATGGATTAAAATGCATGGAATTAGTGAAATAACATACAGTAATGCCTTATATTATGGCAAATTGCTTGCAAATATATATATATATATATATAAGGCAAAATTGCAAACAAATATGTGTATACTGTATTGGGGAAATCCGTACCAAAATGCTGATGAATTGTCATGATAACTTTTTTATTTTAAAGAATTGGAAACTGATGTGGAAATGTTGAGAACTGAACTTAAGACTGGGAAAATGAGAGAGACAAACCAAACTTTAACAGACAAGCTGGTTGTTGAGCATTCCACCTGTTTTGCTGCCACAAAGCTTGTGTGGTGTTTGTACATCTTCCCATTAGTCATCCTGTGCTTTTCAATGCATTTCCTCATTGTTTTCCAAACTCGCAAAATGTCTTATTCTTTTTTTAAAAGTAGATTTGTTGCACTATGGCAACTTAAATGACGCAAATCTAAAGTTCTGGAATGCATTTGGATCCCTCTCAAGAAATATTGACAGCCTGGAAGCACCCAGACTTAAAACAATGAAATAAAGTGGTTATGTGCACAGGGGAATTTTCTGAAGTATCTGGTGGGTATTCTTGAAGTCAAAATAATGTAGGGATGTGGACTGGGTGATCTATCCAACTTTATTATTATTCCCTAGTACCTCATTTATTCCCTTTAGCTCATGACTATTGCCATTGGCTGGTAGTAGCTCTCCAGGATTTCAGACAGGAGTCCCTGCTAGCCAGAGATGAAATCTGGGATATTCTTCACTGAAAGCATATGCTCAAACACTGAGCTATGGCCTTTCCATCTTAAAAACATAACAGATTTCAAATCCAGTGTCTCCTTCTGGCCTAGACTATAAGCAAATGAGCCACTGCAATGCTTGATATATGTGGGGGAACTAAGCCAGATCGGAGACATATAGCAGGGCAAAAGTGTCAGGGAGAGCAAAAAGTAAGTACCAATTTGACAGAAGCTAATTCTAGCCTAAATCTTCGCAGGACCTCTTGGTGCAAGTTACAGCTACCAGGACATTGTTTCAGATTGGAGGCATCCGTTTGCCCTTGATGGAGGCGCTGGCTCTGGAAGACATCGCTGGAAGACTAAGCAGGGACATTTGCGACCACCAGCAAATTGCTGCTGCGACAGCACATTCATAAGGTTGGCTGTGGCCACGGGTGCTGTGGAGGTCAGCCAGCGACTGTGGTGAGTTCCTCCCAGGGCGGATGAAGTGTGGCTTTGAAAAAAGAACTGGCTGCAGAATCCTTTCCTTCCAAGAGTGCTGCACTTTTCTGGTTGAGCTGCTTTTAAAAAAACACACCAAAAAACCATGTACAGTATGTAATTTCTCCAGAAAAGGAACACGCCATCTGCACAATGTCACACCCTTCTACAGTGGTACCTCTGGTTGCGAACGGGATCCGTTCCAGAGGCCTGTTTGCAACATGAAAAGAGCGCAACCCATAGCGGCGCATCTGCACACGCACAGGTTGCGATTTGGCACTTCTGCACATGCATGTGACATCATTTTGCGCTTCTGCGCATGCGCGAGTGGCAAAACCCGGAAGTAACCCTTTCCAGTACTTCCAGGTAGCCGCGGGACATAACCTGAAAGAACGTAACATGAAGCAAACATAACATGAGGTATGACTGTACTTTATATCAATGGATAGGTAAAGGTAAAGGTACCCCTGCCCGTACGGGCCAGTCGTGTCCGACTCTAGGGTTGCGTGCTCATCTCGCTCAAGAGGCCGTGAGCCAGCGCCATCTGAAGACATTTCCGGGTCACGTGGCCAGCGTGACGAAGCTGCAGCTGGCGAGCCAGCACCAGCGCAGCACACAGAAACGCCGTTTACCTTCCCGCTATAAAGCGGTACCTATTTATCTACTTGCACTTAAGGGTGCTTTCGAACTGCTAGGTGGGCAGGACCTGGGACCGAAACAACGGGAGCTCACCCCGCCGCGGGGATTCAAACCGCCGACCATGCGATCAGCAAGTCCTAGGCACTTGAGGTTTTACCCACAGCGCCACCCGTGTCCCTATATATCAATGGATACAGACCAATATAACACAGAGACACCTCCTACTTCTGTGCTTGCCATTCAACCTGTGTTGGAACGCACACTTACGTTCATAAGTATACACTGAAGATGGGGAAAGGAATTGCGCCCCCTCTTTCCTGTCCTGTCTGGAGACAGACTTACAAGGTGGCCAGAGGGCATTTTGAGGTCACTGATCTGCATGAGTTGGTCTCCATGAGCTCTTTATTAAGAGGCCAGGCCCAGCTTCAGCTGACAAAGAGGGATGAAAGTACAATGAACCACAAAGGGCATTGGGGGGGTTAGAAAGCTGGGCCAAGGACTATGTACCTTTCCAGCAGAATTTCCTGAGCACCAAAGTCAGGATCAAGGCTACAGACTAAATGAAACCGCAGCAAAGTCTGCTTTGTTTGCAAGCTACCCGGCTGTTTTGAATAAAGGTGGTTGGGTGGATGTGTTAACTAGATAGGGTTATAAAAAGGTTGGTCCCCATTTCCAGTATTTGGGGTCAAGAAAATGCATGACAAGAGGCATGGGCTGATCCCTCTCCCCTGTTCCGCCCTTCCGTTCCTCACACAGCCTGTTACCCGACCACAAAGAGCTGCTGCCCAGCACATTAGATCACAATGAATCACTGGCTGACCTCTGCCTTCTGGAGTGTTCAGTTTCTAATTTTATGGCCTGTATCAACTGGATTATTGAATCCAGATGTCTGTAAAATGCAGCCATCTAGCACAGAAACCCAACCCACATGGAACGGAGCGAAGGTCGGCAGCTAGAGTTGGTGGATGCTCACTTTTCATAAACTAACTTCTGGGTTATCTCCTTGCCCTTGGCCATCATAGGTATTGGTATTGGTAAACTTTACCCTTACTTAAAGAAGAAGAAAAATCTCCAAGTCTGTGCCAGGGGGAAAAAATCTAAGTAAATCTAAGGGGGGGGGGAAATCTAAGTAAATATTCCCGTGCACATAGCATTTCTCCTTGGATCTGTGACTGGTCCTTGGGTTGGAATGCATGTTGTTGTTTTTTTTGGTGTATGATTTTGGAGGAATCAGATCTTTGAATGGACTGTCTTGGCAACCAACAGCATGGAATTCTTGTTCTAGGTATTTCAGCTCAGCAAAATTATATTCTGTAGGTGGAATTCAATGTAGTGCTAAGTCTATCATTCCGTATGCACAAGGATTTCTCCTTGCATAGCAGAACAGACCTTCCACTGACACCCTAACCACTACACACACACACACACACACACACACACACAGAACTTATGGGGACTTCAATAAAAACATCCTGGTTTTTGTCAACATCAAGATAAGGATCTATTAACCTTCAAACAACCCTGCCCAATGCTCCTCATGACTCGTGTTTCAAAACCTCAAGAGAAATATTCCAAAATTTCCCTGGGCAGCCTGTTCATTTATTCAGCTGGTACTGCAGTTGCTACCAGCCAAAGATCATTCTAACCACATTCATTTAAATAAAATATCAAAAGAGGAATCTAACTAATGTCAGTCTAAATCCAGTTCCACAAGTCCCAGATGTGAGCTGTTGCATAAAAACAGGTCAAGGTTTCTTTTTGGGGTTCCAAAATCTCTACTTTTCTTGCCCTTATGATCAAGCATAAATGGTGGGTACAAAGGAAAGCAGAAGGCATGAACCCAGGTTATGGGGCAAAAGACAAAAGTTGCCTCTATAGGTGGAAAGGAAAGGAAAGGTTGGCAAGTTTCATGTTTGACTCTTGCCTTTGGGGAAAAAAGAGACGTTTACCGGGCTTTCAAAGAGCAGGCACAATGTTGTGAAATTATTCTGATTTTTTTGCTATTGCTTCTTTCTATTACCCTGAACACAGAGACCTATGAAACTGTCTTATTCTGAGTCGGGTCTAATCCACCTAGCTCGGCATATTGTTTGCACTGACTGACAGCAGCTCTCCATCATTTTCGACATGGGACATTCCCAGTCCTACCTGGAGATGCTGAGGACCAAACCTGGGACCTTTTGCATGAGGAGGAGATGCTCTACCACTGAGCTACAGACCTTCCCCAAAACTACCCTCTACCAGCTAAGGAGGCCAGAAGACAATTCCTGATGCAGTTTATTTATCATGGCAGGTGCCGGCATGAGCCTGATAGAGACAGTGTTCAGGAGTCAGAAGATGAGAGAAGCTCCTTTAAAAAGGAGAAAGCTCAACTTTCCTTCTGCAGAAGCATGTTGGGTTTTCCCTTGACAAAGTTTCTCACAGGGAAGTGAGGCAGGGGAAGACCTGGGAGAAGAAAACTACAAGCTGCTACATTTGTTCCATTTCCCTCTAGCTTGCTGATTCGCTGTGGTTTTCTGTCATAGCAAAGGATTTCAAGATCTGCACATTCCCGGCCTCGGAGACTGGATTTTTCAGCGTGTAAGTCATTTTCAAGTTTTCTGTTCTGAGGCCAGAAAGTTGATGCAAATCCCAATTCTGCTGAGGCATGAGGAGTGTCCAGGCCACTGCAAGGGGAATGTATGCAGGGTGTGATTCCTTGCTATATATTTGCAAATCCTCCATGCCTTTTCCTCTCTGTGCTTTCCCCAAGTGAATGGAGAAGGAAGTGGTGATTGTGATCTTGGTATACACCCACTCACAACATCACACACACACCCATTGCCAGGACTGACAACATCTGTTTTCATCCATATTCAAATGGATACACTGCAGGGTAACACAGAATTAATCTGCAATTACCTTTTATTTTTGCAATGAAACCAGATCTCAATTGTGTGTGTACATAGAAAAAACATGTACCCAGCCTCCATTGATAGAATGCCATGTGTAAAAAGCCTTTGGATCTTAATGGCTGAAGCCTGGTCAAAGCAACCACCAGTTGTTGTTGGCATTCGTCTGTCTTGAGAAACAATTGAATGCACCTCCAGGGGTGAAGTCAAACCACTCTGTTAGCAGTACTGAACTGACCTTCCAAGGGCACAACCATGGGCAGTGTGTATGAAGGTTCTGGGCTGCCCAGATTATAAGACCTCCCTCTCAGCCTCACTGATGTGGTCCAAAGGAAAGCTGAGCAATACCAGCTTGGCTACACAAGTTGCCAGAAGGAGGAACACAAGGCGCCAGCCAACCGTCTTAGGGACTCCACTCTGGATTTGTGTAGGGTTTACGCCTTAGCCTTTTCTTCACCCTGCATTGAGCTCTCACCGATGGCTCCTAGAAGCTGTCAGCATGCGACAGCACCAGTGCTGGATTTACGTATAAGTTAAACAAGCTACAGTCATGTTGTGTCTTTTCGGCTTGCGAAGTGCACAGAAGCACCACTCTAGTTGCAGACCTTTTGGGGTGTGAATGGCACCCCGGAAAGAATCGTGTCTGCAACTAGAGATATCACTGTATAGCTTAGGGCCCCACTCTCTTGGAGGACCCAAAAAATATACTTCTTAATTGTATTTCACTATTAATATACTTCTTCTTGGGGACATGGATGGCGCTGTGGGTTAAACCACAGAGCCTAGGGCTTGCCTATCAGAAGATCGGCGGTTCGAATCCCCACGATGGGGTGAGCTCCCATTGCTCGGTCCCTGCTCCTGCCTACCTAGCAGTTCTAAAGCATGTCAAAGTGCAAGTAGATAAATAGGTACCGCTCCAGCGGGAAGGTAAACGGCGTTTCCGTGCGCTGCCCTGGTTCGCCAGAAACGGCTTAGTCATGCTGGCCACATGACCCAGAAGCTGCACGCTGGCTCCCTTGGCCAATAAAGCGATATGAGCGCCGCAACCCCAGAGTCAGCCACGACTGCACCTAATGGTCAGGGGTCCCTTTACCTTTACCTTTATACTTCTTAGTTGTATTTCAGTTCAACAATTACTTTGATAAAACACATTTTTGTTATGTGCAAATGGCTTTAGATGCCTATTAGGTTCATAAATTACCATATAGCATATATTCAACACAAAAAGCAGTGACAATTTGTTGTTGACAAAGGACAGCTGGACATATAAAGGGCCCCATTACCTTCAGTAGCTTAGGGCCTCATCAAACCTAAATCCAGCCCTGAACAGCACCCACACCCCAGGAACAACTTTGACTGACCAGCTAAACCAGCAACCACCAGTATACTGACAATAATAGAATATCAGTGTCTCTGACTTTAATTCAGAGAAACAAGTGCACCTCACATATCAGAAATGCTGGGAAAGTTAAGCAGTGGAGCAAACTGCCTTAAAGAATGACCATCTGTGCAAAAGCCAGAGGTTTCTATGCTGCTATGCAAAACAAAACAAAAATCTTAATCCTGTTAAGCAAGAAGCATCATCACAGTTGAAGGAAACATTCCAAGCTGTAAAAAAAAAAAACCTTGAAGAGGATGCAGAGCAAAGCTGGTGAGGGTCATGGCCCTGGGAGGAGCCTGAGGACCAGACAGAGTGGCCTGGAGGGCTGCATTTGGCCTGCAGGCAAAGTTTCCCTATAACCCACCTCTGGTTCTGACATATGATTCCTGGGACCTGTGTCTCCAAGGGCCCAGCCATGCATTCCCCTTTTTCTCTTTTCAAGCCGGTCAGCCAGTGTGAAGTGTTGTGGGGGAGGAAGGGCTGGTTCTACCCAAGAAATCACACGTGACCAAGGAGGAACTTCTGCATCCTTCACTTTTCTTACGTGCGAATGCTGAAGGGAGCAGGGGAAGCTTGGGGGAGGGCCCAGTATACCTGAAGGAGCATCTCCACCCCCAGACACTGAGGTCCAGCTCCGAGGGCCTTCTGGCAGTTCCCTCACTGTGGGAAGCAAAGTTACAGGGAACTAGGCAGAGGGCCTTCTCGGTAGTGGCACCCGCCCTGTGAAACGCCCTCCCATCAGATGTCAAGGAAATAAACAACTATCTGACTTTTAGAAGACATCTGAAGGCAGCCCTGTTTAGGGAAGTTTTTAATGTCTGATGCTTTATTGTATTTTTAATATTTTGTTGGAAGCTGCTCAGAGTGGCTGGGGAAACCCAGCCAGATGAGTGGGGTATAAATAATAAATTATTATTATTGTATTATGAAGAAATGTGGCAGTGCTGGGGTGGGACTGAGGCAGAAAATGAAAACCAAACATATCAAGAAATCGGGGCGGGGACCAGCAGCTTTGCATTGGGTTCTTTGGCATTCGTTGTGTGTACCTGCAGAGCTGAAGCATTTTGGCTTTTTGGCTTTTTCGCTCCATCCTGCATTGCAATAATGCCCCATTGTCTTTAAAAGCCATAAAAAGCAATTTAAGGACGTTGCATCTGTGCTGATAATTCTCCAGTGTGAAAAGCTGTGCACACTCTGCTAATGCTCAGAGGACCGAAGAGGAGATGGTTTCTGCAGATGGACGGCTGCCTGCCAAGCTCCGGCGTGATGTGAAATCAGAGCAACTGCCTTGTAACGGCTCCCTCTTTAAAACAGGGATTTATTGGGAAGACGTTTCTGCCAAAGCTGGAACTATAGCAACTGCTGTTTTAAAAGAAAAGTAGAACAGGGCTAGAGTGCAAATGTGGGTTGTCATGTTATTTCTGCAAGTCAGCCCATGACATTCTGCACAGGACAATCACAGTTAAATCCTATCGGACCTCACTTTCTGAAATCGTAAATGGATAACAGAAGAAGTGCTAAGTTATAAGCATGGGCAAGTTTGACCTTTTTCCTTCCTGTGCCACTTTCATATGTTTTTTATCCATAATTCCATTCCATTTCTGAATTCGCCTACACATTTTTTTAATCCTGTGCATTAAAGTAGGCATTTCAAAACAATTTTTAAATGCGTGCTTCATCTCAAAATACATATTTTGACTCAAAATATGTATTTAAAGTAGCCTCTCTCTTTTTTCTTAAACTGGATATTTAAATGCAATATTAAAAATAAATTTAGCATGCTGTCTCAGAACATTCAGAGAGTGGGAAATCTTCCAGGGCACCCAGGCTGCCCATTGGTCCTTCCGAGACCAGGAGGGTTAACCATCAAGGGCTTCCTGGCTGAGCTTGGCTTTTGTGTGTACAGCAACAGCTACGGTCTTCCCAGTTCCAGTGAGTTCTTTGGTTCTGACTTCTGGCTCAGACCTTTGCCTCTCATTCCCTGGCACAATTCCTGATTCCTGGATTCCCTCTGACTACACCCTGAAAGACCTGATAGGTATGTTTTAGATGAAAAGTTGATTTGAAAAATAATAATGTTTGTATTGCTTGCTGCCTTGGGCTCCTTTGGGAGGAAGGGCGGGATAGAAATTTAATTACCAATAATAATTATTATTTACACAGGCATTCTTTTGATCTCTTGATCCGAATCTTCTGTTTTGATTCCTGTGTTTTTAAAATTAGGATTCTTTTATTGTGTATTTTAACTATCATGTTTACATTTCAGTGTTTTAATAGGATTGTGTTGTTGTATATTTTAAGTATGGATGTTTATATTTTAATGCTGTGTAACTGTTTTTTTACAATATTTTACAATAAATAACTCTGCAATTGCCAATGTAATATAATGGCCCTGTATTACACGAGGCAATTCAAATAATTATCTGGCTGCCTGAATAAATAGAAACACAGTATTGTAGAGTTGGAAGGGACCATGAGGGTCATCTAGTCCATCCCTGAAATGCAGGGATATTTTACCCAATGTAGGGCTCGGACCCATGACCCTGAGATTAAGAATCTCATGCTCTCCAGACTGAACTATCTCCTTCATATGTGTGTGTGTGTGTGTGTGTGTGAGAGAGAGAGAGAGAGAGAGAGAGAGAGAGAGAGAGAGAGAATCAAACAACCAAAGTTTTCAGAGAAATGCAGCATACTCCTTTTCATTTTCTTCTTTCCCTGCTTGATCTGGGGGAAATACACTCCGCACAAACACACACTTGACTTCTGTGCCATCTTTGCATCTATTCCATCTACATTACTGTGAGAGAGGACACCATACCATACTAGATATCAATAACTTATGCTTGCCTTGTGTTGTATGTGGAACCTTAACCATGAAATTCAGGCTCCACACACGTGTTCATAAGTAGCAAAATAATCCTATGCAAGCTTCTTCATAAATTAGTCCCATTAAATTCAATGGGGCTTACAAGTTGGTGTACAAAGCAACCGTCCCCAGCTGGCGCGCTCTAGGAGCTCTGGACTGCAACGCCCATCAGTGCATTCTAGAACCTCATGGTGTTCTAGAACTCCCTGGTGCTTTCTAGAAGTTTTGGACTACAACTCCCATTAGCCCCTGCTATGGACTACAGTTGGAGGGTACCAGGTTGCTGAACACTCATGCATAGAATTGCAGGCTTAATTTGTTTTGTTAAACAGGATTCTGTATGGTTCACTGGCAGAGGTCTTGAACCAGGCCTACCCCAGGTTTTCTCCTAGGCCAAATAGATGTTATAGCCTGAAAGCTAAAGAAGTCTGTTGACAGTTAATTCAATGTGCCTGACTACAACACATGCCTCATATCCCCTGAAATATTGTTTATGATGTCAAGTATATGCAGAACTCCAATTTTGTGACTGAGGATGGAAGGCTCTGAATGATATACAAGTGTCCAGGTCCTGAAGGATGCAGTAAAGATGTCAGCAATAGTGCTAATTCGCACCTCATTACTGAAGCGTGCATAGCTAACTCTAAAGAAGGAATTGCCCTTGAGTGGCTGTACTCACACATGGCCAAATACACTTCCTGGGAGGTTTCCGACAAGTGTAAATGAGCTGTTCTAATTCCTGTGAAATCTCACGGGAAGAGCATTGTTCCCTTTACAAATAACAGGACTCCGGGGACCTGATCCCTCCATTTGCAAACAAGCACACACCTTAAGCTGTGCAGAAGTAAAAGAAGCAAATATTGTGGGCTCTTCAATCAATATTTAGTGAAGACATATCTCATCCACCTTCTTAAACAATTCCCTGTGTTATTAGCCCTGAAGAATAGAAGGGAGAGCTATTTCTTTGCCAAGTATTTACCAGAGCCGTTTGTGCATGACCCCCCATTAGCGAAGCTACACAAACTCTCAAATGTGGTGAATGATGTCTCAGCAAGTAGGACTTCCCAAGACACTTTTAAGATGGCAGCCCAACAGCGAGGGTGATGCTATAAAACACTGCAATGCAGCCTACACCACTCTAGGCTTAACCTAGTTCCTGAAAGTAGACATTACCTTACTTCCCAGAAAGTTGCTACAGACGCAGGGAAAAACAAGAGTGCTTGTTCCACCCACATAGACCGAAACGTCTCACATTACTCCAAATGTACATCCAAGAGCAGTGTTGAAGCAACCTCTATCAGTCTCATGTCCAGTTTTGGGGGACTGTTGCTCAAGGGGTCCTCAGTGTAACCCCTCCTCCTCCTCTCTGGCAATGCTCACTTCCTCTCAGCATAATTCTGTGGTGTGTGAGTTTTAGGTAATAAATGTAAAGGTAAAGAACTCCTGGACAATTAAGTCCAAAGGTGACTATGGGGTGTGGCACTCATCTTGCTTCAGGCCAAGGGAGCTGGTGTTTGTCCACAGACAGCTTTCCAGGTCATGTGGCCAGCAGGACTAAACCACTACTGGTGCAACGAGACACCGTGATGGAAGCCAGAGCGCACAGAAACACCGTTTTTCTCATCGCAGTGGTACATATTTATCTACTTGCACTGGTATGCTTTCAAACTGCTAGGTTGGCAGAAGCTGAGACAGGACAACAGGAGCTCACCCCGTTGCACGGGTTCGAACCACTGACCTTCCAATTGGCAAGCTCAAGAGGCTCAGTGGTTTAAAACACAGCACCACCCGCGTCCCTAGTAAAACTCACCCGTGTGAGTTTTACTACATACACAAGAACTTTATTTTATCCGAGTGAGCATTCAGATGTGACATCCCACCAACCACACCTGAAATCTGAAGTGGCACAGTAAATGGAATTCTACCACCTCACTCACTGTAATATGTACAAAACGCCTCAGTTCTCTTTTGATAAAGCAACATGTGCTCTCGTTGCTGCAGATGAAGGAGGAGGATAAGCCACAATTCATTCATAATGGACTTGCAGCATTGTAATCATTTGAATCAAAGTGTATTCAGGTAACTGCAGGCAGATAGCCAAAGGGAAGGAAATAGGAACACAGTAAGAAGGCAGTGCTTGACCCACGACTTTTTTCCAGCCGGAGCTCACAGGAACTCAGTTCCGGCACCTCAGGTAAGTGCCATTCTAAGAGAACAAGGGAGGCAACACTTTTTTCTCTAGAAAAATAGCACTGGCTTCACCTGCAATTTATACATCTTTTAAAGTGCTGTTTTCCAAATACGTTACATCTGATCACACATACCTTCCACCTTGAAGCTTTTTTCATTTTTATTTTTGAAAATATGAGTGTTTTGCTTGACAAAAATGATTTCTGAGCAAACTGTGCAGGCGATCATACCCAAACAAGCAGTGTGTACCTTGGGCATGCCTAGTACATGTGTGTGGCTGTGAATGTGCAGC
This sequence comes from Podarcis pityusensis, assembly GCF_964106645.2. Classification (NCBI taxonomy): domain Eukaryota; kingdom Metazoa; phylum Chordata; class Lepidosauria; order Squamata; family Lacertidae; genus Podarcis; species Podarcis pityusensis. Next base: position 39,652,933 of record NC_138029.1, on the reverse strand, counting down.
TGGTAAGGTAACCTTTGGCATCTGTTTATCATCTCAGTTGTGCCCACACAGAACTCTTAACTTAATACTAGATGTATATCACTTTTTTAAGAGAGTGCACTATGTGCCCTACATTTAAAAGGAACTGTACAAATGGGCAAAATTGCACTCAGCAGTGTGTAGGTGCTTAGAAGTATGGGCAACAACCAATTGACACACATCCAACTGATGCATAATCCATTGCGCCGAACCCAGAAGTGACTTTAAAAATGGCAAAAACAGCTCTAAAAGAGCGCAGAAAGGGCAAAAAAGGTGTAAAAACAGCACCTAGCAATCCCACAAGCCTTTGCAAGTGCAATCCTAGGAGCCCTTGGAGCGTTTGAGCAAGGAGACTGAGAGCCACTATTGCCACCATTCATGCCCGTCTGGTAAGTGCTGCTGGTTGTTTAAAGGGGTTTCCAGGGGTTTCCAGAGGTTAGAGGGTGTTTGCAGACTTTTCCAGTGGTGTTTCAAATATACATTATTTCACTTATGCATACGGTGCCTGTAATGTAACCCCAGTGTGATGGGACGATGAGCTGCTTGTGTGTAAAATCCAAGTCCCTCAGAGTTTGGTCAAGTTTGCAAACCTCTGTCTATAACGGAGCCCCTTAAACATGGCTCCGTCAGTCGCTGGCAGATTCCGACAGTGGTTGCTTTCGGAATCGCTTCCAACATAAAAGCTCCTTAACGGAAACACGTCTTCTGGACTCTCTGCGTGACAGTTTCCGGCGAGGAGTGGGTGTCCCTACAGGAAGTCCTGAAACCTCCCCACTGTTTTCGCTGGAAGTGTCTCTGAGCCATCCCTCCAGCTCACTTTCCCTCAGCTCACCTCCTCTCCCCCTACTGGTTCCCTCTTCAGCTGCTGAGTCTCTCCCAACCTGTGTGAGCCCTTTCACCTCCCTTCCTTCCGATGGCAGTTCCCTGACACCCAGCATAAACTGGGAGTTATGTAATAACTCATGGATGTAATAACCCATTGATCTATGGTTGCAGGGTTTGTGCCCTGACAACAGTATCTTCAGCAGAAAGATACAGGAGAAATGCTGTTCCAGTTAGAAGGAAGTTTTTGCCATTAAGAGGCACCAGTTCAGCAAAGGCTATTGGTAGTTGCTTTTTCCCTCCTTGTATTCAGAGAATCTGGTTTGAATAAATGGATTGTAGAGCTGATTGCAATTTATTTAAAATTGGGAGGGGGAAAGAGAATTATTTTTTTTAAACCCTATTATTTTTTTCCAGCCATTGCCCTCTAGGAAAAACATTTTGCTGAAATGGGAAGAGCATTTTTTGCCAAAAGCAAAAGACTCTGGCTGTTTTCTACTATTGCGGAAACATAACAGGAATAAGTCAACAGTATCCAACATATCAGACAACAACAGCAACAACAACAACAAGCATCCTCCTGGAATAATTTAAAGCTGATCTTGGAGCTGCGAAAGATTGAGCAGAAATGCCCTAGGATAGAAAGCCCATGTGATTTATGCCCGTCTCCTCCTGTTCTGCCAACAATCCAGTCAGATCAGAACAGAATATGCAACAGGCTGCAAGAGCATCTCCAAAGTAAATGGGGTTGGGTTTTTTGTTTTGTTTTTTTCCTCTGGACTGACATTTGTGCTAATGAAAGAGAAAAGTCTGGCAGGATCAGAGGCAACCTCGATTTGTTATTCCTGCCAAGAGCTGTTCAGACAACCGCAATCTTAACAGGAGCTTTTTCTTCTTCTTCTTCTTCTTCCTCTTCTTTCCATTATGCTCTTCCAAGATAACACTCCAGAGAGAAGACACAATCCAGCCATCCAGCTGTGATAACTAGGTGATGGGTCCAGTAAACGCTGCAAGAAGGTAGGAGTCGTTCCAAGGTTAATTTGCTGATGAATGGCTCTGAATTCCAGTCTGTTCCTCTCCGAATTTCCGCTTAATGGAAACGTGCCTGAAGTTTAAGCAACATGCAGTTACCTAGGAGTAAGCCTGCACATTACAATCCTGTGCATGTCTACTCAAAAGTAAGCCACTCCAAGTATAGGACTGCAACCTCAGTTATGTCTTCTGTGGTCCACCTAGCAAGCTGAGATTATGGATGAAAGATTAATAGTAGCCACATGCTAGCTAATTCAATACAGTATGGCTGAGTACAGATAATTATTCGGAGCAATATGAGCAGCTTTCCCCTTGAAGCTACTGTGGGATTAGCTGTGTTCCAGCACTGGTGGCTTGATAGATGTACAGATTTGATGCCAGGGTGGGGGGAAGCGCCGCTGGGGGAAAGTTTTTTTCTCTCCTAAATCCTAATTTTAGCTGGTTCCTCTGAACATAGTGAACACTGATGAGAGGATGATGAAATTGGCCAGACAAAAAGAAAATGGCTAGTGTTGTTTCTTCTGGCTTTAAACTGAAAGCTCCAATTCACCACTACATTCAGAGCATATAGAGGCATCTCTCTATCCCTATGACCATACCCTACATGCTTTCCACAGGAAGAGGGAGAGGCAATGAGCTTCTTAATTCCAGAACAGGGGCTGCAATGAGGGCAATGCCACACTGAGTGTCCAGCAACAACCTAAAGAGGCATGGGGCAATGGCAGAATCAATATCTCTTGGCACTGCTAGGCACTCTCCTACACACACTGCCCCCCCCCTTTATTCCCATAACAAGTCCTTGAGTCTGTACTCTGAATAGTGACACCAGGGACCTAGAAGGTGCAGGGCTTCTCATTCCAACCCTGCACAAACTCATCAGGGCTGACCTTAAGCCAATTGGAGCAATTGGGCCAAATTGGGCCCCGCGGGCCGCTCCTAAGGGGGCCCCTGCACCAGGGCAATCTAGATGGATTTTATTTATATCTATAAGATTTTGCGGACTTTGACTGTGAACTGGGGTCCTACAAAAGAAAAAAGGTTGGGTCACAATGCTTCAAATTGGGCCCTACTGGCTAGCCCTGAGTCTCATAGTTGCTGGGCCCAAGTTGCCCTGCCCTTGCAATGAAGTTTTGGGTTTGCAATTTTGGGAGAGGGGAGACTGTGGAACTGGGGAGCAGGCCGCCGAGGCCCCCTAGACTTAGAGGCCCGAGTTGCCCTGTCCTCACATGAAGTCTTGGGCTTGGGAGAGGGGAGATCGCCTGCCGGGGAGCAGGAGGGCTGGCGAGGCCCCCTAGATTTAGAGGCCCTAGGCTTCAGCCTACTTAGCCTAGACATAAATCCGGCACTGATTATTAGGTCTTGTGATGGAATTTTCTGTCTGCTGCCTTGCAAGAGCAAGGTGCCCTGAAAAGAGGTTTTTAAACCTCTTAATCGATACATCTGCCCAATACAGAGGCAACTAACATGGTGCCTTCCAGATTCTGCTAGACCCCAGCCTCCATCAGCCCCCACTACCATGATCAAGGGTCAGGGATTATGGGAGCTGCAGTCCAACACCACATTTGCTACCCATGGTTTAATATGCTGGTGAAGGAAACAGAGTTACAAATCAGTTTCAGCGTCTGCATATGTCTAACTACAGTGGTACCTCAGGTTACAGACGCTTCAGGTTACAGACTCCGCTAACCCAGAAACAGTACCTCAGGTTAAGAACTTTGCTTCAGGATGAGAACAGAAATCGCGCGGTGGCAGCACGGCGGCAGCAGGAGGCCCCATTAGCTAAAGTGGTATCTCAGGTTAAGAACAGTTTCAGGTTAAGAACGGACTTTCAGAATGAATTAAGTTCTTAACCCAAGGTACCACTGTATAAAGGGTGCAGAGAGATGTTAAATCATCTGCTTCTGGAGCAGGAGGTTACAATTTTTCTGTCACCCTAAATGCCTCATGCAAAGCATCCGGGGAGGGTGGGGAGGAGAGGCATTCATTAACCCTCTGCAAGTTGCCACAAATTGTGAGCAGAAACAGCCAGAGCCTGCTTAGCATTTTTTCTGACTGCTAATGACGAGAAATCTGGAGAGGCCAAGATTCAGACCTAGAAATGCTGCCAAGGAAAACACTGTCCAGGGATGATGTCCTGACAATGCAAAGTAGTCTACACCATAAAACAAACAATTGTAGAGATTAACAGGAGAGGGTGCTCGGAGCTACCAGGAGCTCAAGCCAAGAGTTTGCTAAGGCAGCCTGAATGCAGATGCCGAGTAAACAAAAACTATCTAAAGCAGGATCCACAGATCAGTGTAAATCTTCTAAAGGCCATCTCTTAGAACACAGTCAGTTCACACACAGGGCATTTTCACACGTGACGCTGAAAGGCCATTGAGCATTTCTCACGCTATTCCCGGGCAGGGGTTACACATCACCAAAGTGCTAGTCCACAGAGTGTTCCAATTCACTGATCGCCCAATCGGAAGAGAGGAACTGCAGGCATTTGGAGCCTTCTGATCAGAAGCCTCTTAAGCACAGAGGCTCAAGTAGTCCAGTAACTGTGGGCGACCAAGCAGATTCCACTGTCAGTTATGCAACTCCCACAATAGCACAAGCGATACTACCCAGGGTACCCACAAGTCTCAAATATCCTTCCCCAGAAAGGACGAGGAAATATTCCATATCCTCCAAGAGTCCTGATTTCCCACAGACAGTCCTGGAATTACAAAAGCCATCCCAGCTTCTGATTTCATCCTGGAATGTCCCAATTTCCCCTGCTAGTGATTCTGCCATCAAGCTTGAGGAGGAGGAGGAGATGGTGCTTGTCCTGAGTGGTGGCGGCAGTGAGGGAGCATCCTATTGCTTTTCCATGGCCTCTCCATAGCCGCTGCTGCCAGCCTCCCCCAATGACTGCTGGAGAACAGGCAAGGAGGAAGTGAGGCTCCCACCGCCATGGTTCAACCCCATTTGAAGCACCAGGGGCAGGCAGAGGGCAGGGCTACCCTGGGCAGAAAGAAAGGCGGAGCAGAGCCGAGTGCAAGAAGACTTGATTTAAATGTATACGTCATGTGTCTGTGTCTAATCTTGCCCCTTTCTAAAATTTATATATTGGTGTGTGTTTTTCTTTTTGTAAATCTACCAAAGAATAAAATAAAATTGAGATTACGGGGTTTTCTCAGGATGGTGGAGGTTGTGTTTGCTGTGTGAAGTGGTGGTGACATTTTCCCTTTGGATAGGAAATGTTCTGCAGCGGTGGCAACAAAAATGGGGGGTGGGTGGAGGATGATTAGTTGTGAGGGAGTGAGAAATGTCTTTTCATCTGAGGAAAGTTGGAGGCTATGATATTCTTCCTTAGTGCTGGTATACGTATTTATATGTGCCACACTGATAGCCCAGCCCATAATGCAGAAAAGAACCCAGAGGGGCTATCTTGTATTTTCGTCATATAAGGCCAGGCCTGGTGGGAGATAAAAACCAGGTTTGTTCCGCCATCACCCTTCTTGTACCCGCATTGGTGGGACAAGAGCACGTGCCTGCCAACTGCCAAGGTATTTGGCATGCAATCTCTTGTGTCACCTCCAATTGCATGTGACAACTGAGTGACTGGCGGGTGTTGCACTGTTTACTTTCCTGGGGCCCTTGAATCAATGACTGTTTTCTACATCCAGATGCTTAAAGTAAACAGTCACATAATTTGTAGATCCTAAAGTGTCAAAAAGGAGCTGAAGTTTTTTAAAAGGACATTCTTTAAAATAAAAAAAACAAAAAAACCAAACAATTAAAACTTTCCCTTCTTGGAGGTAAGGCAGATGGTTAAAATTATCTCTGCAACTTCCAAGCTGTAAACATTTCACTAGAAAATGGAAATGTGGTTTCTGTGGGTGAGGGCAGGGTGGGAGATGGGCCTGATAGCAAAGCGCAGATCCTAGTTAAGAGAGAGCTGGGAATGTCAAACATGCTTGACCTCCCAATCAGCAAATAAGCACATTATAAACAACATGTTTCATCGGAGCTATGCTCAAGGGAATGGGAACCCTTGTGTTTGTTTAACGTATGGGTTAGGCTGTGAATTGTTTTGTGGCCAAGCACAATTAAAGCAATTGGTGAGATTTACTAATATTGCATCGTAGCATGCTTCACTGACGCAGCATTTCACAGATGGCACCTTCCCTTTCCGGATGCAGCCACACCCACAAAGCAATGTTTGCTACAGTTGTAAACACACATTGTGAGAAACAGAATTCTCGTCAAGGGCTCCCCCATCAGCTCAAGGGACGCAATAAACAAACCCAAGCCAAGAGCTATGGTGGACACCAGATCCAACCAGCCATGAAGCAAACCAAGGCAGCTGTCAAAGGCAGGAGGTGATGGTTTGTCATTAGGGAACAACAAACAGCCAGTTATTTAATTCTTATATTTGTTATCATGCAGGGGCATTGCTTGCATGTTCTGCTTCAGATGCCCAACCATCCAAAGCTAGCCTTCATTGCCATCTTCCTGCCTAAGAATCAGTGGCGGAGCATATGCCCGCGCTGCCCAGGGTGGGGGCGCTCCCGAGGGGCACGGAGGGTGCCCTCCCAGGAGCAGGATAGCCGCACACGCACCCACCGATCTTCTCGCTCGCCTGCCTCCTTTCCATCCTCTCCCCTGCCTGCCTGCCTCCTCCAGCTGGGTGCACGGGGCAATGACGCACTGCCCGCCCGTGACTCTCGCACCTACCACCAGCCACCAGGGGAAGGGGGAGCTGCTGCGCCATGGTCCCGGCTGGAGGAGGCAGGGAGGCAGGGAAGAGGATGGGAAGGAGGCAGGCGAACAGGAAGAGGGGAGGAAGGAACCGTCAAAGCAGCGCAGCAGCTCCCCCCCTTCCCCCAACGGCTCGAGGTAGGTGTGGGAGTCTGAGTCGCGGGCAGGCTGTGCGCCGAATGTCACCCCCGCTCAGGGATGACACCCAGAGCGATGCCCCCCCTGCACCCACCTTCCTCCACCAGTGCTAAGAATTAGAAGCATGGGGAAATGCTTTCAACATCCATCATGCTTTGCTTCTGAATCTCTACATATTGCTTAAGGGGTATTGGCACCTGACGGGTAGCTGTTGGGAAAATCTCTGGGTAATTTGCAGTAGATCAGGAAGTGTTTCTGATTCCCAACTGTACAACAATAGCATCAAACTCCTCCCGCAAATGAATTAGATTGAGGGAGGCGAATGCTGGAGGGGGAGGGGAAACCAGGGGTGGGGGTTTGTATTAAAGAATGTGTTAGCATGGTACTGATAAAAAGATTCCTGGGCTTAGCATACGCTCAAAAGCACCCTATTCCCTAATTCCTAGCACATGTACGCCACTATTTGTACTTTGCTCCAGTTGGTAGACCTCAGGATTCTAGGGTGGAGGAACTAAGTAGATCCCGCAAGCCTTAAGTCTCCCTTCCCCTTCTGTAACCAATCCCTGACAAATTTATGTTTGTGATACACATAGCTGCAAACACATATTCATCACATGGCATTAAGGTGTCCACTTCAATCATCCTAGGGACGCACCTAAAAATAATGTGTATAGTGCTTGCTTCAGCTGTGGCAAAACATTATTCCGCCAGTGAATTTCAGCTCCATCCAGCATAGTCATGATCACTTTTTTCATTGCATGAGTACAAGAGGAAAAGGAACAGATTAAATTACCATTTTAGTAACCGTGCAGCAACAGCAGAGAGGAGGCAGAATCCAGGGAAATGGAAAGCAGATGTGCTGAAAGCGGTGTCTCCTTGATATTGCAGAGCACAGAAAATGAACAGGGGAGCTTGTGTGTGTGACACACTGATTCGGCTAAAGGGTGTCTGCATCCAGAGCGCAGGTGCTTCAAACTGTTACAAAAAGCTTGTGTTGTGTTGGCTGTTTCTTCTTGCCCGGTGGAAACTGACTGCAGGACAAGAGCCCAGCAATGGATATACAGAACTTTTCGGTTTGGGAAAGGTCAGGGGTGAATAATTGTAGACCTTCCAAGCCAGAAAGACCAGAAAGAAGCACGTGCTGGGCAAAGGCCTTTTATTTGTTTGTTCAAGGGTAACAATACAAGCGAGTGCTTGTATGGGTACTTGTATGAATGACCCTTGTAGCACAATTCCCCTCCTCATCGCTGCCGTTTGCTTGGAAACTGGATTTTTTCAATCTGACTTTGCCATTCTTCTGACCAGTCCAGGTGTCAGGGAACTGCCATCAGTGCCGGAGGGAGAGAGCAAAATCCAGAGGGATTCCAGAGAGCGTCCCGGGATTGGGAGAGGCAGCCCATCTTCTGGGGAAGAGAATCAGCGTAGCACCAGTGGAGAAGGGGGGCAGATGGGGGAAGCGGCAAGGCGGTCCCATGACTCCTTGCCGGGGACCAGCGGGGAGAGTAGAGGTCCTCCGCTGCCTACGCCCTCCTTGCGCAGAAGGCTTTCACGCAGAGAGAGTAGGAGGAGACTAGGCGTCAAAGAGCTTCTTTGCTGGAAGAAGTTTAAGAAACGCCCACTGACGGATTCTGCCAGCGATTGAGACAGCCACGGGTGAGTGGCTGTCCGGACAGAAAAGGTTCACTCAGGCAACCCAGCCAGGTGTTTACACCGGCTTACGCACGAGCAACCCCTAGAACCATTACACCAGGGCTCAAAGAATGAACCTGGCCCTTCTAATTGTTTGCTAATTGTAGCACAGAAGCCTACTCTGCTTCTGTCTCACACCAACCCAGTGTATCTCCAGATCATTTAAGGGCCCTGTGTGGTCTTATAACTGCAATTTAGATCCACTAGGCTTTCAGCTGTTGAGAGGGCTAATTACAGTGAGGGACAAGACCACCAAATTTTGTTTCCAGCAAAGGTTTGGGATAGTGGGCTGTTTATTCAGTGGACCAACAGATGAGAGTTGTTGCAAGGAATGAGCTCCAGACATCATTTCAGAGGTACGGTTTTTTTCAAACCACATTACCTCATTGAAATTGCAAACTATTTAAACTTGCAGCTGGATCACCTGGTTTCTTCCTCTTCCAAAACTGTATCTAGCGCCGCATTAAAATGATTTATTGTCGTTCTCTACTGGCAATGTTTTTGGCAGTTTATTCTTCCCTTTCCAAAGGAAGAAAAGCAGCCTCATGATGCTTATGCATCACCTCTACTTAGATTCCTTGTATGGGACACCTGGTTATAGCATTCAATTAAATATGGACAGATGGTGGGGTTTAACATGCATTTGCTCCTCTGGCCTGTCCTACTTCGCAAAAGCAACATTTGTGAGATCTGTGCCAAAAATCCCATATACCATCTGGATGCCCAAGTGGGAGGTTGTTCTTTTACCAAACCTGTACATCCTCTCCCCCATGGACTGAGTGAATATCACAATAGAACAGTGGAGAGAAATTGTGGGTGGGGGGACTTCACCACATATGCCTCTCCCTCACATTTCCCTGGATCGCCATGACTTGACTTGACTTGATTTAATTTTTTTATGGCGCTTTTCCAAGAACCAAGTTAAGCTCAAATCAGCTCATAACAATGAACACAATCCATTCCAAAAGTCCGTTCGACTTCCGAAACATTTGGAAACCAAAGCACAGCTTCCGATTGGCCGCCAATCAGAAGCCCTGTCAGACATTCAGCGTCCAAAAGAACATTCAAAAACCGGAACACTCACTTCCGGTTTTCGATCGTTTGGGAGATGGAATATTCAACTCTCAAGGCATTCAGGAGCCAAGGTAGGACTGTAAAAGCAACACGCCTCAATGAAGAAAAAATATGCAATAAAGAATAAATAAATAAACCAGCAGAAGATGTGGGTACAATAAATGCAATGAATAAATCACAAAATGTGAATCAATATGCCTGGAACATCATTCATCGCCGCAGCAAACAATCCCCTCAAGCAAATCACCCCAGGCTGCACATACTTCCCTCCCACCAGGAATGGCCCATCCCATTTCACCCCCTATGGGGAAATGGAAAGGTGACACCCTGTTTGTGCCTCTCAGTGCCGCTTGGCCAAGTATGGTTGGCCTGGATACAGTGGTGCCTCGCAAGACGAAATTAATTCATTCCACGAATTTTTTCGTCTAGCGAATTTTTCGTCTTGCGAAGCACGGTTTCCCATAGGAATGCATTGAAAATCAATTAATGTGTTCCTATGGTCAAAAAAAGTCCAAACAAAGCCAAATTTGGTACAACAAGAGTTTATTAAGTGCTCTTTAAAGTCACACATACTGTAAAGAGCATTTCAAAATTCAAACCCAGAATTTTTTTAAAAAAACAGCAGAGTTGCCCAATGGTCACAGAAAATCATAAAAATGCAGAAAAAAACACACAAGCTTCCAGATTCTTGCAAACCCCTCCCCAACTGTTCCCCCAGCCACCAAGCACACAGAAATTCAAATCCAGAAATTTTTAAAAAAAACAGCAGAGTGGCCCAATGGTCACAGAAAATCATAAAAATGCAGAAAAAAAAACCACAAGCTTCCAGATTCTTGCAAACCCCTCCCCAACTGTTCCCCCAGCCACCCAGCACACAGAAATTCAAATCCAGAATTTTTTTAAAAAAACAGCAGAGTGCCCCAATGGTCACAGAAAATCATAAAAATGCAGAAAAAAACACACAAGCTTCCAGATTCTTGCAAACCCCTCCCCAACACCAAGTCCTTGAATTCCAAACACCCCAACCCCAAATCCAAAACCCCCAAAAAAAGTTTTAAAAGCTTAACTTACCAAATGGCTGCAAAAGAAGTTTTGGAAAAGCTTCAAAAATCACCAAAGTCTTTAAAAACCTCAAAAAAAGGCTACTATGTACACTGCGTTCTATGAGTTGCTCCTCGAAGTCAAGTCGCAACTGTATTAACGGTGTTAAGAAAAAGGAAACAAACTTGCAAGACGTTTTCGTCTTGCGAAGCAAGCCCATAGGGAAATTCGTCTTGCGAAGCAGCTCAAAAAACGGAAAACCCTTTCATCTAGCGAGTTTTCCGTCTTGCGAGGCATTCGTCTTGCGGGGCACCACTGTACATAGAATCATGGTATTATCCCATTCTGTATCCCCAAATAACTAGAATCATCCATGTGATGAAAGGGGAGAAAGGAAAAGGCATACAATTTAAAATAAGAATATGAATATTCTAAGAGCTTTCTGAAAAATATTTCAGCATTACCAAAACCATTGCTTTTACTTAAAAATCAAAACGGGAGAACATCCAGCATAGTCTTCATTCAAGTAATAAAGAGGAACTCATAATCGTTCTCTGTGTGTCTTTGTGATATTTGTGCAAGATGCCTATCCTCTTCAGAGCTTCTCGGGTGCCCAGTGACAGACACTGCGTATTCAATCCTGCAGACATGGATAATGGTTTCTTCCCATTAACGTAAAGTGGGGAAGAGCAAGAATAAAGTGTAAAACTCTGAGTGTGTCAGTAAAACCAGAGAAGATGGTCACTGATATTTTTTTAACCAAAGGAAAACTTGGCTCCAAACTGTGCTCCTTAAAAACTTATCATCATCATCAAGCTCCTTTGGCACAAGCTGGTATAGATGTTCACCATCTTCAACTTGTCAGCTCATTCAAGCAGAGATTTCGGACCCATTGCGTGTTTTCATTTCTCATTCCTTAGTTCTAACCAAATAGGAATGGGAGTGTGTGTGGATGAGGCAGCCCAGCATCGCAGTGTCCAAACAGCAGGGGTCATAAACTGCACCTGCGTTCTTGATGACTTGGCAATTTCAACCAAAGCTCTACACACACACACACACACACAGAGAGAGAGAGAGAGGTCACTGAGGTTTTTTTTTTTAATTGTTTTGTTTTCTCAAAGGCTTTCTTTATGAAAACACAGCCTCCTACCAAAATAATAATGCTTTTTACCGAGCTGACAAAGCGAAATAATTAGTTTGGCATTTTGTGTGTTTGTCGCTGCCCTCCTCTGAGTCACGAGCTGTGAATTGTAGGACAGGGAGCAACCGGCAGAAGATGGGGGCGGCCTGGTGTTTGTCTTGGAATGTTGCAGACGAGGCCAACGTCTGCTGAGCAGATCGCTCGTATATTCCTGCATCCCGCACAGCAGACAAAAAAACCACAACTGCCTCTTGTGCCATTACAGGAGAATGTTATTAAACTATAACCGGGGTGGGGAATCAGTTCAATGTGTTTTGTGTGTGTAAAGAACAGAACACATGCATACAATTTTAAAATGCTCTGTGCAAGTTTTTGGGATAAATAATAGTTCTATAGTAGTTGTAATAGACAGAATCGATGCTTTTTTTCTGGGGGGGACGCATACCCCTAAATGTTTTGTGAATCTAAGTTTGGCCTCATTAAGGGGCAGTATTTCAATATGAGTAGAAAAATGAGAAACATTTTTTTAGGGGGGGGGAAGCACTGGATAGAATAAACCTGGCATTTGCTTGCTGTGCTACTAGTTATGCTGCTAACTACTTTGCACTTGTTTTGTGGGGGGTTTCCCCCCTAAAATGATTTATAATGCATAATATTCTCTCAATTAATCCAGCAGTCCAGTCCTAAGGATCTAGGCTTGGATCAAGGCAAAGGTGTTTCCATCACTGGCCAGCCAGCTGCATCCAGAAGTTCAAAAGTAAAGTATAGCAAAGACAGAAGCCCTTGGAATTCAGAGGACATGGAGCCTCCATTAGCTATCATAACTAATAGCATCTTATATATCAGGGATGAGGAGCCTGTTGCCCTCCAGATGTCAGACTCCCATTATCCCTACACATTGGCCATGCTGGTTGGGTCTGAAGGGATTTAGAGTCTTGCAACATCTGGAGGCCTACAGGTTCCCCATTCCTGCTATACACCTGGCTAGGTTTTACTGTTTAAATAGCCTTACAGTGCATATTCTATACATGCATATTCAGATTACAGCTTTAGGCTGCAATCCTATACTCACTACCCTAAAAAGACGCTCTATTAGACTCTATGGGATGTAATTCAGTTTCTACATGCATGGGGTTGTACTGTTACTTCCTACTAGGTGTATTTAGGGGCACAGAAATAAAACAGGGGGAATTTGGTGTCTTTGTTTTTTGTCTGTTTCTGAGCCTGCAACATGCATAGTCACTTGTAAGATGATAGAGTTGTTGCTCCAGGTTCCTTGCTTTAAGAGTCTGAATTAATTAGATACATATATAAGTCATTTGGCATGCCTAAATATTCTATAACAGATTAAAACCAGAATATTATTGGGGATTAATTTTAATACATTTTAAGCACACAGTACATGTTTTTAAGCCTGCTGAACAAACATTTTTAGGAGCCACCTTATTTTGGTAACTACAAGGTGTTTTAAGCATATATGAAGCCTGAGCATAAGATGGAAAGGCTCAAAGCATTAACTCTCCAACACATCTTGTTCCCCCATGAGGTGGGGGGGGGGGTAGCATGTGGTTTCAGCACAAGTGAAGCCTCTCTGTCTTCTCAGCTCCAGAGGAGACTATATATATCGCATACCACCACAGTATATTTCTTCTAGTTCAGAGTGAAGTACATGAATTGAATACACACTTGGCTGATCTTTATAGTTGAACAAATCTTGGGTTGTTTCCTCTTCTGGAAATGCTTAGCTTTGTAGGTACTGGAGTGTAGGCGTTATGAAAGGGATTTGGAAGGGTGTATGTGTTTCTAAACAAAAAATGCAGAAAGACTCCTACCAACACTTTTCAACCACTATATCTGAAACACTTGGATGAACTAAGATTGCCAGAAGCATAAAACATTTCACAATGGGTGATGTCACAGTGGAGTGCAGGGTGAAGCCAAGAATGTCAAGAGTGGCAGTTTTATGGAAGCCGCATGTGGACAAAATACCCACATTTTGCAATGATAATGAATATTTCACCAACAGAAGTACCGCAAAGTGATGTCTGTGCACCACCTCCAGTGCTGGAGGTGATATGTTTCTGAATACCAGTTGCTGGGAATCGCAAGCTGGGATGACCCTATTGCACTCAGGCCCTGACTGTGGGCTTCCCAGAGACATCTGATTGGCCACTGTAAGAACAAGATGCTGGCCTAAATGAGCCTTTGGCCTCACCCAGCAAAGCTCTTCTTTCGTTCTTAAAATAAATCTGCAGGCCACATATGCTGAACAATGCTAGAAGAAACTGCGGGAATTATATACAGTTCTCGATTCTAGGTCCTATGCTAGCAATATCTGTGACATTTCATGACGTTCTTCATTAGGAAGCAATAACTCAAGGGATTTTTGTGGAAAAATGGGAGTTATTTTAGCATCCCTTCTCACTGCAGCCCACACCCAGATGCTTTCCCGCCACACATGAAGGCTGCAACTTCTAACTCCACAGTAAAGTGTCTCTTATTTCCTGGTCCCTCTGATAGAAATTCCTTCTGCCCTGGGGCTGTTATACTGACAGTGACTCTTTTATCTCTTCCCTCTTGTGCTAGTGACCCTGCAGGCACCCAGCATGCTGGGGATCAATGCCTCTCCTTGTAAACATGTGTAGGAAGCATCTATTCATCATTCCTCCACCCCCTCCCACCATTCTGTTCTTGGGCATGTCTTTTGACAGCCCATTCTCTATTGTTCCACCCTCACCCAGTTAGTCCCTCTCTGCTGGTTGAGTGACAGTGGCAGGAACGCCTGGCAGCTCAAGACTGAATCAGCCTCTGTGCTCCTCATCCTACAACTGTGGAGGGGAAGCATTTTGCTTTTTGCTGCTTCAGGCTTTGCTTTGGAATCCACAGCCTGGAAAACGCCATGCGTAAGACTGGCCATTTCTTTCACAGGAGCCACCCCTGAGTATGCTGTTTGAGAAATGACCAAAGGAGGGGGGAAACCACTCTCTTTCAGGTGTATTCACAATAGACAACCTGTCTCAAAAATGTAGAGTTACAGCTGGGACGCTGTCCAAATCCAAGCTGTTTCTGCATGCACTTGTCAGTGGTTTTCTTGTGTACTATGTATAGAGTGATCATATTAGTCATGTTCCCGTGTATTGTTTGTACAGCGCTTCAGTCTGTGCTTTGCAATCTTTATTGTGTTTGCCCCAAGATCAATATTATTCCCATTTTACTGATGGGCAATTGAGGTCGAGCAAATACAAAGCTGGATAGGTCTCCTGTACATTCAATATTTGCTCTGAAGAGGGTTTTTTCAGCAGTGGCAGTTTTTCCTACCCTGGCATGGTAAGCGGTGCCTTCCAAAAATCTCTATTACACAAGTGTTAAGGGTACAAAGTAAGCACCCTGTCCTCTCTTTCTCCTTTGATCAGTGGCTACTAGCCATGATGGCTCGGCTTTACCTCCGCTGTCAGAGGTGGGGAGAGTGCTTTTGGGCATCCCATATAAGCATCTGGCTAGCCACTGTTAGAACAGAATGCTGGACTAGGCGTGGAACGTGGATGGTCACCTAAACAGTTGTGGGTAAGGAATCAAGGACAGGGAACCTGTGTCCTCCAAATGTTGTTGGACTCCATTTCCCATCAGCCCCAGACAACACAGTCCATTGTCAAAAATGATGAGAGTTGTAGTCCATTCAGTGTCTGGAGTGCCACAACTTCCCCATTAGCATATGTGAAAGACACAGATACGGTAATCCACTCTTCAGTTTTACAGTTTTATGCAAGGCCCTGTGTGATAGCTATGCTGAGACTTTACTGCAGAGCCTAGCTGTTTGGCAGATACTTGGGGCATGCAAGGAAATATATCCCTAGCTTAAATGAATCTCTTGCCCAGAAGAGAGCTTCAAGTGGATAAACTGTGCTTATATCTGCTTTGCCTTATGAAAACTTATTTCAGGCTTTATAGAGAAGGAGGAAATGTATTCGCCTTATTTCATTATTTGGGTGTTAGCTGGCAAAGAGAAAAATAAATAAGAGTAAGAGATAAGCCTTTATATCCAACCTCATATCTTCACAACAATGAATTGCTGGTAAATCGAGTTGAACTTGTTGTCCAAACCTAGGCTTTATATGAGGATTACTGTTTTTCCTCTGCGGGTGGAGGGAGGAGAGCGATCCCACAGAGGCTTGGGAGGGAAGCTGCGCACTTTCCAGCCATATGGGTGGTGGGCGCAGAACTCTCTTCCATGCCACTGCGGGAGGAGGGCAATCCCCGCAGAGGCTTGGGTGGGAAGCTGGATGCCTCATGTGAGCAGCATGCATGCGCTGGGCGGGCCTCTCCACAGCCCACCAATCCCAGGCACACAGAAGGGCGGAGCCGGCCGGCTGCCTCAGCGCCCACAGCAGAAAAGCCTGCGGCGCTCCAACGGGCTCTGCTCTGCTCGGCAGCAGCTGTCGGCTGGCCTGGCTCTTCAGTCCCCAGGCTCCAAATCTTGGCCCCGGATTCACAGCCTGGTGCCCCTGAGAGCCCGGCGCCCGGGTGCCCCGCACCCCTAGTGCCTATGGGTAAGCCGGCCCTGGGAAGAAGGCTTAACTCAGTGGTAGAGCATTAACTCAGGTTCCATCCCTGACATCTTCAAGTAGAGCTGGAGAAAGACTCCTCTCTGAAACCCAGGAGAGTTGTTGCTAGTCAGACAATACTGAGCCAAATGGCCAATGGTCCGACTCAGTGGAAAGCAGCTTCCTATGCTCCTATTCCAAGTCTATGGCGGAAGTCATGCTTTGAGTTCTTACCCACCCACTCCAATGCTTTCTCTCACTCCCCATTTAGCATGTAACAAATGAAACTGGGAGTACCAGAGTATGCAGCCTGGAAGCGCCTTCTACATATAGGGAGGGGACGACGACACAGGGGGTTAGTTAGTCTTTCCGTGATAGTGTTGTCTCTTAGTGATTTCTCCCAAGACACACAAGTCCCTGCTCAAAAAAAGTCAACATTCTTCAAAACAGAGATTGCAAATTAAGCATATTTAGGCAACAATTTATATTAAGCATAGTTTGCTGAATGATAAAATTTGGGGGAGGGATTCTCTCTCTCTCTCTCTCTCTCTCTCTCTCTCTCTCTCTCTCTCAACAGGGGTTGAACTTTTAGGAGTTGAAAGTGCACCCAACTCTGCTTATGTTCAAATGATTGGGCAGCCTTAAACATAAATAAACTCTCACACAGTGCTGCTTCTGAAACAGTAGGCCAATTTTGTGTACAGAGCATGACCACCCACCCAAGAAGCCCATAGGGTGTGTGATCTGTATCTCTCAACATTATTTGGCTGGGCACCCTGAATGTTTCAGGAAATAATAGCTCTTTTGCCACATGCAGCTAGAGTGGCTGTCGCTCACTGGGATTACAATCTCCAGGAGCCAACAAGTCCTTGCTATGAGGCAAGTTCATTGCCTCGTAGCAAGGCAGCACCTAGTTTATTGCAGTAGTGGCACCCAACTTAATTAGCAGCCACCAGATTTGAAAATGATTTTCTTTCTTTCTTTTAATCATGTGTTAATTATACTTGAGACTTAGAGCCAAACAAAGTGCCAATGCCACAGAGTGAATATTTTTAACTCACAGTGTAATCTTATGCATCTCTTTTTGGAAGTTAAGCCCCACGAAGTTCCATGTTGCTTCATCCTACGAAAGAGGGCACAGCGTTTCAGCCTTAAACATAGATGACAAAGGATCTGTGCCTTTAACAGCTTCGTATCAGGCAGAAAGCAAAGGGCACAGCTCTTCATTTCGTAACCTGCCGAATTTCTGCCTGTGGTACTGGATTTAGGAGTAAGCCATGGCCAAGTAAGCCATGGCTTAGGGCTTCACATTGTTAGGGACTTCTTGCAGTGTAAAGCGCAATTGGCTGGCTTTGGTATGTTTGACTTGGAAGTAACTCTCTATAAATAATAGCCAGTAAGGTGCGACAACAACAGGTTTGTTGGCAGTATATCCATATTTACCTAGGATAGGAGATACAGGCACAGCAGCATTCTCTTGTCTTTCATAATGTTTGGTTCTTATGTCTTTGTTTGCGGAATGTTCTCCCCAGAGAGGTTTGCCTGGCACCTTCATTATATATCTTTAGGCACCAGGTAAAAACATTTGTCTTCAACCAGGCCTTTGGCTGACTACAGCCTTTCATTTGTGTTTGTGGGAAGGGGCTATTGTTTTGTTTTGTTTTGTTTTGTTTTGTTTTGTTTTGTTTTGTTAACTATTTTTAACTGTTTTACCTGTATTTTTACTCTGTGAACTGCCCTGAGTTCTCGTGATGAAGGGGGTTATATAAATCATTAGTAGTGGTAGTAGTAGTAGTGAGTAAACGGCACTGAGCACAGCAATGCTCACTTCTGAGCAAAAAGGTGTGGGGTTGAGTCCAACTGGGATTGGATGGTCAATGTCACTTTAATATCTCAATAAACTAGCCTTCTCTATCCTGGTACCCTCCAGATGTTTTGGATTACAACTCCCATTAACCCTGACCACTGGCCGTACAGGCCAGGGCTGATGGGAGTTGTGGGGAAAGCTGTAATAAGCACTGCATCAAAGCAGAGCTAGGATAGCAAGTATGGTGGTTTTGTACAGGGAGTGTACTGAGTGGCGCCCTGCCAATGGAGGAGATGGCAGATGTATCTACTAGAGATTAGTGTACATATTTATGGAAAGAAGAAATGGAAATATTTGCCACTAAGAATTTCTTTAAGAGGGCAGGACTGGAATCCAGGAGGTAGCAACACACACACACACACACACACTCCAGAACCAGAAAGAGCTCTAGATCAGAGGAACATACATTTCTTCTGCTAATGCAGTGAATCCATGGTTTCCAACACAGTACTCCATATTTGCATACCAAGGAGAGCAAGAATGCACTACTAAACTCTCCTTGGAAACAGTATCACCTTGGGGAACATAGAAATCTGCTTAATACCAAGTCAGGCCCAATATTGCCAATAACTGGCAGCAGCATTCCCTCCCCCAAAAAAGTTTTCTTGGAAGTATCAAACATTGTTAAGTACAAGAGAATGGGATGAAAGAGGCGGCAAATTGGAAGCCATTGCTCAGTACGTATTTGGATTTTGACTTCATGCTCAGTTGTTAAGCGATCAACATGTTTGGGATCCTCCTACCCGATGAGGCTTGGCAGGAGATACTTTTAGCTGCTGCCTGCTGCACAGCCTGCTTGCTTTGCTAAACACCTTTCTTGATATGCTAAGGAGCATCATGAGCCTGCTTCTCCTCTGAAGCACAAAATGTGTTTGCTGCCTCCTGCTCATTCTGCTAAGTGGGATCCTGGACATCTGCCCTAAAGTCCCTCCCCAATGGCACCACTGTCCAACCTTATTTAGTAATGCCCTGCCCTCCTTCTCCTTCATGAGGATGAATGAGCTCAAGTTTTCAAAGTCCATTGCATGCTTAACATGATAAAGAAGGAGCGCTGAGACTTCTTTTGGAGCATCTTGATAATTCATGGAATTGTATGTGCACAAACACAAAGAAACAAGTGGGTTGTTACGCCACTTGAAAGCTATGCCGAGCTTTTCTCAACAGCTTCTTCAGTGGCCTGAGTTCAGTTTTATGATATATCGCCTTGGATGGCTCACAACCACATTCCTAAAGACACTTGAGTGTTCCAAAGATGTCCCAAAATACTGAGGCTATTTTGGGATCAAGAGAGTGATAAATTCATACAAATAAGAAGTGCAAGAATTCAAGAGGCAGGGAGAGAAGTCTTGCAGGCAACCAAACAAAAACAAAGGAGTCTATTTCAAGGCACAAGTGTGGGAGAATGAATTACCGTGGCGGGGATATTTTTGTCAGCTTCCTGGACGTGACCCAGTTTAAAGCAGAAGCTCAGGGCAAACAGGTCACCATTTAGTTTGGGTTTCTTATTAATATTCTCAGACTACGGAGACCAGCTCTTTTCGGTGGCTGCTTACATTCAAGCCAACCCTCCATTAGCAAAAATTAAGTACAGAGAAAATGGGGCATTCATTCATATTTAAATCCATGAACTCTTTTGAGCTAAATAAGAGTAAGTCCAGCTCATTCAGGACAGCTAAAGGCTGGTACATGCCTATGGAAGTCTCATGTGGAACTCACAAGAAGAACTGAGCAATTTCAACCCTGCTTCTACAAACAGGTCCCCAGTACGTATTCTGGAGAGGAAAATTGCCCAGTCTATGGCCAGCTGCTGATAAAGGTCTCAGATGTTGTGTCTCAATGGAGTAGGTATGGTGTTCTTTCCAGGTTTGTGCCCATAAGTTTGTGAGTTCAAATCTTATAACAGAAGAGAAGCAGAGATATGTTCCTTCTTTAGATAATGTTGAAGGGCCACAACGATAAGAGTGTGTAAGAGTGGGAAGCAGGGCTTTTATTCAGCCGGAACTCTCCGGAGCAGCGTTCTGACACCTCTCAGTTGCGCCCCACCACACCTGAACAAGTGAGAAGTGGGGGGAGCTCGTGAAGCTGCTCAGCTGAAGTGCCAAAGGGGAGCAGCTTCAACAAGCCTCTGGCTAGCGAGGAGACACACACCCCAGTCCAAAGAGGTGCATTCTGGCACCTTTTTCTCTATAAAAAAAGCACTGATAGTAAGAGTGCATAATTTATATCAGACCACATATATATATAATGTATAATGGTCCCTGGTACAATTTTCTGGGTGTCTCCACTCTCCAGTTATAGGAACCAAAGTAGCAAACTGGGCAAAACCTCTGCCTGACAATGGAGAGTTCAGCTCATGAAGACAGCTTTCATGTGGAGATACACCTACAGAGATAGATATAGATAGATAGATAGATAGATAGATAGATAGATAGATAGACAGACAGACAGATATAGATAGATAGATAGATAGATGATAGATAGATAGATAGATAGATAGATAGATAGATAGATAGATAGATAGATAGATGATAGATAGATAGATAGATAGATAGATAGATAGATAGTAGGTAGGTAGATATACACATATCCTTCATCTGATGTCTGCTACGTATACTTTGACCATCACTGTATAGGAAGGAAACAACTAGCCGGTTTATTGCGGGGGGTCCTATGCATATGAGGGGTGGCACTGTGGGTTAAACCACAGAGCCTAGGACTTGCCGATCAGAAGGTCGGCAGTTCGAATCCCAGCAATGGGGTGAGCTCCCGTTGCTCGGTCCCTGCTCCTGCCAACCTAGCAGTTCGAAAGCACGCCAAAAAAGTGCAAGTAGATAAATAGGTACCGCTCCGGAGGGAAGGTAAACGGCGTTTCCGTGCGCTGCTCTGGTTCGCCAGAAGCGGCTTAGTCATGCTGGCCACATGACCTGGAAGCTGTGCGCCGGCTCCCTTGGCCAATAAAGCGAGATGAGCATCGCAACCCCAGAGTCGGTCACGACTGGACCTAATGGTCAGGGGTCCCTTTACCTTTACCTATGCATATATTTGACACATTGCCTCTGTTTTCTACAGACTCCCTTGGGTGTTATCATAAGCAGAGGGGGCCATCTTGATAGTCCAGCAGCCCTCTGAAGTTCCGGGGGTGATGACCTGAGAGAGAGCATTGTCTGTGACAACCCCTAAGTTGTGAATATCCCTCACCACAGAGGTACATCCAGCACCTTCACTTTCAGCTAATGCTGAGGATGCATCTCTTTACCTTTGACACACGAGATGTGTATTTTCAGGAGACCCACTCTATCCCTGTGCTTTGTTTTTACTGGTTTTAAAGTAGTATTGTGTCAACCTGCCCTTAGACCTGCTGATGAAGGACAGATGATGATGATGATGATGATGATGATGGTAATAATAATAATAATAATAATAATAATAATAATAATAATATATTTTAAGTGGCAGAACTATTCTAACCCCAAGACTGAGACTTCTGGGACATTTTTAGTGGGACAGCATTGTGTTTACATGCATGTACTTAGAGGAATATGCAAGCAGCCTTTCATATAAGATCATTATTATGGGACTAGGTCAAGAAACCAGTGACTTTCTCCCTTTTGCTGTAGCTTTTGCCTGCCTAACTGAACTGTTCTGACTTATAATTATGAATCTGTTGTGATTTTTAAAAAACAAGTTAACCTCTAGATTTTGATTGTACCATGTGTTCTTTTTGCACAAAAGGCATTTATTTTGCCCAATAAAGAACTCCTATGAGGCCAGTTTTGCATCTTTTCTCATGCTAAACGGAGTAGCCTTGTCACACAGGCATCTATGTTAATGTGCCTATTCAAGGATTAAAATACTAATTAATATGAATACATGGGTTTTGAATATGTCCATAAATAAATAAGCGTTTCGTATTGGCAAAATGTTGTGCTATATGCATTAGTTAATCGCCAGACAGAAGGATGCCAGCTCTGGTGCATTAGCTATATGACCTTCACTATCTGGAACACATTTAAAGTCCTGCACGCTTATCCTGCTTTTCAATTCCTAAGTCAGAACGCAAACAGCTTATTTCTCCATTTCCCTTCCTGCTTTTGTATCATTTTGACTGCCTTTCTCTTTCTATCTATTCAACAGTTTCAGTTAGCTTTCTTATGGATTTCAATCTTTTTCTGCTATCAGTGCTATCATTGTTTACCCACAATACCTTTGGTGCCTGTCACCCTCATTTCCCATCAATTCTTGTGCAACCTTAGGAACCCATCTAGTTCACACACAACCTTTTTTCCCCCCTTTTCCTCTCCCTCTCTTTCCCTCCCATGGCTTCCCTTGCAATTGCCATTCCAGTAGCAGAGTCCTCTCAGTAAGACCTTGGATGTCTATGTCTTCGAATTTTAAACTGCTCTCTCCAGAGTCGGTCAGCTGAAAAGGCCTCGCAGTTACAAAAGAGAGATGACATCAGTTATTTGCAGAATAACCATGGCAACCCTCTGGAGACCAGCAGGGCTGCAACATGGACTTTGAATAAAGAAGGAAAGCTTCATTGTCTCAACAAGATTTTAGGTTGATTTAGATTTTAGATTAATTGGAACTGGTTCTAGTTCTGGTTTGGGTGGGGGTGGGGTGGGGGAGAGCTGGGGGGGAGAGCAAGAGCAAAATAGACTTGGAGCCATTTTAATCAATGGAGATGTCTTCCCTTTCAGAAGTATTTTTGTGAATGGAAGTAGCCTTGGAGTCACTGTAGATGGAGAGGAATTGTTTGGAAGTAACAGTTTTAAGTGCAAGTCTACAGTATCGGGCGAATAAAATGATTGGAGAGCGTTGCCCTAGAAAAGCCACAGGAGCTTTGCTATAGCTGGCAGATAGGTTTTTCAGTGGTAGATCATTCTTCCAAAGTTTGTTACATGTTCTAAATTTTATGTTGAGATTTCTTACAGCCTAAATTACCAGAAACCAAGCAAAAGACAAAACTGCACTTTGCATCCTGGTTGCAGCTTCGAAACAGAGAGGAGTTTGCTTGAGCTTCCTCTGTGCATTGCCTTCTGGCACTATTGCAAATCCCAATAGCTCCACTCCCCTGCCAACTACACATTCTGGTGCCACACCGGGTTCAGCATCAGTGTGAAAGAGATCCAGTATGGTATAGTGGGTTGGGTATAAGACTAGGCCCCGGGAGGCTGAAGGGTCAAATCTCTACTCAGCCATGAAACTTACTCAGTGACCTTGGGCCAGCCACCATCTCTCAGGATTGATTTGAGGATAAAATAGGAAAGAAGGCGAGAAAAATATGTATGCCACTTTGAGTTATTTGGAGAAAACTTGGGCTATAAGTGTAATAATATATACATTTGTACAGATGCATGCAAACAGGGGCTCTTCTGTGTGAGCGGAAGCCCTGGCTAATCAGGCTTCACACTCACATGGAGAAGCTCACAGACATGTCCAGCCGTGCACATGCACAATGGCACAATAAGCAGCTGTGGACTGTTTTGTATTTGATTTGGATCGCTCTGAGTTATTTGAGGCTTACACAACCACATGCAGAATAACATTCTCAGCAAAAATAGAAGCAGAAGTGTCTACCTGGATGGCCTGGGAAGAAATTTGTGATGCAGATTATTATTACATTCTTGGGACATTCAGAAACCCATTGGAGGGTTTTGAGCATTTGCAATGCTAGCTGAACGGTTCTGAAGGTGAGCAGCATGGTGCTTCCGCAGCTCTAAGGAAGACCACACTGGGAGCAAGTCCACATGGCAGCGTCATAGAGTCACTTGTGAGAGAGGAGACTGTGGGAGTTTTGAAACTCCAAACATGTGCATGCCCACAAAGGACCTCCAAAGGATGGCCAGAAATGCTGCTTCAAAACTGACTAATCTGATAGGTACAATCAACCTTCTCACCACAGGTCATCTGCACGTGGTTCTCTGCTTCTTTTCATGGTTTCTTCTTAGTTAAAACACTTACATTTTGCATTCAGTAAAGTCACTTATTTGATTTGTTAGTAACCCTCTTCTTTTTAACCCTGGAACATCATTGTTGACATAATGTGCAAAGCAGAATTCTTTGATGCATTTGCACAGCTTTGACGTTTTTGAGCACCTCCCTTCTGGGCTTCAACCATCAGGAGTACAAGCGATTCCTTCAAAGCTCCCTTAGAGCTGAAAGCCACTGCAGTGCTCTGGAGGGACTGTGTGCTGTGTAGCAACAGCTAGAGTTAAAAATCAGCTGCCATTTGCTATTCATACTTTGGGGATGAAATGTCAAAACCCGCAATGCTTATGTTTTGCATTTTGGAGTGAAGCATCCTAGCCAACATTCCGGCTGTCCGAAAAGCTTATTACATGATCTGGAGATGGATGGGAGCCATTTGCTGAGTGAATGCACCATGGCTAATTTATTTACCATTATCCAACTTTCTCCTTATTGGCAATGATTTAAAGGTTGAAACTGAGCCAGTCCTTGGATCATTTACTAAGCTTGATAAACTTTAGCACAAGGTCTTCATTACAGTGTACAGCTTCACAATCTGGTGGGGGTGGGGGGGTAACCGAAGGTAATATATGGTGATGAGGCAGACCCCCATCAGTGTTTTAGTATGTAGGTGGTGATTTTAATATTTCAACCCTCACACACAATACATAGCCTCAGGCCTGCTAATTGCTTCAGAGGAACTGAATAAACCCTTCCATTCTCTATCCCCATCCCCCTATCAGAAACACAAATGTTGTAGCCCAAGTGCAAAGAACGTGGAGCCTGACTACAGCTGCATCTAGAAAGCAGCATTCTCCGGAGATGAACGAGTGGTGTAACCCGAGGTACCACTGTACATGGCTTCCAGTGACTGACATTATATATCTGACCCTTTGCACCAGGGATAGGGAGTCTGTGACCTCCAGGTGTTGAAAGAGTACAGCTCTCATCATTCCTGAACACTGACCATATTGGCTGGGGCTGATATGACTTAGGCATCCAGCAATATCTCACCCCTGCATTAGACCCAGAAACGTTTTCCCTACCCTTCCCTACCACCAGCAAGAGTTTCACTGCCCTGCTTATTACACTCAACTTGTTAAGGGTTCAGGACAAAATCCTAAAACTGCTTTAGCCCAAGCGCCATAGAGATTTCTAATCAAGGGTCCACATGCCTCACCTCTGCTGTTTCACAGCTGAATTATAACTCTGCAAGGTCTATCAGGTACTGGCTGTGTAATCTCTCAGAGCCCCAAGATAGACTTTGGCCTGCTGTACATTCCAGAGCTTAATTGTCCCAGAGAAAGTTATCTCCTTTTCACTTTCCATTGCAGAAGGTCCCTCTGCAGACGCTCCAAGCATGCAGGGAATGGGAGTGAGAAAGGAGAGCTCTTGACATGACAGCCACAGGCTAAAAGAGTGATAATTGGATCAAATTATCAGTGCACACATTCCTTGCACAGCTACAAGGACAGCTGACAAGGTCTGAAGTGAAGGGAGAAATTCTGGACTATCACAAATAGCTCCCCAACTAGCTCTGATCTGAGCATTGCTTTGGTGCATCTTTGGAGAGCAGCAAACACTAGTGGATCAACCCTTTCCCCAAAAATAGTAACAGCCTGGAAGCGTCCTTAGATTCTCTAAGCTATCTAAACTCATTTAAAGTAAACTCACATGGGATAAGTCTATCAATGGCTGCTGGTCAAGATGGTTAGGCCTTGCGCTGCTCAACAAAAGAGACCTTTTGCCTACATGACCTGGTTGTGTGCTTCCTGGAGACATTGTGGGAAACAGGTCATTGAAGTATTTACAGCGGCGTAGCGTGGGTTGTCAGCACCCGGGGCAAGGCAAGTAATTTGCGCCCCCTAACCCGGGGCAAGGCAAGTAATTTGCGCCCCCTAACCCCTAACCTGCCGCCGCTGCCAGCTTCTTCTTGCTGCTGCCTGGGCTGGTCTGGTGTGGTTCTCTCCCGCGCTCAGCGCTGCGCTGGGCGGCCGCTGCACTGTCCTTCCCCCAGATAGTCCCTCGCTCTCTCTCCGCACCGCACGCCTGGCACCCACCCCCTCCACAGTGGGCGGCGACCCAGCGGCTCGGATCGGATTCGCACAGCCAGCACTGCAGTGAGAGAGAGTGAGTGAGCCAGGTAGGGGCAGAGAGCTGCGAGTGCGAGCACGCCCCCCCCGATGTTGCGCCCGGTGCGGCCGGCCCCCCCTGCACCCC
The DNA here is from genome assembly GCF_964106645.2 of Podarcis pityusensis. Classification (NCBI taxonomy): domain Eukaryota; kingdom Metazoa; phylum Chordata; class Lepidosauria; order Squamata; family Lacertidae; genus Podarcis; species Podarcis pityusensis. The sequence goes on along the minus strand of NC_138029.1, from coordinate 39,626,652 downwards.
CACGCTACGCCACTGAGTATTTATTTTAATTCTACTATATGTCACATAATATGCATATAAGATTTTTTTTTAAAGAAAAGAAAAAAGTACTGATGAAATACCAGAGAACGTAAGAAAGCATTCCATTGTTATCCTGCATCAGACATATAAAATTCCTTGTGTCCGCTGGTTCCCCCTCTGTTGCAATTCTTACAGTGCAATCTTATACCCTAAAGTAAGTCTCATTGAGTTCAAGGGGCTTAGAGCCTGCTTGCTTATTTTTTGTTTTGTCTTTGGTTGTCCCTTCCAAGTTTGGGTAAGGGCCATAGGTCAGCTGGAGAGCTTCACATGCAGAAGGGCCCAGTTTTAATCCCTGGTAGTCAGTGCAGACAGCTTTAATACCTGCCAGTCAGTGCAGATGGTAATGGGCTAGATGGACCAATAGTCTGACTCTGCATAAGGCAGCTCCCTGTGTTCCTAAGTTTTATGTTCTTATATGCTTCCGCTTATGTGGAAATACATAGTCCTATAAAGGCAAACGAACAGCTTAATCAACCCAACTAACCTATCCTGGCTATTCCAGAACTGAAAAGTAGCTGTATTTTAAGGACGGAGAGTTTAAGTGCAAGCTTGTAGTTCATGGCCAGACTTTATGATATAGTATTTATCTTTATGCAGTGTTTCTACTGAATCCTCGTTTCATTCACCCTTCTACCTTTTCTACAGAATCATTTTATTTCATATTTTGATTTCCAATAAACTTCTCTCTCCTTCCTTTTTTCAAAAATTTATTTCCCCCCGATTTTTCTTCTTCGGCTTATTGCTTGAGCAAGTAATTTTTTAAAAAAAACAGACACATGATTCTGACAAAGTAAAGCCCTTTTAAGCCCAATTTAGTGGGATTTATGCACTCCCACTGAACTCAAATGGTCTTAGCTGAGCTTAACTGTTTTTGCGTCAAAACTTACTGAAATGATAAGATTACGAGAAGGAAGACAAAGCAACAGACAATTTAAGAACCCTTGTTCCCCTTTTATAAAATACATGAAATAACAGTATAATTCAGAATTGTTTAAGCTGTATAATACAGCTTTCACCAACCCAGTGACCTCCAGATGTTTTGAGCTACAACTCCCATCAACCCCAGCATATAAAAAACCAATTATCTAATTCTCAACACCATTAATTTGTGGGGTTTTTTAAAAATCCAAAACAGATCTGATCTTTAGTTGGAATGTGCTCAGTATGTAAACTAACTGTGGTGCACGGCAAGATCTGTCAGGAGGTGAAAATGACAAGGAAAGAAAGATGTCTGATTACAGTGAGTAAGAACAACTACTCAAAATCAGATTTTAAAAATAAAGGGATAGGAATTCTGTAATTGTGGAGGAGTGGGAGCATCGGTAGGACATTTGCTAGCATGAAGGAAATGGTGGGGAACCAATGAAGGGACATTGTGAGAAGTTTTCCACATAGCTCACAGGACAGGACACTGAATAGTGTGTGTTTTCAACTGGCTGTGTGTGTTATGCTGAGATACATTTTTAGATTAGAGTGCTGGTGCAGGCATACTTTTATGCAAAACTGCTATGATCCATCACATAGTAAATGCTATGCCTGCACAGGTTCACAACGACTTGTGCTACAAAGGGGGAATGTCAAATGCTAATAATATATAGCATGTTAGTATTATGTTGTGCTATCAACAAGGTGCAATACTAAGTAAACGATCAATGCAAGTAAGCCATCAATGCATTCTTCAAAGCAATAAAGTGATTAAAGGTAAAGGTAAAGGTACCCCTGCCCGTACGGGCCAGTCTTGACAGACTCTAGGGTTGTGCGCCCATCTCACTCAAGAGTCCGGGGGCCAGCGCTGTCCGGAGACACTTCCGGGTCACGTGGCCAGCGTGACAAAGCCGCATCTGGCGAGCCAGCGCAGCACACGGAAACGCCGTTTACCTTCCCGCCAGTAAGCGGTCCCTATTTATCTACTTGCACCCAGGGGTGCTTTCGAACTGCTAGGTTGGCAGGCGCTGGGACCGAGCAACGGGAGCGCACCCCACCGCGGGGATTCAAACTGCCGACCTTTCGACCGGCAAGCCCTAGGCGCTGAGGCTTTTACCCACAGCGCCACCCGCGTCCCAGAATAAAGTGATTATCCTGCAGCAAATGGTATTGGAAACCCTGAATAAATCGCTCCAACGGTGGCTTGAAGTTGTATACTCCATAATTATTCCAAAGTCCAATACCTGACTTGCTCCTAGGTAGATGCCCTTTCACACAATAATGCTTACCATTCTACAATCGCCACAGCTAAAAACCATTCTGGAGCTGGAAAAAATTCTGTGGGAAGCCAGCCTGCTTTAGACTCTGATCACAAATGCTGCAGTATTCAGAACGTCCAACACCATTCACTGCAGTATCATAACAATATTAAGAAAAACTGGTTTGCACTTTGGGAAGTATTTCATTGATGCTTTGTTAATGTTCTAGTATTGGTTGATACTCATCATGCATTGCAACTGTTTGCTTTTATTCATCTATGAACAACTGCCCATTTTTCTCCCAACCTCATGGTTGTAAATAATAAGGTAAAAGGCAAAGGACCCCTAGACAGTTAAGTCCAGTCAAAGGTGACTATGGGGTGTGGCACTCATCTTGCTTTCAGGCCAAGGGAGCCGGCATTTGTCCACAAACAGCTTTCCAGGTCAGGTGGCCAGCATGACTAAACCGCTTCTGGTGCAACGGAACACCGTGACAAGTGTCAGAGCGCATGGAAATGCCGTTTACCTTTCCACAGCAGTGGTACCTAATAATAATAATAATAAAATTTTATTTATATCCCGCCCTCCCCAGCCAAAGCCGGGCTCAGAGCAGCTAACAACAGTAAAACAAATACAACATTCTAAAATCATTTCATTATAAAATTATTTCAAATCAAATTAATGGCAACCATTGGGCTAGAGTTCTGTGAGGATTATATTTAATAATATAATATAATATAATATAATATAATATAATATAATAATATAATATATATAATATAATATAAATATAATATAATAAACCATGTATCAGGTACATAAGTGCATACTTACTGTTATTCCCACATTTTCCCTTTACTGTCATTTTTCCATGAAGAAATAAAGTATACCTGCCAAAATATGTAGCCTCTTTTGGTTGTTTATATTTAGCTATGATTCCTGCACTTCAGGCGGTTGGACTAGACTTCAGGGGTCAGTAAACTTTTTCAGCAGTGGGCTGGTCCACTGTCCCTAAGACCTTGTGGGGGGCCGGACTATATTTTGAGGGGGGAAATGAATGAATTCCTATGCTCCACAAATAACCCATAGATAACATTTTAAATAAAAGCACACATTCTGCTCATATAAAAATACATGATTCCCAGACTGTCCATGGATTTAGAAGGCGATTCGGCCAGATCTGGCCGGATCCTGCCCCCACAATGGCACAAAAATGTGGTTACAAAGCACGGATCCACATGGATCCTCAGGATTTTTGCATTGGGGTACCCCAAATTACATCACATACCATGTCTGTGGCCACAGCACGAACCACAAAAATCATACATCCACTGTTTCTTTCAGAATATTTTTTTTTCTTGTTTTCCTCCTCTAAAAACTAGGTGCATCTTATGTTCAGGTGCGTCTTATGGGGCGAAAAATACGGTAGGTCTTATATCTTTTTTGATAAACATCATTACTAACTTGTGACCCATTTCTTGAATAATTCAACTGGTATCAAGAAAGGTGCATGCCAGTACATTTAAACTATAAAAGTATACAATACATAAAATGTCTCTTTCGAGGCCAAGGGCGTGCAGTGTTGGTACATGACTAAAGCTGCAAAACTGGCTTGTGATGTGACGCTGCAAACGATGACTCTCTCTCTTTCATCGGAAAACAGGCAGTGGGAGGGTGCCTTGGAGATGGGTCACAAAGTAAAGCAGGATTTGTCCTGTCCATCCCCCGCAGCAAAGCTTACCCAAACTGAACATGATCCAACAGGATTGTGGGGAAAGGCAGCAAAGCAAACAAATGCAGTAATTAAATGCCTAATTAAGGTAAGTGTGCAGGTGTAGTATGTTCTGACACATGTGGGTTTCTTTGCACTCTGTTCTGGAAAATCATTTGCAGCAGGCAGAAAGCTGTGCCTCAGCTATTGCGCCTGTTCTCCATTCTCCACTCACCCACTGCAATTCATTGTGCTAAAGTCTGGATGAAGCACAGCTTATTCCATGCACTGCCCTGATACCTAAAAGTTGAAATGTGTCCCTTTTGAAGTTCACGTTGCTAGCAGAGTGAAAGTGAGAGCAAAATTACGGAATTACCTGAAACATACATTACCTCAGTAAGCCTTACCAAAGTCCAGCAAGTTAAGCGGGCACTGTCAACCTCACACTGAACATGGCAAGCTGAGGGAAAGCAGGCTTTCCTGACAACCTCTAGCAAGGTACGCAGCTGAGGTAAGAATTGAACCAGAAGCTTCCGGGCTCAGGGCCCAAACTCTCACAGTGCAGTCCTATGCACCTTTTCTCTGACATAAGTCCTGCTGTCCTTAGTGGGGCTACTCAGGGCTACTCTACCACTATATAATATTTACATTTATGCAAGGTTTGTACTGAATCCTCGCTTCATTCACTTCTCCACCTTTTCTCCAGAACCCTTTTCTATGCTATTATTTCCTATTGAGATTTCCTATATTCTTCCCCTTCCCCCTTCTTCTTCTTATAATTTCAGTTCCCCTGATTTTCCGCCCCTCCTACAGTTAATCCGTAGTTTTTTGTATGTTTTGTGTAATCGGTAAGCTCTGTTTAATACACTGTTGGGGAGCCGTTGTATGTTCCCACATGGGGCTGGGAGAATCTCCAGTTGTAGATGAGGAAATAAATTCCCACAGATATAGGGATGGAGGAATGCAGTAAGAGCCACTAACATTAAAGGCTGCCATTCTATTCACACTTTCAGGGGAACCAGACCCACTGAACTTGGTAGGATTTACTTAAACACGTGAGGATTGAGTGGATGGGCAAGAAGACAGAAGGCCCAGCATAAAGCTCGATGTAGCTTAGTTTTATGTCCATGAACCATGAAATCCATGGCACTTGCAATGCATCCTAAGCATTCCTAGTTGAAATTCCTTGCCATTCTTCATTAAGCAACTGTTGGTTATCTTGTAATCTAGACATTCCCAGTGACACAGTAGGAGGTATCTCTTCTGCTAGCTATTGAACTCCAATGCGTACAAAATAATGGTTTGGCAATTTACAGAATCTCTTTTCATCTTTTTGATCCAGATTGCCCTAATATTTGAACATTGAAAGTTGGGGAACTGCCTCACGGCTCAATATCATTTTACAAAGCTTTATTTTTTTTACAGATAAGATATGTCGTAAATTATTGTAAGTAATGTATGTATTAACGTACGAAAGATTCAATTTTTCTCTTTTAAAATGAAAAATATGCAGAAGGGGGAAGGGTAAAAATGAGACATCCACAGCGTTAAGCGCCAGAGAGAGTTTGGTTCTATTGGCTATGAGGAGAAGCTGTCAGCAGGTAGCTGCAGGCTGGCCAAGGGTCCATCTCACAAACTTTGCATTCAGGGTTAGTTCTTACCCCCCCCCATAAAGATTATTTTGTGCTATCAATATAAATTTCATCCAAAATAAAAATACCTGCATCTTAAAATGCTAAAAAGAAAAACCAGTGCAATTTAGGAACTGGGATAGAATCATAAAGCTGGTGAGGAAACAATGATTCTAGCAACTTACAATGGCCAGGATTTGCTTTTCCTAAACCAATTCTACCAGGCCACATTCAAATTATTTACCGAAGACGTAGAATTGTAGAGTTGGAAGGAACCCAAGGGTCATCTAGT